>NC_080486.1:11478636-11782272 GCF_030265055.1 Doryrhamphus excisus | reverse complement strand
AGAACACAGAATCCCTGTCAGATAATTTGATATGTGATGGTATTGACTCCTGATGTACATGTACATGATTACAACACAACATGGTGGGAGAAGTGAGTCAACACTTCACAGCGGATGCTATCACACAGGAGCTGTCCCACCTCTTTTACTGCTTTGATTCAGATTTTGCACAAATGTGGGCAAAAAGTTTGTGGAATCCCTGTCGGATAATTTTTAATATGTGATGTTATTGACTCCAGACGTACATGTACATGCTTAGAACACAACATAGTGGTAGAAGTGAGTCAACACTTCACAGCGGATGCTATCACACAGGAGCTGTCCCACCTCTTTTACTGCTCTGATACGGATTTTGCACAAATGTGGGCGAGAAGTTTGCGGGATCCCTGTCTGACATATCTCGCTCGAGCGTTCCAAAATCAGCCTGTCAATTGTCTGGTATCGGCTATGATATCTGAGCTGTAACAGAGGCGGGACGGCGCCTGTGTGAAAGTACCTTATGTATGCAATTTTTCCTTTTCCGCACCCATTGAAAGCAACGTTCACGGAAGTCTTCTTGTGTGTTTGTGTTTGTAGATCCCACATGCACAAATATGATGCAGGTATTTTGCGGTATCCCTGTGTGAAAGGCTTCTGTTTACAAAATAGAGCTCGTTTTACTCCAGAATTATCCAGACTAATAATGGCATATCTTATTCTATACTGTTGCATTATTAATTGCAGAACCGTGTCCTAAAAAGAGGACATGATAACGATAAAGCCGAGGGCTAGCTAGACTGTTTTCAGGTTAGAATCCCACATTCCAAGCAAATAGACCTGAGCCAAGAGCAAGAGAAATCCTATTAATAGTCCAATGCAGCCAATAAGAGCACACGTGAGAGTCGCCAGTGTGTTTCATGAGCACCAATGAGCCATTATTCTTCATATTATTTCCTCATTATGGAAGATGTAATCATCTGACTATGAGAAAGGGTCAAATGAATCATTTTTTTTTTTTAATCAGATTACCTCCCACACTACCGCATGGATATTTCTATTCTATACTTTCATATGTTGTATAACTGCAGCCTGACGATGGTGTGAATGTACTGTTTAAAAAGTCGACTGGGGCCTCCGCCGAGCGAGTAAAGGGTGCATAAGAGTACATTGGCGCCCGAGAGCGTAGCTCATTGCAATGCTAAATAGAAACGTGGGGCTTGCTGCTTTATCTTCCAGGCAAAACTTATCACAGCCGCTTACTTCAGCTCGGGGCTGCTTTCACGGCGTGCATTAACCGGCGCCGCGGCGCCAGAGGTCACGCACGGCAGCAGAAACCTATTCGGCGCAGGACCATGTGAGAAGCCACAAATAAACAATAACTATTGAAGATAACTATAGAAATAAATAAAAAATCAACTTGCTAAATGAATAAATCAAATGTCAGCTGATTTCTACACATGCAAGTGTTTTTTTTTTTTGTGCAGATCAGAAACAGTGGAAGCCATTTTGTGGATTTTAATCTGTAAATTTGGCAGGACACAAGTGTAAAAAGTGATTTTGTGGCTTCTTCCACGGGCCCGCATACAGATGCAGAATGTACGGAGGAGGGGATTTCCTGTCACAAAAAGCAACAAAAAAGGACCTCGGTTTCTGCAAATGGCTGCCTGTGAAATTGATGTCCATCATTTGAAAGCAGCGGCGGCTCCTGACTGCTAGCTTCCGAGAACAGGAAAATGTCAACAACTTTAGCCAGAAAACACGTGATGGTCGAGTTAGTTTTATTTATTTTTAGAATCCTTGACAAAATTGTGGGCGGCACGGCGCGCGAGTGGTTAGCGTGCAGACCTCGCAGCTCGGAGACCAGGGTTCAATTCCACCCTCGGCCATTGCATGTGTGGGTTTTCTCCAGGTACTCCGGTTTCCTCCCACATTCCAAAAACATGCTAGGTTAATTAGCGATCTTTTAGTTGGGAACTGATATTTTCCATAGGTATGAATGTGAGTGTGAATGGCTGTTTGTCTATATGTGCCCTGTGATTGGCTGGCCACCGGTCCAAGGGTGTGCCCCGCCTCTCACCTGAAGACAGCTGGGATAGGCCCCAGCACCCCCCGCGACCCTCATGACGAAAAAGCGGGAGAAAATGAATGAATGAATGAATGAATGACAAAATTGTATAGAAATGCTGACATGCCCGTCAAAGTGATGCCCCCTTGTGGTTGAGTGGAGCATATGCATGTTCCAGAAGTCTTATTAAAATGTTTCAAGAAGAAATTGGCTGAGAAACCTGAAAAAAATAATGAATTTTAAGGGTTTGGGCATAAAAAAAATAGTTTTACTGACCAATAGAAGTCTTATTTTATTAGTTTCAACCTTTTTCCGTTTTTTAGTAATCAGCAGTAGAACATACAGTAATAATAATATTCATAAAATGCACTTCTGTCACCTTGTAATGCTTAAAACCGCATGACATGATTGTGGAGTTGCATCATCACCTCCTCGTGCCGACTATATCATCATCCAGGACAAGTAGGAGGGAAAAATATCTTATTTTTTAAGACAAAATCCTAATGTTTGCCACATTCAGAGACAGGAAAACAGGTAAATAATAAATGAGCACATTTGGAGCAGTGTCCAGTACGTCCTGTGGGACCGGTGTCCTGATACTTGGGATTGGGGGGGGTGGAAACATGATCATTGCAGGCAGACCGTCGCACATTCTCACATTTAACTTTTCTTGCAAGCTTTGAGGAGGTGCCAGTGTGAAAGTTGCTTTGCGGAGGCGGCCCATCACACACACACACACACACACACACACACACACACGGAACCGCGAGGTGTTTCCGGAATGAGCTTCTTTGATTGAGGATAAGGACGGTGACATTAGATATCCCGGCGGGTAGAGGATGGGCGATTAATCTCATTGCAGGTGATGATGTGTCTGAAGTGACTCGCTTGTGCTGCCGGTGTCGGTCTCGGTCTGGGAATGCTCCTTTGGCGATGGAGGCCATGGCGAGCGTCCGTGCATTGATTGCACTGACGATTTGATTAAACTCTCGGGCCACGTTGCAAATGTAAGACAATAGCATCGGCATCTCACCTCCCCCCCCCTTGAGGTCGCCCCTAATGCAGTTTAACAATATGGCCGTGCACTAGTGCGTAATGGCTTGGCCGGGACATCGGTGTGTGCTAGCATATACTCGTGCAGCTACTTTTAGCATTACACATTTAGCGGTTTCTATTTCCACACATCTCGCTCGGAGGGCTGGTGCAGCCTATTGGTGCTAACGTCTTAGCAAACCTCATTAGCGCCTCTCCTCTCAAACATCATCATGTGCATTAAGACTCGGCGGGGGGGCTAAAACCCCAGGAAAGCTTTATGATAATGTGGAATTTTACATTTCAATTTACGATTTGGTTAGATTAAATTTTTTTTTAACTTTACTTTTTTTTTACTTTTATTTATTTTTTTACTGTTTAACATGAAAAGGCAGAATTACATTTTTTAAAAAGTCTGAAAATTGTCCGGTATCACCCAGAAAATTGTCCCGTATCACCCTGAAAATTGTCCCTTATTACCCTGAAAATTGTCCTTTATTACGCCGAAAATTGTCCCTTATTACCCCAAAAATTGTCCTTTATTACCCCGAAAATTGTCCTTTATTACCCCGAAAATTGTCCTTTATTACCCTGAAAAATTGTCCCTTATTACCCCAAAAATTGTCTCTTACACAAAAGGCGATTCAGTTCAACATGGAGATAAAGATAATTACACATTATTCATCAACAGTTGTGTTGTTTGATTCAATAATACAGTTGCGCCTTGGTTAATGTCAGAACGTGCGACTCAAACCAAAGTGTACTCTAACCAAAGCAAACATTCCCATTGAAAATAATGGAAATTCAATCCAGACGTTTCAGACATTTTATAGACAAAGATTGTAGTTTTACACGCAGCAAATAATTCAAAAGATTTGTTGGGACGGTGGGACTTTTAGGATGATTTGGGGTGCATGAGAAAGTAGTGTAATGTAACACAACACTGTTGAGTGCGGCCCCAAATGAAGCTAACGTGCCTTTTGGCCCTTCAGGGGGTCAGCATCCACAAGGGTTGCTGTATGAGGAATACGGAGCGCTTCGGCATGAAGTTTGTATTCCCACTTTTAAATCAGATTTCCCGCTGAAGTGAGAGCCGCTTGTTCCCAAGAAGAACTTTTTTTATTTTCCAGCTCATTGTGTCTACTCGACTCACTCCATTAACGCGGCGGCTGCTCCGGCGAATCCCTGTAATGACGACAATTAACCTGGAATAACAGCAATATTAGAAACTCCAATCGGCGGGGCCCCGGCGACGCATGCTAATCGACTCCGCCGTTATTAATTTTGACATTAGGTTCCAATTAAAGATAGCAAAACACTGATTTCATTTTCTTTTTGGTTTAATGCGCGCAGATAAAGAAGCCATTGATCACACCTGAGTGACTCGCCGTGTGTGCGGCTAATTAAAGAGACAGATTGCAATTAAGATTAAAGACGCTCAAAGTTTTCCGAGGTGCAACAATTTTTTTTTCTTTTCGCTGTTGCAAAGAATGTGATGTCACATGACCCGAGGGGGACAACAATCGACACTGGACAATCGGAGAAGGAAAAGAAAGGGAATGCATACAATTTTAGGATCGATTATTCGGTAATAAGTCAATAAATAAATGGGATTTTTGGGCCTTGGAAGAGGTTTCTACAGGGGGGGGGGGGGTGGATTTGGATTGCTCCTGCTGTGCGGGACCATTTGCAAACATGCTGTAATTGTCAAAGTACGCAAACCCTGCGAGGTGAGCTTGTTGTCGGGAAGGCCAGCTCATTAAAAACAATGCGGCGACTCGTGTGCATAATTACACTTTTCCTTGGATTTTTTTCATTTTTTTTCCCTCTCCATGCAAATGCTGACCTGATTTTCCTAATAAGTCAAAGCCAGCCAGCCGGTCGTCCGGCCTGGAGACGTTCCAGTGCCGTGACGTTGAAAGCGATGCGTACTAATTAAATGAAATATTCCTGATGCGACGGGCATCCCGAGCAGCGGGACAGTGTCTTGATTGGCGCGGCGGTCTACTTATTATTGGACCCTACCTTTTTTTTTTTTTTTTTCCTCCCCTGAGTGTGATTCCACATGCAGATCCCTTGCCTAATGCGGAGAATGTGATTTGTCATCCATTATTCATCCCGCCATGACCTTCTTCAAGTCACCGTAATGAGCCGGGATTCTCGTCTGGAGGAGTCGCTGCTAAACTTTAGTGATTTCAGCCTCGACAAGGCAAATACTACGTAATGTACGTTCATCGGTCACACACCAGGAAGTACTATGTGTTGTTTACACCATGTTGTCGCTAAAGACTAGACTTGAGTTGAGTCTAAATGGAAGCCATCATTAATAATCAGGATTCCGGTCCTAGTACTAAATCTGTCATAAACCTTAGTACTTACCATAAGGACTTGGGTCGTTGGGTTGGGTGGTTGGGTTGGAAGCAAAACCTCATTGGTCCAGCCGTGTAGTCCATTGTCTTACAGGCTGGCCAATGATCCCGAGTAAGTCATCTTCCGGCTTCCGTTTAACAGTCGGAATAATTAGGCTGCTTTTGTGGTTAGCAGCCAGGTTGCAAATTGATTGCGCTTCAACTGTTAGTGGTTTTATTAAAATCGCACTTGTTACCGGGGTGGTTGGCTGTCCAATATCATGTTTTACATTGTGGTGTGTGTGTGTGTGTGTGTGTGTGTGTGTGCGCACATACAGCATAGCGATGTGTGGTATTAAGTGTCCTCTTCCATGAAAAGAGTCATTCAGTAATGGCGCCACGATGTACAATACGCCCAATACTTCCAATCTTTCTCTTAGGCTTTTTACACCAGCTCGGGGGGGAAAAAGAAGGAAAAGCACAAGAGGTAATTAGCAACGCTGAATTAATCAGAAATGGGAAAATTATTCTTATTAAGCATGTTCTTAAGTTCAACCATGGAATGATTTTTTTCATTATTGTAAGTCTCGTTAATTAAAAAAAATGGTTTGGTCTTAGAATTTCTGGCCTTTTTTAACGATGAAAACATTTTCAGAAGGTCGTTTTAGCTAATGGAAAAACTTGAGGAAAATATCGGAACACAACTCCTTTACTGACTTCACGAAATTTGAGTCTCCTTCGATCACCAGTGAGTCAGTGAAACACGAGTCTTTGAGGACCTAGGAGTCGGTGAAGCACCCGTGAGTCAGTGGAACTTGAGTTTTGGTCGAGTGCCCTTGAGTCAGTGAAACTCTAGTCTTTGTCGAGCATCTGTGAGTGAGTGAAACATGAGTCTTTGAGGACCTAGGACCTAGGAGTCGGTGAAGCACCCGTGAGTCAGTGGAACTTGAGTTTTGGTCGAGCGCCCTTGAGTCAGTGAAACTCTAGTCTTTGTTGAGCATCTGTGAGTCAGTGAAACACGAGTCTTTGAGGACCTAGGACCTCGGAGTCGGTGAAGCACCCGTGAGTCAGTGAAACTTGAGTCTTCGTCGAGCGCCCTTGAGTCAGTGAAACTCTAGTCTTTGTCGAGCATCTGTGAGTCAGTGAAACATGAGTCTTCAACAACCCCGGGGTCCCTAAAACTGGAGAGGGGGGATGGACAGGCAGGGATCAGATATGTCGCTTTTTTTTGTAAGCTAGCTGAGACGAGTAGTGTTGAATACCGATTCAGTGAAAAAGTTTTGAATGACTTGTTTATGACTTTCACATCTGCAGAAGAAAGTCATTTGTGGAAAACACACAATAAAACGGTGGATTGTACATGTAGATGATTGGGGTTAGATGGTTTAATATAAACATATTGCCATAAAACAACAATAATAATCATTTACCAGCATTTAGTTGTCTTTTTTGAAGTAAAAGACAGATTGCATGCTAAAAAAAAAGTACTAAAAGTAGTCAATGTTCATGTGGACGTTATCATCCTTGGTAGGTACTCTGAGTCAGCTAATCACCGCCGGCTAATGAAGCATCAGATGTTTTTTTTTCCACAACAAAGACCAAGCTTAATGGTTGTTTAAAATGAAAAAAATGAATTTCCAGATGGTTTAACACCGAGTGGCCACACAAACATTCTCAGAAGCCCTCCGAGCATTTCAGGGGGTCGTGTTATGTCGATGATGTTGGTGTTATCAAGCTGTGCAGAACACATGCTGGCCGGCCGGGGAAGGAAAAAAAATGCCACTCCAAATTTCCCTCAAGTTTTTTTGTTGTCCCAGAAGAAAACATAAACCTTTCACAGGTAAAACAAGGTGAAAAGTCTAGCTAGAGCGTTTAGAATATAGAAAATGGCATAAATGTTGGTGGTGATTGGGGACATAACGGTACTGGTATTGGTAATCAGATTATTCGGATGTTTAAGCCAAGGTACAGGCTAACCGTTGAGGCAAACCGTGACATTGACATAGAGGTACGTACCAACGATGACCATAAAACCGAGGCGCATACTGAACTCTGAACTTAAACCTGAAGTAGGGACTGAACCGTGACGGGCCAAATGCTGTCCCTAAAACCGAGGTACATGGCGAACCTTGAACTTAAAACCGACGTAGGTACTGAACCGCGTGCGACTGAACAATGACCTTAAAACTATCATTGAAACCAAGGTATGCACCAAACCGTGACCGTATAACTGGGATCCATACCGTAATTTTACTTTAAAATTGTATCAAAATATGATGTATCGTTACATCCCTCGTGGTTACACAGGTTTAGTTCATCCATCCACCCATCCATCATCCATCCACTCCTCCAACCATCTATCCATCCATCCATCCACCCACCCACCCATCCATACATCCAACCATCTACCCAACCTTCCCACCATCCATCAATCCACCCATCCATCCATCCATCCATCCACCCATTCTTCCATCCAACCACCCATTCATCCATACACCCACCCATCCATCCACCCACCGAACCACCCACCCATCCATCCATCCATTCACCCACCCATACATCCACCCATTCATCCATCCACCCACCCAACCATCCATCCACCCAACCATCCCAACCTCCATCCATCCGTCCATCCATCCACCCGCATATTCATTCCATCCATCCAACCATCCATCCCTCCATCCATCCACCCACCCACATATTCATTCCATCCATCCATCCAACCATCTACCCAACCTTCCCACATCCATCCATCCACCCATTCATCCATCCATCCAACCACCCATTCTTCCATCCATCCAACCATCCATCCATCCATCCATCCACCCATTCATCCATACACCCACCCAACCACCCACTCATCTATCCATCCACCCATTCATCCATCCACCCACCCATCCATCCAACCATCCACCCAACCATCCCAACCTCCATCCATCCACCCACATATTCATTCCATCCATCCACCCAACCATCCATCCATCCACCCAACCATCCCAACCTCCATCCATCCACCCACATATTCATTCTATCATCCATCCATCCACCCGTCCAACCCAGTGTCAGTTAAGTTCCAAAGACGAGATGCTACTACACCTTGTCTGCAAAAACCCGACTGCGACCGCAAAACTAGCGGCAGCTGTGGCTGTCTCCTCGCGGATGGATTAATGTCTCGTAATCACGCTTTAATTATCACGCCCATCTGCCCGTGTACTTCCTGCGACTGCGGCACCTTGTTAAAAGAAAGAAATAAATAAGCCAAAGGCCCAGCTGAAAGCCAAACACGCCTCCCCCAGGAGCGGCTTGAAATGTCACCAGGCGGGTGACTTCTTCTTCGAGGAAGGCTGCCATGTTGCCTTCCAAGAACATTTGGAGACAGTAAGAGAGGGGGGAAAAAAATCCAGGTTCAATGCCAGCAGTCATGGCGGCCTGCAGGACCCCAGTGTCCTTCATGTGTTCCGTGTACAGAAGTATGTTTACTATGCAGTGAGTCGCCGAGTAATTGTGAATTGTGTCTTTAGCGTCACGGGCCAGGGCTGCACGAGTGCTGTCGGCACGGGAGGGAGCTGTGGTTCACTGAAGGAAAAGGTGGGCGCCATGGGGGGTTACCAACATGATAAGCAGCCCAAGCGCACATCCCAGATGATCCAAGTGTCTTGCTGAGGAAGCTGAAGGAGGAATTTTACATTAAAATTTACGGTTTGGTTAGTTTTTTTATTTTTTTTTTAACTTGTATTTTATTGGAATCACCGTAAAACGGGGTTATAAGGGACGGTGGGGTAATAAGGGACAATTTTCGGGAAATGTTTTTCAAACGGTTTGTTCAAGAATATATGCTTCTTTGAAAAAAACAACACAAAGCATCTTATTGTTTAACATGGAAAGGCAGAATTACATTTATTTTTTAATTTCCGAAAATTGTCCCTTATTACCCTGAAAATTGTCCCTTATTATCCTGAAAATTGTGCCTTATTATCCTGAAAATTGTCCCTTATTACCCCAAGAATTGTCCCTTATTACCCCTAAAATTGTCCCTTATTTTCCCAAATATTGTCCATTATTACCCCGAATATTGTCCCTTATTACCCTAAAAATTGTCCCTTATTACCCCGCCGTCCCTTATAACCCCGTTTTATGGTACAGTTCAACTCCCAACATTCAAATCTACATGGAGATAAAGATAATTACACATCATCCATCAACAGTTGTGTTCTTAGGTTCATTAATACTGTGGCGCCTTGGTTAATGTCAGAACGTGCGACTCAAACCAAACTGTACTCTAACCAAAGCAAACGTTCCCATTGAAAATAATGGAAATCCAAACCAGCCGTTCCAGACATTTATAGACAAAGATTGTAAGACAGGAAGCTGAAGAAGGAAGGTCTCCGGACTTGAACCCAATCGAGCACCTGTGGGGCATGCTTAAGGTGGAAGAGTGTCTAACCAGTGATGTCATCACGGAGCAATGGAAGAGGATTTCAGTAACAACCTCTGCTGCTCTGCTCGATTCCCGTGCCCAAGAGGATTAAGGCAGTGCAAGATAGCCGCGGTGCTCAGCTAGACAGCTAGCTTAGCTGTGCATTAGAACGTCAAGTAAACCTGACTCCCCAGCGCGTGGAACTGCAGGCCAATGTGGAGTTGGTGGAACCCAAACAACGTAGGCTATCATTATCGGAGCTGTTATTGCCGCCACACAAGTTGATATTTCAGCAGAGATGACGGCCGCTGCGTTGCACGCCCGCCTTCCCCGGCGTGGAAGCGTACACATTGGAGAGTCAGCAGCCATAATTAGCCGTGCACACAATCGCTTTTCCACACAGAGAAATTTCTGCATCGGTTTGCACTGATCAAAGCTACGTGAGCGTTTGTCTGCTTTCCCTCGGAATTTGTTTGGTATCTCATTAAAAGTTGCTCTGTTTATCTTTCGCCATAACTTAATTGCCGGCGGTGGAAACAGATGTCTCGACACCTTTCATTAGGAGAGGCCGGGCTGCCGGGATCCAAGAGCGCCGCTCCGCAGGCCGCCACAAAGACGAGGGAAAATGCGCGCTCATTGGATTAGCGGCGGAGTCAAATGAAAATTAAATAGCGTCTTAATTTAGCTTTCAGCTGAACAACACAACATTCTTTGGAGTTTAATGAGTCTCCATCCAGCGCTCACGCCGAGTGTTGCATGACGAGGAGTTTAATTACGTTAGAAAGCAAATATATGATGCTGTACTTTTTTTTTTTTGCGTCTCTTTGGCGGTCACCAGGGCGAAACAACACAGGCGGCGTTTATAGGGATGTAATGAAGCGCGCCGTAGAGGTCGTGTTGTCGTACGGCGTACTCGGGAACGCGGATTGGGGCTAAAAAGCGACATGCTCGACAGGAAATTGAATGACAAACACAGACTTCGCGCATGTTTATTTCTCATTTAGTCAACACAAACAGATGAATTTATCACCTCGGCTGTCTTAATGTAACAGGTTCCGCTTCGTGCAGCTGTAATTTAGAGAATAAAGTAGAAATATTCCGAGATATGTAGTATTTAAAGACAGTACCTTACGTCAAATATGTATTATAGGTGAGTATTCATGTTTTTAGGTTCAACATTTTAATGTTTTCTGTGACACGGGCCAATAGAATATACAGTAAAACTCGGATATATCGGAAATTCGCTCACAACGGACAGATAAAAAAGAACCGATTTTTCTGTAATGCATTTCCAATAAAAATTCATTGCATATATCGGATTTTTTATAACGGATTTCGCCCATTTCGGACAAAATCTCCAGTCCCGTTCCAATGCATTTCCATTAAATTTCCCTCGCATATATCGGATGGCCGCATCGTGGCGCTCCGATTCGCCGAATCGTGACAGGCCGCTATACGACGTCATTTGCAGCGTTTGCAGCGTTGCCTGCGCGTCCAGGTACATTGGAAACATAGTCAAGGAAGTGCCTTTTTATAACGGATAAAATCCGATTTACGCATATACTGGATATAAATCCGATATATGCGTAAAACGGACATTTTCCGGTATACGCATATAACGGATTTCGCTTATATCGGACAAAACCAGTGGGAACAATTGAATCCGATATATCCGAGGTTTACTGTAGCTGCAAATGACCCTAGAGCAAGGGTGGGCAAACAACGGCCCGGGGGCCACATGCGGTCCACCAAGAGTTTGAATCCGGCCCTCCAGTTGATTTCAAGTATTCAACTTTTAACATACAAGCTGGCAACATGACTTTCAAATCGAATGTAAAAAAAAACTGTAAAATTCAAATTCATAGTTTTTGTCTGATGAGAACATACAGCTAATAGTATGACACCTTTACAGATAAAATAGTGCATGTGTGTTATATGTATGTTCTGGTCCCCCGGACAATTTTAACTCAACGCGGCCCACGAGTCAAAAAGTTTGCCCACCTTTGCCCTAGCGCCTCACATTGGTCACCCCTAATCTACGTATGTGAAAGTCAAATGAACATGGATTCATATGATGGACCAACCACTACTTTTAAATGTAATATTGGATTATAATTGATATTCCTAATCGCTTATTAGCTCCTTAGATGTGACGGAAGTAGACTGAGTCTTATTAATCAGTTCTGGTACAGAAAAGTGTGATCATCATGGACAAATAGTCCTGAATGGCGGCCATATTTTCCCATAACCTGGCTCAAATCTACGACAGGTGCCCTAAAAACATGCAGCAAATGATTCTATGGCACACCTAGAAGTTACTGTGCATGTTTTGTAGAGCTGTGTGAGAAATTTCAAGTCAATCAATATGGGTTTAATTACAGCGCAATCGTGTGGTGTATTTTTTTTAGAAAAATAACACATTAGACCCGACAACGTAGTACAGTTGCATGTTTTGACACCCGTTTATGTGCGGCGGTTCCGAGGTAGAGCTGCCAAAAAAAAAAAAAAAAACCTGATCCAGTTCCAACAGATCATGTGCCGCTAATAAATCACACATTCCGGTAAAGCGTATGTTGTCCGTCCTCTGCTGGGCTGTCCTGTCAAAGGAGCCATCAGGGTTCCTCCTTTATCATCATCCTGCTCAGCACTGCGGCAGATAAATCCCCGTGACGCTTCGCCATTGCCGCTTATCATCGGCGCCATGATGCGGTCGCAGCACACGCAGCGAAAAGAAGACTGATCTCCTCCGTGCAGGAAGTCGCTACTACTTGCCAGATTGTCACTTTTTTTTTCCCCTCCTCCTCCTTCTTCTTCTTCTTCTCCACCCAAGTCAGCTCATTTCACACGGACAGTAATTGAAGTTGCCAAGTCGACATGATTCTAGTTGAGATTTTTTTTTTTTTACATCTTGATCAGTGGGGAATCGGAAAGTACTTGACAGGAAGGACAGGCTGCTTTTGGAATGTTCCCGCTTTGAATGACAGCAAAGCCAAATCCTTGTCATCAGTACGATAAGACGGAGATAACTTAGAATTTTAGTCACTGCTTGTCCTCGGTGTACCGGCGTCCCGCAACACTTTGCAGTTTGAATTCCGTAGCATAAATTAAGAATTTAAGCATAACAATTTAAGGCATTCAGAAGACACATTCAAAGATGTAATATGTATTATTCTACATTGGTCACTAGGTGTCCACTAGTAATGAGACAATAGCCACCACAGGAAGTACGCTGTCAAGAAAATCAAATAACTCTCCCAATGTTTGTATGTATGTGTGTAGTTCACGGCAGAGGGGAAAAAGCTGTTTTTGTGGCAGGAGCATTTACTCTGAATGGGAGCGTAGCGTCCCTCCTGAGGGGAGAGGGACAAACAGATTGTTGTCCAGGGTGGGAAGGGTCAGCCGTGATCAGAGTCCTGGAGACATACACGTCCTGGAGAGACGTGAGGCTGCAGCCGATCACCTTCTATGCGGCACGTACAATGCTCTGCGGTCTGGCAGTGGTCCCGGTGACGGACTCAATGGCGGTCTTGTAGAAATGCACCAGAATTTTGAATGGAAGAACATACTCTGCTCAGAACATACTCATTTATTCATTCATTTTCTACTGTCGCCAGCCAATCACAGGGCACATATAAACAACCATTCACACTAACATTCATACCTATGGAAAATATCAGTTCCCAACTAAAAGATACATTTTAAGCATAATTTAATTCACACCATTCATACATATGGACAATTTGTAGTCGCTAATTAACCTAGCATGTTTTTGGAATGTTGGAGTAAAACCGGAGTACCCGGAGAAAAACCCACGCATGCACAAGGAGAACGTGCAAACTCCACACAGAGATGGCCGAGGGTGGGATTGAACGGGGGTTTCCTAGCTGTGAGGTGTGCGCGCTAACCACTCGACCACCGTGCAACAAAGTTTCACAATCATTAGACAAATGTTCAGTGACTTCAACTCAAATTTTCCACACACATGCTAGTTAGCCCCCTAAAGTGGTGCACTAAATATTATGATGACTTGGCTAAACACCTTAAAGTTACAGTGGGTTCTAACTTAAGTCAGTCTAACATAAGGGGTTTAGTAACAGCGCCACCATGTGGTGCATTGCCAGTGATATAATAGCACAGGTAATACAGTCGCGGTGCATGTTTTGCATGGCCTTATGCATAGCAGTTCAAGCGTGGAAGACTTATCTTGCACAAACAAGCCCATCTCTGTTTGCTTGCCACCAACAGAAACTTTTTTTGTATTTTTGCACACCCGCTGCGTGAAATTGTCCTGTCCGCCGCAGCACGCTTCACGGACCCCATGCTTCATTTGTGCACCCCGACCCCCCCACCCCCGTTCCCGTCTAACCATGTGACACTCACAACACCACCCATGTGTATAATTGGGCTGCATTTCACAGGGTGGAAGTTAACGTGGCGACACAAGGTCGCACCCGATCATCAATGCGTGTACCTATCATAGCTGCATCATAACAGTTGGACGCCCCCACCGCCCACCCCCTACCCCATGTGGAACCTTTGGGTATGCTCATGTTTAGTAATGCGGCGTCCTTTGCTGCTGATTGCAGGGCTCAGGGTATAAATTTCATCTCCAAGACCAGACCAAGGCCAGGTACAGGGGATGAGTTTTTAGGGGGGGCGGTCTACGGAGGGTTGATCTCAAAGTGGGCTTGACAAGTGTGAAAGATTTACTGGGGGCCATTTAGAGTGATCATCCCTTCCCCTTTGTCAGCAGGTAGACGCGCGTCCTTGCCGTGTCCTTGATCCGGGTTTGACGGCCAAGCAGGGAATCCTCCGCACCACCTTGGCCGCTATGATGCGCAGGCCCGGGTGGCGATTTTGCTCCCTCCCCCCAACCCCCGCCCCGTGCCAATGTCTGTTATCCTTCCAAAGCGGGATGGGGCCTGCATCCTAACCACGTCCCGCGTCGTGCTGATTTCATTCCCCGCACTTACAGCTGTGTGGGCATGGCCGCGCTTTAATCTGCACGTGGTTATCAATCAAAAGATTATTACTGTCCTCTTGGAAGGAATTACCGTTCTTTTGTTGTCCGTTTCCATCCCCCCCTCTCTCGTGTTCCTAATTCGCCTCTGCTTCACTTTCCTCCTTCCCTGGGGTGTCGAACTCGCTCACATCCAAGGAGAATCTCTGCAAACTCTGAAATTAAAATACGGGACCTCCCACACAAATTGGATTCAAACATCTCCATTACTCCTGCAGATGAATGAGGCGAAAAAAAAAAGATTAAGTTTAAAAATGACGGTGAGACTCTTCCACTAATTACCTAATTAGCTCAAGTGTGATGATTCTTAATCCATCCCGGTGGCGAATGCCTGATAGCGTGGATCCATATCGATATTATCACCGTGCCTGAGTTGCAACTTTTTTTTTATTTATTATGGAATAGTTCACAGACAATAGGAGCAAACAATAAGACTTAAATATACAGTTCAGTTTAGTGGCAAGCACCTCCAGGGGATGTAAATTCCTCTTTTTCTATTCTGTTTATTGTTTGGCATCTCTGAGTATTCAATTTCACACTTACTTCACTCTCACTGTCATAATAATGCTGTAATTACTGCTGGGGCTGTTAGTATTATGTATTAAATGTCTTGCACAACACGGCAATGTTGTAATAGCAGTAAGCAATACGAAAGTCTAAAAGCTTGTAATCCCTTGGCGGGGGGGCCCAAACTGGACTGGGGCCTTAAGCAGCACCCCCTGATGTCGCTAATGAGTGTAAACTATATTACACCAATATTTTAAAGTGCATGCAGAGGTAGATGGAACTGCTGGATGCTGACCACTTGTGGTGTTTCTAATGCAGCTACCGCCGTCTCGCTGACCGCACAGTCTGTGTATTAACAACTTTGTTGTAGAACACAACCAATGTTGTAATAGCAGTAAGGAGCAAACTGGCAACCCCAGGTACAACCTGAATAGCAACATTTTATAGTGCATGCTTAGCCAGCATTAATAGCGCTGGTGAGTGTAAACTGTATCACGCCAATATTTTAAAGTGCATGCAGAGGTAGATGGAACTGCTGGATGCTGACCATTTGTGGTGTTTCTAATGCAGCTACCGCCGTCTCGCTGACCGCACGGTCCGTGTATTAGCAACTTTGTCGAAGAACACAACCAATGTTGTAATAGCAGTAAGTAGCAAACTGGTACAACCTGTTTTATAGTGCATGCTCAGCCAGCATAAAAGTGCATGCAGAGGTAGATGGAACTGCTGCATGCTGGCCACTTGTGGTGTTGCCGCTACGGCAGTCTCGCTGACCACACGGTCCGTGTATTAACAACTTTGTCGTAGAACACATCAGCAACACAACCAATGTTGTAATAGCAGCATTAATAGTGCTGATTAGTTCACTGTACAACCTGAGTAGCAACATTTTATAGTGCATGTAGAGCAACTGGAGGTTTGACCGCTCAATGCTTCTACTTTAGCATGTGATATTAATTAAAAGCAAACAGGAGGTTGCCTACAGCCACTTCTGTTAAGCCATTGCAATAATTAGGATACCCTGTGGTCATTTGCATTGCATTTGTGTTGCGTTGTTCTCCTTGAGAGACCCAAAGCACTTCCTGCCACTGACCTCCTGCAGAAGAGGTGTCATGCTAAAGCTGCTACATCAGCTACGCCATCCAAAGGAGGGATTATTTAGGATTACCGTGAATTCCTGGCTTTTTTTAGTCTTTACGAACACAATCTAATGATAATCTGATAATAATAATGTTTATTTATGAGTCGTGTTCATTTTTTTGTAGCGGTGTAGTAGACTGACAACTGGTTGTCTCACCCCCCCAAAAAACTACGATAAAGAGCAAGATAGAGTCTTGCTGGAAAAGTGCAAGAAAAACGGCTTTAGAAGAGGCGAAGTGCTCATTATTAATGGGGAAACACTCGGAAAAAAAACATCCTCAGAAGGAATTTTCATGAGCCCTGGGTTTCTAAAAATAATTTTTAAAAAGCACAGCAATATAAGGGTGCGCTTTGTGAGCGGCTGGAAGCGACTCAGCGGCCCGCTTTGAATTACGATAGCCCGGCGTTGTCTTTGAAAAGGCGCCTCATGACCAGAACAGAACAGCGGAGAAAAAAAAAAAAGCGTCGGATAAAACGAGTCCTGCTGATGGCGGCAAGCTGATACGTAATAAGACGGCGGAGAGGCGGCACGGCGAAAGAGAGACATCCCGGCAATTTGCTCACTTGTCGCACCCCCCCCCCCAAACGTGTGCTCTCCCATGTGATCCATCACGGCCATGATTGGAGGCGGAGGTCAAGTTAGCATCTGGACCCGTTTGGGGAGCGCCAGGGTGGGAGACCGTCCACGCTTGGCCTGTTTAAGATGATGCAAACGCTTCCTGATGGATGAAGAACCTCCCTTCCATCCATCATTCTTCCATCCTGAAGGGCCTTAATCTTCTGCAAACACAATCCTCCCTCATCTCACCTCCAGTGCTTCCAGGCGGGGGCCTTGTTGTGTCCCACGCAACCGCCTGACTGCCTTGGAGGTTCACGGCCTTGAGTGGCGTCGGGGGAGTCGCTCTTGAGCGATGCGCTTCCACGGTGTACCTGTCCCGTTATTTATTAGCGCTGTGACATGAGTAATGCTCAAGTAAATGTTTGTTGACGTGCCATTAATTGGTATCAGCCCAGACGACGCAAGTTCACGCCGACGATGGCGCGGGAACGGCCGCAGAACGACGAAGAATTCGACATACGAGACGCAGATTAATCACAATGAGGTCGTGGATGGCGTTATGTCGGACTCGTGCACAAAGTGACAATGATTTGTAAGATTTGGGCTTCGCTTTGCATTTGTGTTTTTTCACTCGGCTGATTGTCGGCCATGTTGAAGTTATATTGTCTGGTTCTCATGTGCTAAACTGGAGCTAGCAAAAAACAAACCCCCAACACCATGACGTTAAACGTTAAAACACAACAAAAATCACACAAAATGGTTGCTCAGGCACACAGCGATGATGGAGGGAGGAGAGGAAGTGATGTCTGCCTCCTCTAGGCCAGCTCCAGCTGATTGTTAATCGCCCTCACCTGGGATGAAACGTCCAGGTGTGTCACCCCTGGGGGAGAAACAGACACACACAAGCTGTCACACCCACTACAGGACATAACAAAGGTAAAGTACCTTTTTTATGTACTTTTATGTACTTGTATGCTTATAAAACTATCATGTGGCGTTATATAGTGAGTTATATAGCGTGTCACGACAATGTAAATATGGTATTTGGCAGTTTGGCTAGCGTAGCTAAACTAGCATCCGCCTTCTTGGCTTTGTTACAGTCTGGCTTTTGTCTCTCATTTGAAACTTTACCCTCATATTCCTGGTGTTTCCACCAGGAAACGACAGTATTATTCTTTCTTTTTATAGTTTTCAGTGTTTTAACTGTAATAAGAAACTCATTTGTGGTCCTGTTGGATTAGCATAGCTTCCAATCAACTTAGCAACAACAAGTACAGTAATATATCCTGTAGCCAATATAATCAGGCCTTCAAAATAAAAGAGGCAGACTACTAAATTAAAAGGGTTGCACCACAACAGGAAGTCAGGTTATTACACCAAAAAATATTACGTTTTTGCTGGTGGAAGATCACAATTTATGTAAATTTCTGTCAATTATGAATTATTACCAATGTACTTGCTGTTTAACATACACCTGCTCATGAACCTTGCATAACTCCATGCTTGCCCCGACCTTCCCACCTTCAAAAAAACAACTAAAAACCCACTTGTTTTTAATGTCTAACTTTGTATACCTGACTGCTGCGCCCCGCCCCGCTTTTAGCCTTGTTTTAGCTCTGAATTAATGTATGGATATTGTATTTTAATGCATCGTTTACTTTGTTTTTACTCAACTCTATTTTTATTTCCTTTTTCTCTACTGTAAAGCGGCTTTGAGTACTCTAAAAAGCACTGTACAAATAAAATGTATTATTATTTTAACAATGCTAATAGTTTTTAATGAACTAACACTGTCCTCTCATCATCATTATCATCATCTAAGCTGGAATGCCGTAACTTCCTGTTTTGACAGATGTGCTAAAGCAAGAGCCCATAAGCATGGACCATAACACGCCTTTTAGTGGTCCTCAATCTGCAGGCCAGACTTCATTAAGCAGCTCCACTTTGCACCACATCATCATTGGACTGGTGAGTATGTGAAGTTTTTATATGCTGGTGACCTTTTACAAGTTCATTAAACACTTCCTCATTCAGATAGGAGCCTAGGAAGTGACAGCCAGTTGCCCCGAGGTGTTGGGATGGGGCTTCGGGGGGGGGGGGGGGCATCCATCCATCCGCCTTGAGTGAGTATCATTGTCTTGTTTTTGAGATGTTGTATTTTCTTGCTTTTGTGCTTCTTCAGCTGCAGATCCACTCCAGCTGCTTTTTGATTAGCCGCTGCGCTAAAAGAACAGGAATTATTTGACCCGCTCTTGTCCAATTCCGCACGCCTCAGCATTCCTAAATCAATGCGGAAACAAAAAAAGAGCCAGATCCCTCACATCGGTTTCTGTGTTTCTGACTCCTACGCTGATGCGAGCGCACTCCATCCCGTGCGCTGCCAGCGTCTTTGTGATGGTGGGCTGCCTGCCAGCGATGCGGGTGAAACCGGGTGGCCGCTCTCTTGAGTGTATAATCACTGTTATCTCCGCCATGTTCCCACAGGCTCAAACCATCAATCCAGCGGGGGTGAGAGCTGCCAGGAGGGGGAAGGAGAAAAAACATTATTGTGAGTTATCACAGAGAACAACAAAACAAGCCTCGCATCACATGTTCCTTCGCGGCGCAGTCATCACATTCCTCACGGCCGCGGGTTAAACATCCACAAAGGTTTCCTTCCACACAATAGCAACGATAACGTTTCCGTTGCACGTTACGGACACATCGCCGAACAATGGCTTCAGTACATCTTAAAAAGATGCAGACGATGCTGTAAACTTCATATAATGTATGCAATTTACCAGTACGCCCTCTCCTGTCACCCCATTGGCTGCTCTGTCCGATGAACTCCAACACAAGCATTGCGTCACAGAATACATCATATTTTACTATAATATCATGCTCACAATGTTGCACATGCACATGGCGTTGGAATGGCTTCGCTCAAATCCACATATGTTGCGTGAAGCGTTTCCAATTTTAATCACATCGGGAGGCTTTGAAAAGTAAGAGGCTACAATAAAATATGCAAATGAGTAATAGATAGTGTGTACGGAAGTACTCTGTCTTTCAAGGAGGTGCACGTGCAGTGTTGTTTAAACACTAACTTAACATCGCTTAAAGTACTGATTTTATTCAGTGTAAATACTTGAGATGTACTGTACGTGTACCTTTATGTACTGGATATATTGCTACGACTACTCTTAACGCTGAAGCGTCCATTTATCTATCATTTATACTGATTTCATTCATGTATATTAAGTTATTGTTCGTATTATACAATTTTTATGTACTTGTTTATTTGAACCGCAAATGTAAGTCATAATTACGAGATATTTATGGGGTAAGAATGTCATAATTATCACTCTGTCAAGGAGGAGCATGTGCAGTGTACACTAACTTAAAGTACTTATTATTCAGTGTAAATACTTGAGCTGTATTGTATATATACCTATATATATGTACTGGATATATTGCTGCGACTACTCTTAACACTGTCTTGTTGTGAAGCGTCTATTTATATTCATCATTTATACTGATTTCATTCATGTGTATTTATTAAGTTATTGTTTGTATTACAATGCAATACAATACAATAACTCCATTTTTATTTTTTATGTACTTATTTTTTTCAACTGCAAATGTAAGTCATAATTAAGAGATATTTATGAGGTAAGAATGTCATAATTATGATATAAATATGTGCCGCCACCTCCACTTGTGACTTTTTTTTCCCCCTTAATTTTCACTTTTTATGTCATAATTGTGACATCAATGGGTTTTTTTTTCTTTCAGTATCAGAAATACTTAACTTAATACTTAATACTTAACTTATACTGCTAATTTGTAGTATATTAGTATATACACGCTATTAGTAATTGCTACAATGCTGCAATGTCAGCTACCAATGCCATGTTTGTGTTGCAGAACCACACTTCATCTATCCATAATCCCGATTGGCTATGCTATGCTATGCCGGGTGCCAGGGAGGCGGAGCTTATCCGAGAGACAACAATTCCCAGGTAACTAAAAGTCACGCTAAGTGGCACCATACGAGCTAAATAAGTGCGTGCAGTCAGCTGAGTCTCTTCCTGGCCGCACGCTGGATTTTAAATAAGAGCATGGTGAATTCTTACTTAGTTTGTCTTACCGGTGTCAAGCATTTAATTGCGTCAGTTTATTGCCGAGAAGCCTGATCATTAGCGGCGTCTGGAACACCATCTACCTTCATTTAGGCTCTCGATTAAAGCGGCTACGTCAAGTGAGCGCGCCACGCTGCACTGCGCCCTTAATGCTGCTGACACCGTGTTAGCCAATGTGTCACTGTCAGAGTGTTCAGCACAAAATACTGACTGCGAGTCGGAAATTGCCTCCGGAGTTGACTGTGTGAGAGCTTTATTTGGCCAAGGCGAGTGGGAGGGTTTGACGCCAAGCGCTCTCCAGAAATATTTAATGCTTGTGAGAGAGACGTTTTTAGTGCTCAGACTTCATGGCTATGCCTACAAGTTGGGATTGGATGTGACTGATATCACGGGGGGACATTTTTTTTTAAAAACAAACAGTGAGATGGAGGCATATGTTTGAACATAAACAATCCTTATGACTTCAGCCGCCCGGTCTAACAAGACGAGTTAGTGTACAAGTGAGTATAGCATAGCAACTAAGCCATAAGTCACTGCTTTTCCTATCGATCAGTGCTGCAGAATAACCCACAATGGAGCTAAAGAAAGTAGCAAGTAATAGCACTTTGTTGCAGAATGTGCAGAAACACTATTTCAATTCAAGAAATAACACACAGCAAAACATAGCGGCGGCGTCTGTTGGGATCTCACCATCCTTAAGTCACGTCTTATTACGCTCATATTACGTGTTCATGTGTCCCTTTTATTCATCATTTGTTATACTTTCTATATAATATTATTATTATTATTATTATTATCCAACTGTGAGTAATGAGGCACAATAAGAGCCAATTGTGGTCCTGCAGTGTCCCCACATAGGTCATTGGTGTGCATGACAGGAAGTTTGGTGTATTATTGAGCTGGTGTTACGGTTATTTTTGATATTTTTGACATGCAAAGAGATGCTTTCTATGTCTTATCATAGAGCAGACTAATCAGATTAGAGGACAGGGCAGCTCGTGGCTCCTCCTCCCTCCATGGAGGCCTCTCACACGGCCAGGCAAACAGTCCAATCCTTCCATTAATCTTCATTTCCGCTTTGTCCCACATGATGCACCGATATCGCAGGCCTAAAAGAAAAGAAACGAAAAAAAAAAAAAAACACAGCTTTCATATTTCCCAGTACTTCTCGTTTGCCATCTTGCCAGAGCGATTTATATCGTAATTATCCAGGCGTCCCCTCGTGGGCTTGTTGTCCTTTGAGGCAGCCGAAGTGCGAGGTGTGAAACACACTCCCACGCCTCAGACAGATGTTAGCTTCCCCCCCCCCCCCCCCCTTTCCTTTTTATTTTATCTCGCTGTTAGCTACGCGGCCAAGTGAAGTGTAAAATCACAGAAAATGTTGCGGTGCCAAAGCTTCCCCCGGGCTTCAAGTCGGCAACAGGTCGTGGGAATCCCAAAAAACCCACTCACATAATAAACATGGCGCCTGGTGTCACACTCGGCTCCAATGCGTGTCATTAAACGTCACAGTTGTTCAGCCTTAACAGCCTCGTCCCGAGCTTACAGAAATCACGGCGGCGCTCGCTCTTGGCACGGCCGGATCCAGCCGTGGTCACATGGTCGCCGGGAATGGAGGATCGAAAATGGCACCCGTTAAGATTTTTTGTATTCATGTTCCGCAAATCAAATATGTCCATGTTTGATGTGTAGAAAAACTGTTTAAAATACGCTTTTTAACATTAGAGCCCTCTAGAAATGAAATAACACCCCTATAGTCACCTTTACATTCATATTATCTAATATAGGAGACATAAAAGTAAATTAGTTTGTAAATACACAGGACCTGGTGCCTGTCGATGGTGATCACATGACGCGTGGATGTTGACAGTGGCGTGGGAACTTTTATATAAGTATTTTTAATATGCAAATATGAACAGCCGTGGGAACTTTTATTTATTATTATTTCATTAATTCATTCATTTTCTACCGCTTATCTTCACGAGGGTCTCGGGGGTGCTGGAGCCTATCCCGGCAGTCTTCGGGCGTGAGGCAGGATACACCCTGGACTGGTGGCCAGCCAATCACAGGGCACATATAGACAAACAACCATTCACACTCACATTCATACCTATGGACAATTTGGAGTCGCCGATTAGCCTAGCATGTTTTTGGAATGTGGGAGGAAACCCACGCATGCACGGGGAGAACATGCAAACTCCACACAGAGATAGACGTGAGTGGAATTGAACTCGGGTCTCCTAGCTGTGGGGCCAGCGCGCTAACCAGTCCTTTTTTTTGTTTTCATGTTCCGCAAATCAAATATGTCCATAATTGGCGTGTAGGAAAACTGTTTATGACCTTCATAATAGACTTTTTAACATTAGAGCACTCCTGAAATGAAATAGCACCCCTATAGTAACCTTTACAATATAGTAAACATAAAAGTAAATTACTTTGTAAATACACAGGACCTGGCGCCTATAGACGGTGATCACATGACGCGTGGGGACTTTTATAAAAGTATTTTTAATATACAAATATGAACAGTATGTATGTTTGGCTGAGCTACCAATCGAATTTGACTCTAAAGCCCTCACCGCTATGATCACACGTTGTGGAGAAAAACAAGCCAATTATTGCGCGTGCAAAAAGGGAAAGTCGACTCGCCTTGCGTCCGTCTTGAAGTGTAAATGCAAGCGCCCGCCCGAGAAAGTGTTAAAACGTCTGTCTTGTTCCCATCACCTTCTTCACTGAGTGCATATTTGTGTTTAGTTCACACTCGCCTGAGGGCAGAGCGCTGTAACTTGGCATTGGCCGCAACTGCCAGGGGCGCCGCTCTAGCCGGCACTTAATAAATGACGAGCAATAAGAGGCCCTGTTGTGATGGACTATGAAATATACAGCTCAACTTAAACAATTTATACACCAGGGTACTTTGAGGGATAAAGAAATGCCAATCTGGACCGACTTCTGCAGAGCGAAGCCGAACTGACCTGGAAGGCAGCGTGATTTTAGCCAAACTTGTCGAGAAGGAAGTTTGCGAGCTGACTTCCTGCCGCAGCAGCGTCTGACCACCACGGGAGTGAAGGTGCACGGCACGATGCGATGCCGGCTGCTAAATAAATGATTCCCTAAAGAGTTCATGCCCTGCAGGGAGGAACACAACAAGCTGTCTCAACTCTGGAAAATCACCCATCCGAGTTCATTCCTCCATGTCTGTGACTCACTATCGCTAATGCACACTGTGGAGTTTTCAGGATTTAATCGCGGGGACACAAAGGCGATGGCGGTGTGGGCGGACCAGGCAGCAATAATGAGAGGTTTTGTCTGTGGACCTGGACGGTCAAGAGGGATGCTCAGTGTAGCCCGGATTGAATTAGTGGTTTCCTAGTTGGAGTCCGGTCCAGTTCATTTCCCCGCTGTATGGCACGGAAGGGTGACTTACAGTTTTATCGCTAAGGCCCCCGGTCGGTTGGTCATTTTGGCAAAAAAAAAAAAAAACATAAAAATGCTGAAGTGAGAAAACAGAGTACCCGGCATCAGTGTGCAGCCAACATTTATTCCCTCGGAGCGCTTTTATCTTTTGGAGGATGCGAGCGCAACTCGAAATCCAATCTGCCTTCCCTGAAAATCACTCCCACGTTCACCCCACTCGGAGCGCCCCTGGCTCCTCTGTGCGCTGGAGGACTCTTCACACCGAATGTCCAACCCGTGACCTTCCAAATAGAGCGCGCCGCCACCTATAATCAAAAAGCATCTTACACCTAATCTGCTGTGTCCTGATGGGGTGAGAGGTTCTTGACACAGGCGGGGGGGGGACGGGGACCTATAGTGGGGGTGGGCGGCGATTCACGTGGACAATCTGGCTGATTTGAATACACGCATGGCCGAAAAAGAAACACCTTATCGAGATGTGATAAATACGCCGTAGCCGGCTGCATCCGGCTGATAAGCCTCACCGCTGCGTCCTCGCCGCATGGCCGCTCTAATTAAAAACCCTCAACCACACACCTGACGCGCGTTTAAAAATGACGCACAAGATTCGTCCCAAAAAAGCTGCCTTCCCCCCCCCCGTCTTGACCACCTGCCGGCGCCCCGCGATTCATCAGTATTCATCATATCGCCTCCTCCTTCCTGTCACACTGGAGCCCCGAGGCCATCCGTGGTGGACCTCTACCCACATGGGACCTGTTGGTCCTCCTGACACCTGTCTGCCTGGGGTTGACCCCAGTCACGCAAGGAATCACACTACAATGCCTCCAAGTGGTAATCTGCCAGAATGGCCACACTTTGACGGGCAGATACCGCCATTGACATGCGGCAGGATTCTCGACACGAAAACAGCCTTCACTCGGGCAAAAAAAGGCTTTTCATATTTTCTCTGGTCACTTTCACGCTCCGATTGTTTGTTTGTCAATCTTTCTCTTGCTTAGAGGTAGACCTTTATGGGATCTAAAGGTTTTCCGATAGAGATGCTTTATGACTCTTTGCGGATCAATAACATTCACCGTATAGATTCAGGCGATGATGGAGACCTTTGAACCTCCACTAAAATATTAATATTTAATATCTCCCGTGTGGCGTCACGGCAGTCGAGTGGTTAGCAGACCTCACAGCGAGGAGACCAGGGTTCAATTCCCACCCTCGGCCATCTCTGTGTGGAGTTTGCATGTTCTCCCCGTGCATGCGTGGGTTTTCTCCGGGTACTCCGGTTTCCTCCCACATTCCAAAAACATGCTAGGTTAATTAGCGACTCCAAATTGTCCAAATGAAATGATGCTTATAATGTATATTTTAGTTGGGAACTGATATTTTCCAGAAACTTAATTGTTAATTAGCAACTCCAAATTGTACATCGCTGTGAATGGTGCGAATGAAATGATACTTATAATGTAGCTTTTAGTTGGGAACTGATATTTTCCAGAAACTTAATTGTTAATTAGCAACTCTAAATTGTCCATAAGTATGAACGTGAGTGTGAATGGTTGTTTGTCTATATGTGCCCTGTGATTGGCTGGCCACCAGTCCAGGGTGTACCCCGCCAGCAAACCCCCCGCGACCCTCGTGAGGAAAAGCGGTAGAAAATGAATGAATGAATGAGTATCTCCCGTCACATTGTCAAACATAAACACGACGTTCAGGAGCTGGCGTTAAACCGCTAAATTTGATTCGCAGTTGGACCCGTGGTAATTTGTTTCTTTCCAAAGCGCCCGCCGGAACAATGATCCAAAGGATTTTTGTCCTCCAGATGTTGGGATTACAATATGTGGTTTAATTCGTTCAAAGGGATCATCTTCATCCCTGTAAAGCTGCTCCTCCGTGGACGTGTTTGAACGCAAAAACATATGACTTAAGGATATGCTAATAATATATTTGGAAAACAAGAATGTATGTTTTGTCTGTGGAATACCTCGAATGAACAGATAAAATATATGCAGACGTCCCTTTGCTATATTGCAATAAAATATTGCATAAAAATCAACTATTGCTTATTATTAGTGAAAAATATGTAGTAATATGTAACAGTAATGTTGTGAGACTTGACGTTAGATTCAATTACCTTTCACACTGCATGGAGACCGGCTGTGTGTGTATACGCAATGTGGTCACCGCTGCCCGATACAGACCGTCGACATTTTCCACCGCCATTCGTCACTGAGCACGCTCAGTCGGTCATGTCGCACTAGCCTCACCGCAAACAGAGGCGCCGACCTCTCGGGAAGGCGACGTTCAGTTTGTTTGTCATCTTGCTACCTGGCGAGTCGCATGCGATCACGGCCGGCCTGCCAAGTGACCTGTAACATGTTCCCCTCTTACTCTGAACGCGCCCAGAGGAGAGACGGTAAAATGTGGATTTAACCTGATGCCTTTTTCCGGAAGTGTCCTCGGGAGGGAATTTGCCGCTGGACCGGATTCTGAAAACTCTGAAAACTGTTGGCAAGACGCTTAAGTGTCAGGATTTAACCATTCAGCCCGCAGGAGGGGAACCTTTCTGGCTCGGTTAGCTTTTCCAGCGCACTTATGCTCTTTCAAAGTGGCATTGCTGAAATATGCAGCGTGGAGCAGGAGCTCGCCCGGGGTCATCTTCCCACCAACCCGAGGGTGTGATAAGAACACAAAGAAGTTGTAAAATGGGTAAATGTTGGGTAACATGCAGGAGAGGTGCTGCCTGGGATTGATAAACAAACGTCCCGTTAAAGCAAGGCGGCGAGGACATGACCGGGAACAACAAGCAGGCCAAGTGAGTTCATGCTGGGTCCCCCGCAGATGTGTGAAATGTGTTCTTGTCGGCCTTCAGGGAGGGAAACTGGGAAGACTAGACGACAGTTTGAGGAGACGCGGTGGGAGAAGAAAAGATATGTCCTCCGTAGAGACCTTGTCTGTGAAAAGCAGATATGGCGGCTGCATAGATTCATGGACAAAAAAGTTCCCAAAACACAACTCCCAGACTCAAAATAGTGCCGAGTGTTGAAAGAAGGCAGAAATGTCTTGACGGAGGGAAGAAGCTGCCAGCGTGCGCCTGGGGACCTGGGAAAAAATAGCCGTGCGTGTCACATGCTAAAGCCAACATCCTCTTATTTGTCTTTAAAAGTGAAGTGCTGTCAAATACTTCACTCTTTCAAAGTCCAGTCCACAATGGATGTCTACTTTTGACTTGTTTGCTGGATAAGTCATCAAATCAAAACTCTTCATATGAAGGCTGCTGGTGCACGCTTGATAGATGTGTTGTTGACCCGACTCCCATCAAGGACACGGGAGGATGTTCTCTTTTGTTCAGGGTTCCTAAGTCGGTTTGGAAAGAATGGAAGTGGATTTGTATGGAAAGACTGTTGTCCATTTTTGCTGCTGCTTTCACAGTCCCCACCTTGGACACTGTCCCCACCTTGGAGACCGTCTCCACTTTTTACACTGTCCCCACCTTCGGCGCTGTCCCCACCTTGGAGACCATCCCCACCTTTTACACTGTCCCCATCTCGGACACTGTCCCCACCTTGGGCGCCGTCCCCGTCTTGGACGCCGTCCCCGTCTTGGACGCCGTGCCCGTCTTGGACATTGTCCCCGTCTTGGAGACAGTCTCCACTTTTTACACTGTCCCCACCTTGGAGACCGTCTCCACTTTTTACACTGTCCCCACCTTGGGCGCTGTCCCCACCTTGGACACCATCCCCACCTTTTACACTGTCCCCATCTCGGACACTGTCCCCACCTTGTACACTGTCCCCACCTTGGACGCCATCCCCACCTTGGGCGCCGTCCCCACCTTGGGCGCCGTCCCCACCTTGGAGACCATCCCCACCTTTTACACTGTCCCCATCTCGGACACTGTCCCCACCTTGTACACTGTCCCCACCTTGGACGCCATCCCCACCTTGGGCGCCGTCCCCACCTTGGGCGCCGTCCCCACCTTGGAGACCATCCCCACCTTTTACACTGTCCCCATCTTGGGCGCCGTCCCCGTCTTGGACAAGGTCCCCGTCTTGGAGACCGTCCCCACCTTTTACACTATCCCCACATTGGAGACCGTCTCCACTTTTTTACACTGTCCCCATCTCAGACAGTCCCCATCTTGGACACAACTCCTAACTCCTCACTTTTCTGACAACAGGCTCATAAAGGCCAAATATGAAGACTAGTTGACCAAAAGTCCCAAATGGACACATAAAGCCAAATGCAGACTTTGGAATGAATGGAATGAATGGAATTTGTCACTGCCAGTAGGAACTCTGTTGTGTTCTCCATCATAATTCAAAAGCAAACAACTTGAACAACCATAATTCATAAGTAATAATATTCCAAATGAGTGATTATGTTTCATTACTGCTTATGTCAGATCGCTGTGAAGATTAGCTAGCTACCAATGAGTTGCCGACTCCGGAGCCTCGTTTGTTTGTGCAGCGATGCAAGCACAATTCCAGGTGCGGCGCATTTGCATCGCCAAAGTACAACACGCGCCCTGAGACCCGAGCAAATGCAAACATCAACTAACGTTGGAGAAAAGTTGGAGCCGCAGCAGGTTGAATGAGCTTTGATTAGAATCTACAGGAGGAGATTAGAAAAGAGGAACAAACGGTTAGTTGTGGCAAAGCGCTTTCTCTGAACCCGACGCCGCATCTGCTTGATGTGCGATGGGAACACATGCAGGAGACATGAGAGAATACGCGGCAAAGCTAATTTAAATTGAGCTTTATTTTAGCGGCGCAATAGAAAGGGGCCACAGAGGGATTGGCTCATCAAACAAAGCGGGAAGCGTCTCAGTGGGAAGGGAAGAAAGGAATAATAATTGTCTACACTCTGAAGGTCTCGGATTTGTCATTATAGAAGAGGAGAACAGAGGGAGAAATAATGGTCCAGGGACTTGTAACGTTATTTAAAGAAGTTCTAATCATTAGTCGGCCGTGCGGTCAGGGCAGCCGTCGCAACCTCCTCCGCCGTCAAAGAGGATTAAGGTGAAGTTTGTGAACCGGCGGTGCAGGAGCGAGTTCTCGATGATCGCCAAGAATATCGTAAGAAATAACGTGAAGTATGTCAACATGTCAACAGTTCCCAGAAATTGACTCTTTTCTAAACTAATGTTGGCTTATTCGGCGATGGAACCCACTTTGCGATCAATCGCCTCAAGTTGGGCGGATGTCTCCTTGCCGTTCATGTAGAACAATAAGAGCAAGGACATTTCTATGAGCACTTTAAACATCATATTGATTACGCAATAAAGCCGCCGCTTTATTCGAACATGGCCCCTTTATGGCGCAGATTGCAATGAATAGCTTTTAATACAAACTCCAATAAGGTTCTGTTTGTCGAGTCAGCTGCCTCTGAAGATGAAGTTCAGCGACGGGGATGATTTGTTTATTAAGGAACGACTGAATGAGAGCTTCATTAACGGCGTTCCTGTTTTTCTTTTTTTTTTTTTCCAAATGAGCATGTCACATTTCCCTCTCCGTCATTAGTCAAAGAGGCCTAATTTAACGTATGTGATTTCTTGTCAGCGATAAATAACCCGCAGAGGCTTGATGGAGAGAGCTTGGAATACAAATACGAGCTGACAGTGGGAAGGAGATGTAACATCCAGTAACCTTTATCGGTGCTTGTTTTGGTCCGTGGACCTGCAGAAAATGTACCTTATTTATCACGTTTTCCAGACCATCAGTCAAAATATCCATTATGAGGATATTTATTTTGAAATATTAAAAAAAATATTTAAAAAAATATTAAAATTAAGCAGTACAAAATACACAGTATAAAAAAAAAAAAAACAATATAAACAAATCAACAGGGCTGCATGGCGGACGAGTGGTTAGCGCGCAGACCTCACAGCTAGGAGACCCGGGTTCAATTCCACCCTCGGCCATCTCTGTGTGGAGTTTGCATGTTCTGCCCGTGCATGCGTGGGTTTTCTCCGAGTACTCCGGTTTTCCTCCCACATTCCAAAAACATGCTAGGTTAATTGACGACTCCAAATTGTCCATAGGTATGAATGTGAGTGTGAATGGTTGTATGTCTATATGTGACCTGTGATTGGCTGGCCACCAGGCCAGGGTGTACCCAGCCTCTCGCCCGAAGAAGACAGCTGGGATAGGCTCCAGCACCCCCCACGACCCTCGTGAGGATAAGCGGTAGAAAATGAATGAATATAAACAAATCAACAATTCCAACAAGCAAGGTAACAGTAAAAGTTCACCAAGCTCCCGATCTAATTCGACATGACTGTTGTTGCCACAAGCCTTGAGCATCCTCTGGCGGCCGTGGTCAGTATGAATTAATTTTAAAAACATTTTAATGTATATGTTAGGTATATAAGTCGCAACTCAGGGGGGTAAAAATAGCAACTTACAGTCTAGATAATAAATAGTGTTGTTAATCTTTGAAATAGTCGGACTGAGTTTGCGGTCCTTTTTAAGGTAATCCAACCCAAATTGTTTTCCGTGAGTCTGTTGTGTTGAACTCTTGAAGTCTCATAAATTGTTTTTCCTCCGCGGCGAGAAGGAAAGCACTTTTAGGCCCATCTCATCTCGCCGAGTTTAATCTCTTTGACGGCCTAGCCGAGCGACCACGCCGAGTCCAGGTCGGCCGCTACACTGAGCTAAATTAACTCCGGGGAGTTTGGGCAAACATTATTTGTGTCCTGATCTCCGGTGCCCCCCCCCCCTCCATCCCAAGCAAAGCCGGCGTGGTTGTGTTTATGATGATATTGTTCCCGGAGCAGCCCAGCTCAGCAGTCGCCATATAAATAATGAAGCCCTGATAGGACCGAGAACTAACTGGCAGAAAGATATTAGCCGCCTGCAGATATCCAGGTATTGTCTGGATGTGCAGCTTGTTGCCTTTTCATTATTGTCAAAGCTAAACCCCCCCCCTGTCCTCGCCCCCCCTCTCACTGGATGCGCTGGTGGTGCTTTCAAGTGCCGACTGAGCGCGTGTCACAACAGCTGCTGCACAGCATCATCAAACTGTCATGTCGCTCGGATAGAGACGGCGAGGACAAATAAAAGCTTTAACTAAGAATGAAAGAAATTGGCAGCGACCGACGGAAGCGACAAGAGTTTTGGAGAGCTGCCGCAAAGTCGTTTACGCGTCGGCGCTGATAAACAGCTCGTTAATTGGAAGGAGCGTTTCATAAATGTAATTTCCTCTTTAATTGGAATCTTCTGATCATTCAAGCAGATCTCGGCAATTGTCTGTGAGATGTTGACAAAAGGAGACATCAGTGTTTAGAAAACGTTGCGTCTGGTTTGATTCCCGGCATGAAACATCACAGTATTGATGTCTTTTACTACTTGTTTGTGCCTAATTTCCACCGTTATACGTAATGAACGTGGAGTCTCGGAATCCGCTTGGGTGCTTAGTAGCTGGTACCAACTTCCGTCCATGATTTTGGCTTTGAACCTTTGACAGATACTTGCAGTGCAGTTCAAATACCGTCGTCTGGAATCAGGTGCTCCTTCTTCCCGGTGCAGCCAAAACTGAAGTTTAATCCAAAAGATGGATCGGTTGAGCTCTCAAATCTGCTGCCGCATCGGAATGTACATTTGTCAAAGAAAGACGATGATTCTGACGCCGTTGTGCGAACTCATCACTGATGTTCTTTGAAGACCGCGCAGCCTCGGGCGCCGCTGTTCCAGCGTTGGTGGTCTCCTACCTGCACAGCGGCCATATTTAAAAAAAACTCAATTATTAAAGACACTTGAACAAATCACACAATCCCAACACGGAAACAAAACAAAGTCGTCTCTTTGGATGTTAGCAGAGCCACACACTCCTAATATCGTGTGTTTATGTGTGTGCTTGGCTTTTCATTAGAGGCACTCATTATTAATTACACACAATATGAGTTTGATTCCATGCGTTTGTGAAGGAGTAATCCTAACGAGTTATGCAAATAAACCAGGAATGTATTTTAATGAGTGCACAACAAAAGGGCCACAGCTAATTAACTAAATTTCTGCTCTTTGAAAAAAAAAACGGGCATCGCTGACCCCCACTGTTGGATCCAAAACAAAGGCAGCGGCATTGAAATATTCATTATAAAACATATTTATGTAACTGTACGAGGTCTGCGCGACCGCAAGTCCCACGGGAGGAGGAAGAAGACGAGGAGGAGGAGGCAGATTGGATGCTGCAAATATCTGCAGTACAGTTGAAGCTTCAAAGCCAAATAAGGTGCATGCTATTAATTCATTCTGCCTGCAGGGATTCCACAAAAGCATTATGTGCTTTTCCATTTGGAAGTAAAGGCAGGGAAAAACGCTCCCCGGTTAAGTCGCCAATATGAGATGAAGATAGAAGAATGCCGACGTACTTTTTTATCTGCACTTTTACTTTCTCCTTGATGGAAATAACAATGACAAAGCGTCTCAGGAAGCCAGCGGCACGTGGTGCCATCAGGTGGAGTCATTAAGCCAGATTCCTCATAATGAATGCAAGGACACGGGCTGGAGGAAAACCATTAAGAGTGCGAAGAAGAGTCTTATAGCAAAGGTCAGCCTGGTGTCATGTTGTTAATAGCCACAATTATCCATCAAGGAGCAAATGAGCCATCAACATTTACCGTCCGCTCTCAATCACACAAATCACAGCTGATTGCCGCCGCCACCCTGACACCCTTACTTCTGACGGCTACCTTTGCCTCACGCGCCCCATTTGCACCGTCATTAGCCGCCCAAGTGGAAAGTTCACGTGCCAGACAGGGACGAGATGTTTTAATACGTATACCGGTGGACAAAAGTGCAGAAGATGCAAAATATCAAATGTAAAGCAAAACCAAAACATGCAGTTGTTAGTTGTTCATGCTGGAGCCTATCCCAGCTGTCTCTGGGCGAGATTTATTTAATTCATACTGACCATTTAATTTATTCATACTGACCACGGGCGCCAGAGGACACTCAAGGCTTGTGGCAACAACAGCCATGTCGAATTAGATCGGGAGCTTGGTGAACTTTTACTGTTACCTTGCTTGTTGGAATTGTTGATTTGTTTATATTCATTCATTCATTCTCTACCGCTTATCCTCACGAGGGTCGCAGGGGGTGCTGGAGCCTATCCCAGCTGTCTTCTTCGGGCGAGAGGCGGGGTACAACCCTGGACTGGTGGCCAGCCAATCACAGGGCACATATAGACAAACACCCATTCACACTCACATTCATACCTATGGACAATTTGGAGTCGCTAATTAACTTAGCATGTTTTTGGAATGTGGGAGCAAACCGGAGTACCCGGAGAAAACCCACGCATGCACGGGGAGAACATGATTACTCCAGATTATGTTCATAAAATTCCATTATTTGCTATTGTTGTTTTAGCTCCAGGGAAGCAGTGGGGGTCATGGAGGGGGAGGAAGGCCGAGATAGGAGCTTGGAGGGGCGGATGCGGGGATGCCTGATGAGTGCATGGATGCCTGGAGGTACGGAAGCTAAAGGAATACCAAAGCTAAAGTGGCAAATAAAAGGACTCGGTTATGAAATCCTAAATTTTGAGTTGTTTGAACTGCAGGGAGGAAGTGAAAGGGCAGGGAGGCGTGATGGGAGCTCGGAGGGCAGAAATGGAGATGGATGCCTGGAGGTGGAGAAGCGAAAGGAATACCATAGCTAATATGGACATAATGGAACATCTCAAACAGGAAATATAATTTTTTTTGCTAATTAATGATATAGTTGTGATTGTTTGGGTCCTTCCAAGGTGAGCGCCGGCATTGTCTCAAATTCCCACCTCACATAGGAAGTCATCCCAGAAGAACGTCTGCTCTGGTAGCAGCAAAGTAGGACCACTTCCACATTTTCTTCACTTTTCATTTCCTCCTCTTCCCAGACAAGTTTGCAGTTTTGCTTCCCTGCTAATCAACCCGGGCAGCGCTCCTCTTTCCCTGCCTCCATCCCTGCTCCACATGTGCTCATTCATTCCACACAGAGACTAAAATCATCCCGAGCGCTCTGCTGTGTCTTAGCCAGGCAGGAGGTCATTTCCTCCTCATTACTCGCTGCCCCGACGTATGAAATAAACTCATCGACGGCACCACAAGCACTACGTCTGGCTTTTTATTTTTTTATTTTTGGTTCCTTTTTTTTTTTTTTCCTCTCTCCGCAAAATCAAGAAGAAGAATGAGGCGCCGCACGCCTTCACTCTGGGTCCAATCTAACAAATCATCTTTCTCTCGCCTGCCGCCATCCATTCCACTTGCAGACCTTCAGCTCTCCGGGCCGGCGCCACTGGCTATATTGGTTTTGGAATATTTCCACAGATGGGATTGACGTGTGATAGAGTTGTTTCCGTGTCTTTTCAATCTTCTCCCTGCAGGACTTGTCGGGAGGAGCTTGTTATTGAGGAAGTGTTCTTGAGATGAAGTGGAGGTGTGGATGTTGTATACATGTGTTTGGAAATCGAACACTGTGGCGGTGATATGGGGGGGGCCTTTTCTTTGCTCTGAACAACAAAACCCAAAGTTCCACAGCTGTCAATCAGTAAGGCATTAATGATCAGTACTTTCACACAAACCCTGTCCATCATGGATCCTTCTTCTTCCAGTGTTTATTCCCTCTATTTCCAGTATTCCAGTTTTTCCAGTCTAAAGGGCTGTTATGGTGTCATGGTAGTTGATGCCGGTGCCCATCCCGGCATCTGGCATCATATCTTGCCAATTTGTTTACATGTACAGTAAAAACTTTAGAGGTCTCTCGAAAACTAACAAAGAAACGTTAGTTTGGTATGAATCCAAATAAACCGTCCGTGTGTTTAAGGGCCCAAACACCACGCAACTTTTCCTTGTTTAGTTTTTTTTTTTTTTTTTTGGCAGGCGTATATCCTGCTGAAAATGTATTGGCATAAGGACCTTGGACATGCCTCCTCCTGGTTGGCAAGCCGAGCAGACATTTTTGAATTGTTACCAATGCTTCTGATCCGTTTGCGTACACTAATTGAACGATTCACGAAGTCATGGTGTTAGTTCATAGACCGATGAAGTCCTCAAGGTTGAGGTGTACATAAGAATACCTGCTGGAAACACACAGAAAGGTGTTGTTTCTTTTTCTGGACTTTTGAGGTCAACAAACTTTGAAACAGATTACACCAAGCACGCTGCTTGTTTGCGGTTGTGTGTGTTGCCATAGCGACAAGAAGACGGCACGCTGGACCGATCCAGCCTCGCAGTCATCCAGACACGGCAGCTTCTCAATTAGAGGCCGGTGTTGTGCTCGTTGTCCTCACTCTGTCATCGCTTGATGGAAAGTTTTGCCCCAGTTCCGGAGCCGATGAGTCCGGGGGTGAGGAGGAAAAGGTTTGCCTCAGGCGGCGGCAGCAGATGTGGGCTGGTCTGTCACGGGGAATATTTCCCACATCCCACCGGAAACCAAACAACTCCCTGGTCAGTGTCGCTTTTCGACCCACATGGGCGGCGGAAATATGCCACAATCTTTATTTATTGTCCCAAAACAGGGTATATACAGTGTGTATTTGTGAAAAGTACTGCAGTATTGATTGCCTTGTGCTTTATTTACGTGTGGCAGACTCACAATTAATATCTGTTACTCTCCAGCATGGCTCTGGGATGATATTTATTGGGGGATCAATGCTTGTTTGCTGCAGTATTGCTCCAATTTCCGTGTGTGTCACGAAGGCACTCAGTTGGATGCAGACAAGCATTAAACTTGTTGTCCTTGCTCATGATTTTTTTTTTTTTTTCTTTTACAGAAAAACATCTTACCGCTCGGAATGAGCGCACAATGCTTCTCCGGCGTATGTCACAAGTCGTAATGTCCCCGCTTCCGTGTTTCACACGTTCCGATCGATTCCCGCTCATAGTTGTTGTCGCAAACTTTAGGATGTTTGTGCGAGCGGAAGATGATGTCGGAATTATGGAAGAGGGGTGGCTGCAAGTGCTTTTTTTTTGCGGGGGGTGGGGGTCAGTCAGTCAGTCAGTCAGTCAGTTGGTCTGTCCATCCGTCTCGCCGTCCCACGCTGGTAAGCTTGATAGCCCACAAGGCCTGCAGGGGATTCTTTTAAATCAGCTTCAGCCGACAAGAAAAACAACTGGAAAATCAAGTTTGGTGCAAAAGCTCACAGAGGTCATTGACATTTGGCACCAAGGTCACACAAAACCTAAACCCCGATTCAGTACTTTACAGAAGTCAGGGTGAAAATTTGTAATAGCATAATATTGTAGCATCAATTAACATAGGTTCTGCTTCCCAGCATGCTTTGATACACTTGTTTGGCAATAGTCGGTGAATAATAATAATAATAATAATAATAATAATATATAATAATTATATTATTATATTATATATATATTATTATATAATATATAATAATATAATAATAATAATAATTATTATTATTATTGTTATTATGTTATTGTTATTATTGTTATTATTATATATTATAATATATACACATATTATTATTATATTATTATTATAATACATATTTATTTATTATATATGTATATTATATTATATTATTATTATTATTATTATATATTATATATATATATATTATATATAATATATAATTATAAATAATAATAATAAAAAAAAAATCCGAAGTACCTTTGACTGTCCTTTATGCCAGTCAAGATCACCACCATGTCAATCAAAGGTCATGTGACGACAGGAACGAGGATCCGATTACACGATGGAGTTTAAAGGTCATCTGTTAAAATGATGACTGAAGGGGCGTGGCCTATTACAGTGCATGACAATCTGTCCAGAAAGCCTTCCTAGCGTGAGATGTTGGTGGCGTCGGATGACGCCAGCCTTATCTTTTATTTGGTTCCCCCGCACGCAACAAGCAACAATTAAAGGTCATGTGTCACGCTCCCCGGCGCTCCCCGGCGCTCCCCACGCTCCCCACGTTGCCGTAAACACTTGAAAAGGGCAAACGTTAACGAGCGTCGTGATGCGCGTCTAAATACAACGGCATCCATTATTGAAGTGCTCCTCTGTGGACACTTTTCTATTAGTGACCGCTCGTCGTACATAAGCGCGCCCTCGCCGGCGAGGCGCAAAGTGTGGGTGTCGTGACACGCTTTCATTTAGCTGCGTGACAACAGCGTTCACCTTTTTGGCGTATTTAAAACACGGCTGTACACAAAACTGTTTACTCGTCCGATATTGCTTTTCGCCGTCACGGATTCTCAGTCTGAAAAGCGGCGGCGTTCTCAGGGAGCCATTAATATTGTATCATCTCTTTGCAAAGCGGCGAGGAAAGGCAACGTACCTTGACCGTTTTTTTTTTTTAAGGCTTCTTTGGCTGTTTAATATTTCACATGCGTAAGCTGCCGTTGACTGACGTATGTTCGCTTTAAAGCACGCCGCCGCTTCTTCCGTCTGCCGCAGCAGCTGCCAGCGCGTCAACACATGTGACGGCGCATCAGAGGATGTACTAAACATTGACACAAACATCAATCTCCCTGGCAACCTGCTTTTTTTTATGGATTCATCCCAGTTAACATCCCGGCTGTCGTGAATAGAAAAGATTAGCGGCAGCCAGAGAGTGATAAAGGGGGGGTCTAATTAAGATTACCAATCGCAAATTACCACTCTGTGCAGTGGAACCTTGGTTAGAGGCCGCTCTGGTTACAGTCATCCCTTTTTTTATCGTAGTGACTTGGTTCCAGACCCGACTGCGATCAGTGAAGTTCCTCGAAGTAGGATTCAATATTAATAGATGGATGGATGGATGGATGGATGGATGCATGGATGGATGGATAGATAGAAAACATGGGGGCATGCAGGGTTAAAAAAATAAGGTAATTGTTCTATGTAAAATAGTATAATAAAATAAAATAAGGTACAAATAGCAAATACAGTAAAGAGCAAAAATATAAAAAAATATAAATAATATTAAAAAAATATAATATATAATTAAAATAATATAATAATATATAAAAAATATATATAATTACAGGGAATATTTCTGCTGTAAAACACCTCACTATACCTAAAAAATATATGTTTAAACACTCTTAAAGTTAAAATTTAATTTGAATTGTAATGAACAACCTACTTGGTGGCTGCACGGTGTCCGAGTGGTTATCTCACAGGCCACACAGCTAGGAGCCCTCAGTTCAATTCCACCCTCGGCCATCTCTGTGTGCAATTTGCATGTCCTCCCCGTGCATGCATGTTTTTTTTGTTTTTTTTCGGGTACTCCGGTTTCCTCCCACATTCCAAAATCACGCTAGGTTGAATGCACAGCATTGGGGGTCGATCTGTACTGGCCGCCGCTGACTACTATTGTTGTTGTTGTTAAAACAATAAAGCAGAACATTATTTTATAAACATTTTGTGCAAAAGTACTTGCAAGGCCTTTGGGGAAAAACCGTGATGGCGGTCTCCTCCGGGGAACACTACAAGTACGATGGCGTTATCGTAATTATCACATTGTTTACACTGCTGATATTTACACAATCATTGCGCCACTTGAGCTGAATGGGACCTCTGGTGCATCCTCCTCCACGCGTCCGCCAGCTGAATGCTAACATCTAGTTCGAATATTCTATTCTACAGTGACTAATATCATTTAGTAGCCGTAGTATCGTAGTAGCATTTTGGGCTACAAACCACCGACGTTTCAGGTCCAGGAGTCAAACGCAGATCAGAACCGCAGCGCCACCGGCGTGCACTTCAAACACCCGAACGGGCCAGACGTCCCCCAGGCACTAACAGGAATGAAATGGGCTTTCGCTTTTGATGGGGCACATATAGTAGCGCCATAGCAACGCATCCCATCACCTCCCGCGGGAGATTCCGCACTGCGTCTGGAAGGGAGCGTTTGCACTCTTTATTGAGTTAACGATCTTGTTAACAATATCCTTTGAATATCTCACGTCAGAATTACTTGGAAGGCGAACGCCGCTTAAAAACATCCCTTTATAGTCAGCGTTATCTCTATTAAGGAGGGGGGGGGGGGAATGGCCTGCCACTTTTAATAAGGCTACGTTTTAATCAGTCGGCCCACTTCCCATCCGGCGAATGCAATCTATTCCCCGCATGTCTGAAACGACACGAAACGACGGTTAACTCCGGGTCAAAGTTAGACGCTCTTCCTTCTCGCCGCGCCGACTGGGCCTACTTTATTTTCCATCGACTTTCTCACATTAACGAGTCGCAAATGCGCGAGCTGTCAGCTGACGTCTGCCGGTATTGTCCTCCCATCGCCGCGCTCCACGCATCGCCGTCGTTCTTTCCTTGGAAGCTTTTGTTGTGCTGTCACGCACCGCTCGCCGTGCCCTTCCACTCCGCTGTCCTTAGTGTTTTTCATGAAAAACTCAAGCTTCTTTGTAATTGTCGATTGTGTTCAAAGAACTTGTTTTGACGTAGGTAAGACATGGTTGAGTGTTTTCGTTGAAGTGTTGGATGATAGCGGTTTTCTATACGGTCGTGGTTGAGCTGGAGCCTATCCCAGCTGGCTCTAGGACAGGGGTGGGCAAACTTTTTGACTCGCGGGCCGCATTGATTTAACAAAATTGACGGGGGGTGCTAGACTCTATAGTATTTTACACGTAACAGTCCATTTTTACAAGTAAAAGTATCATACAATCTGCTATATGTGCACTTTCAGATCATTTTTTTGATGTAAAGTGCGTTATAAATTACATTTATTATTATTATTAGATTAGGGCGCAGACCTCACAGCGAGGCGACCAGGGTTCAATTCCACCCTCGGCCATCTCTGTGTGGAGTTTGCATGTTCTCCCCGTGCATGCGTGGGTTTTCTCCAGGTACTCCGGTTTCCTCCCACATTCCAAAAAACATGCTAGGTTAATTGGACACTCCAAATTGTCCATAGGTATGAATGTGAGTGTGAATGGTTGTTTGTCTATATGTGCCCTGTGATTGGCTGGCGACTAGTCCAGGTTGTACCCCGCCTCTCGCCCATAGACAGCTGGGATAGGCTCCAGCATCCCCTGCAACCCTCGTGGGAAAAAGCGGTAGAAAATGAATGAATTATTATTATTTTTGTTATTTTTATTATTATGTGTTTGTGTCCCTTTTTTCAGAACAGCTGTCTTCGGGCGAGAGGCGGGGTACACCCTGGACTGGTCGCTAGCCAATCACAGGGCACATATAGACAAACAATCATTTTTGGAGCCCAGTGAGGATAAGCGGTAGAAAATGAATGAATGAATGAATTTTGTAAACAACAGACCACATCAAATAACAAAATTGATAAAACAGCTACTTCCACCATCAAAAGGTTGGCTCAAACTGTGATGCCAGGTTGTATGTCGAGTTTAAATGAAATACTTTGGAAAGAACAGGCGGGCCGTATTCAAACACTTGTCGGGCCGGATGTGGCCCCCGGGCCGTAGTTTGCCCACCCCTGCTCTAGGACCTACCAATCTAGGACTCAGTGTGCAAAGCTTCTTGCAAATTTCTCCTGAAACTTCCATTTTATTTAGTCTTCTTGCAATCGGCAAGGTTTTTGCATCAACGCAAACTTTACCACCACAATCCCGTCGGTTCAAGGCTTTTGTAGAACACTGCTTGCCGCCTCTCAATACATTTCTTATGATGACATCCTGATAGCGGCGCGGTAAAATGTTGAAAAAGAAAACGCAACATAGCGGGCTTGACAACAAACAATCCTTGACCCGCGCTATCCTGAGGTTGGATGCAGGAACAAAACATAATAAAGACACTTTTTTTCTCCTCTTGTATTTGTTCCGAAGGGAACGAAAGGAAGCAGATGTTCAACAGTATAACCTTGACCTTGCAGCCTGAAAAAGCTGAAAACCAAACCAAAAAAAAAAAAAAAAAACGAACACCCGAGCTCTCCTGCTGTGTTTTGGCTCGTGGAAATGGGGCGACCGCATCAGACTCCTCGGCCTGTCACGAAACCATCGCACGGCGTGAGTCAGACACGGTGGCGGAGAAAAAAAAAAAAAAAAATGTGAGGGTACGGGTGAGAGGGAGGCGCGATGAAGGTCGTGGTGTAAAGACACAAGATGAGGCGGGGAGAATATGACACTGTCACGGATCACAGAGGAAGAAAATGAAGTCGCAACACCTCCTGTGGGCTGACGACTCCACGCTGGCCCGGAATCTCAATGGGGTACCACTTGAAACCCCGCGTGGACAGGTCATTAGGTACAGCTGCACAATCGGCACTGACCCGATGGTCCTATGTGGCTACAAGTACTAAATAAAAGCACAATAATAAAATGGCGTGATTCAAAACCGAGCGCTATCATTTTTCCCCCTGAATGCCGGACTTTCAATGGCCTCTTCAGGTTTTTACGTTGCTTTTATGTAAAAGAATAAAACTTGCGATGAAAGCCGACAATGTCGACGCGGGTCTCGCACTCATCCGTTGCGATGACACCATTAGCGAAGCCTGAAGGTCCGGCGACCCGACGTGAGCGGATGACCGCCGACTAATTACACGCCAACGTTTATTTTTAAGTACTTCGGTTTCACAAACAACAGCGCGATTGAAGCGCTATCAGTTTTGGCATCGAGACAAAGCAAAAATAAATGGGAACGCGTCTTTTTCTGTCTGTTTTTTTTGCTGTGGCCTCAGGCCAGAGGGCGCCGCTGCTAAAATGATTAAATACAGTCCGCCAGGGCCGTCGTGACTAATAGAACTAGGAGATTTTTTTTTTTTTTTTTTTTAAAGCTCTTTAGCCGAGATGATGAAACAGGAAACAAGGGTGTAAATTCATCACCATTATTAAATGTAATCAATGATATGGTAATGCAACATCTCTGCAGCCTGCTAACATTGCTAACAAATACAGCAGTGATGCAACAGAGGTGCAGTCTTGACTCTTCCATATTCGGGTACCGCCATGCACAAATGTTGATTTTTTTTTAATCGAAATTCTAAAAACGACAAAGGCTTTATAGGCGGAATATGTTTGTGCCATTACGTTTATTATTAGCCGTCTCGTTTTTGCTGTTTGTTGTGTTCATGTCCGTCATAAGGATTTGAGATGATGCGTTTTTAACTCTGTTTGATCAAGTGTCGATTTACCACAACTCTTGCTCGGACTGCATCCCACGTCTCATCACCGGAGCTAACTGGGAGTATCCCATCGGACAACATGCACATCCGTGGCTTATAGAGGTGAGAAGCATTTTAGGCCTTTTAGAAGAGTGGAAACGGTGAACTTTGCAGTCTTTTCGTCCATATTGTGTGAACCTTCGGATTTGAGCATGTTGCCGTGGATGTTTACATTTATACGCTCGCTAGCTGTAAAGTATTTCATCCGTGCACTCAAGCGTTCCGCGGAGACTGAATACAAGGGGGCATGAGCGGGAGAGTGGAAATAAGAAGAATCAGAGTGGAAAGGTGGCGGCGGCGGCGGCGGCGGCGGCGAAGTAGTGAAGCTTTTGAACGCATCAGCACCGTCACCACCACAAACAGTGCTGACCCGGAATGTCTGTGTGTGTGTTTGGGAATCAGCTTAAAGCCAGGCCTTTTAGAGACCTCCTCAGCGGGATTAGCGCTGTTTCGGCGTTTGCAGTCCATCTCTGACTTCTTCTCGTTTGTGTGTTGGTTTGTGAGGGCCGTCACGAGCGCTTGTCATGAGTCGCTGCCAAAGACGCCATGAAAGGCGTGTGCAGATTCCCTTTACAATCCTCTCTGTGTGTTTGTGTGTGCGTGGAGGACGACAAAGAGCGAGCGCCGCGAGTTAGTCGGGAGTGTTATGTGGGGGCCGATGTGAAAGACGGGCGTAAATAATTCCAGTTCAGTTGTCAGTCTTGCAGTCTTCGTCGAGTACAAGTCAGCACATCGCTTGTACAAACATAAACAAAAAAGATGGCCGACATCTTTTTGTTTTTTTTGGTTAAACTTGGCTTTACGTAATTCATTAAGTTACCATCGATGTTCAGGAAGATGCTAGCACGGCAGTCAGAATTGAGTTGTCGTGGATCTGTCATCCGATAAGAGTCTGTACTTTCCTTTTTAATTCGCTTTGATGGCTTTTATGCGTCGTGCTTCGTCTCGTTCTCAGCAATTATTTGGAGAATAATGACAGGTAGCGAAAAAACGGAAAAAAAAGTGCTGCTTTTGACTGCAGCCCAGCGTGAAGACGCGGGTGAAAACAGATGAAGGCGACGACGAATGATTCGATGTGTTCCCTCCCAGTGAGTTGCGGGACAGTCACGGTCCAAAGGAGAGCTAATTATCACTGACAACAATCGTCGCATCACACAGGTTTTTTTTTTTTTTTTTTTCTCCTTGCGACTGTTTCCGCCGACTCGGCTTCGAGTCGATGACTTTTGACAGAAAACATACAAATAAAACATTTGCCTGGCTTAAAGTGGGAGTCGGCTGAGATTCCCGCCGAGTAAATTATTCATACATTGACTTAGCGAAGGAATGAAAAGCTTGTGTCTCGCTCTAATCCGCCGCAAAGCTTTCGGCTAATAGTGCGGCGCTCGAGAGTTGCCTCTCACAAGACTCCATTCAGCAAACTTCCCCGGTTGTGTGAAATCGCCGTTGCTTCTTCATCACGGCGGCGTTTAGCCCCAAACAGCCTCTCCTTCGCATGGTGATTGCTTTGATTTTAATTGGGATGTTGGAAGGGGGGGGGGGGCTCTAATCCAGCTGTCTCCCACCAGTGACACGAAGCCCCGGCGTTTATTCCCGCTTGGAGAAGCCCATGACGAGGCAGCAGAGACTTAAGCGATGGCAACGGGAGGCTACATGTCGCAGTGACTTTCGGGGGTAATTGAGAGGCGTTATGTGGACCCCGGTCTCCGGAGATGCGGTTCTGCTCTACTAAAGTACCATTTAGCTTGTCCATCCTTGAAAGACTAAGTGGAGACAAACCTTGGGGGGACGCATACAAACCCGCAAAAGGCTTACCTGACTCTTACGGGGTCGTCTCCTTGTTAAACGTCTTTTGGACGCCGTCCTGCAGAGACAATTGGCGTTGTAGCTCCACCGCCAGCAGCGCTAACAGAGCCGCTAAACGTTTACACTCGCTGGTTTTCATTCGTTATCATCGCCATTTTTTTTTCTTCTTCCACAAACGGTCCCTAGCTTTAAAGACAACAATAGCTCGTCTTTTTCAGGAAGAAGGACAATTAAAGCCGCGCCGGCCCACTGTGAATCGGGTCTATGTGCAGGTAACCTCTGCCACGGTGACTCATCCTCACGTCGCCGTCTCCTCACCTCCCCCCCATGCTGATAGATGGGCGCCATGACAGATACCCAGACGCATGCATCAACCACGGCGACCTCTTGCCAAGCGCGCTTGTCAAACTAACAACACACACACACAAAACCCGAATCCACAGCAGGTCTAAAGCACCGTTACCTCTGACACTAAAGGATGTTTTTTTATTCCCCCCCCCCTCGGGAAACATGACTTTCACGTGACTAATTACCGGCAGACTCCCTGGAGGCTGCGGCTATTCATTAGATCACGAGAGCGCCACATCCATCAGCTCACATTTAAAAGCTGATGATAAATTTATGTTGGGATTGTATTTTTAAGACGCCATCAGTCATCATCGGTCACCAAAGCGGGGGGGGGGAAACAAGAAAAACATCCTTACATTGTTCTAGAGGAAGAAAGTCTGTATGTATTGATTCAAACAGGACGCATCACAAATGATATTTTAGTGGAGTATGGACCCAGGCAGTGTCTCTTAACCGTGTGTATTAAAGGGGAGGTTCCAAATTTATAGCACCAAAAGAAAATCATAATTACTAATAATGTCTTCTGTATGTACGCCTAGTGTTTTAAAAGCTGATTTTCTTCTCAAAAAAGTACCGAATCTACAGAATCTAATTGGATTTCACGCATTTTCTTCCATTATGTCACTAAAGTATCATTCCGATTCATTTTCTTTCATCTTCCCTTCAGTAATGACTGAATCCTAATGAGGAAAAACTGCAGAAGTTATACAGGGAGGTGGGCGTCTACAGTACGAAGATCCAAATTAGGATTGTTTGGCCTTGGGGGAGGTCCCCGCTCCGCCGCATTGTTTCCGCATCCCGGGGTAGCCAAATGTGTACAGCCTGCATCAGCCGTCAATCGCGGATGCTTTAATGACAAGCGACAAGGACACGCATGGCTCGCAGGAAGGTGTGCTGCAACGATTTAAATCACTTTTTTTTTATTTATTTTTTTTATAATAAGGCACCCTCCGAGGGGCCCGCAGTGATGCGGCGACCTACGAGCGCCGCCGGTATGCTATTGTTTTGGCGAAGATACTCACGCCAGCGATGTTTTCCCGATTTAATTTGTACCCGCATTAATTGAAAAACGCAGTGGCCACGATGCTTTCAAGGTTAACGCGACACATGCTCCATTGCGTGTGCAGCTGTGCGCTCTTCTCCGATGTCTGTCGTATAAACCCCCCCCCCCCCCCCCCCCCATCCTTTCCACTTATTTGTAATTAAGTTGTGTTTGCTTAGAAAGACGTCAACGAGGAGGAAGAGGAGGGAGCGGGCCTCATTCCGTTGAGTAGATGTCAACCGTTGAATCTCAAAGTCACCTGGGCGGCTTAATAGCTTCCCGAAATGACTCAGCACATTATTTCCACTTGTACAGTAGTCCATTACATGGTGTGTTAGCATATCTATACAGCCCCCCCCCCCTCGCCGTCATCTCAGGCCTGGCACGCATCCAGAAAAACACTTGAGCCTGAATGCTAAATGGAGTCACTTGGCTACGACTTTTAAGGACAGTTCAGGTCTTTTTCAGCTCGCTGTGCTAGATCAAAGTGCGCGGCTTTGGCCGCGGGCCGCGCGTATAGACAGGATGGAACGGAAAGCGGGAGATAAATAGAAGAGGAGGGAGCAAGCGGGAGCAATTAGTGGCGCTCTACAGCATAATCCCTGGGAGACAAGGCCCATCAATCACGTCACTAATCCTTTGTTTCTCAATAAAGATAACACGCTGCAGGGCGCTAACATCGCACTATAAAGTACACCTGAACCGCCAGATTGGTCCATCCTTATCCTTTACGTGTGACATTGACTTGATATGAGGGCATGCATACCGTTAGTCGGCCGTAAATAAAGCTAGCAGATGTAGCAGTAGCGGAGGGATGGGGGGGGGTGCTCGCAAGGGCGGCATAGTCGTATCCCTGTTGGGTTGAAAACAACGTTGCAAAGTAGGTTGTTTGTCACTGTCTTTTTAAAAACGCCCATGTGGCCGAGGCTGCTTTGGCTAATGCTAAGACGCTTGCTACTGAGTGAACACTGGAAGGATGGGACTCATTTGTATACAAAATGTATCCCTAAATACCTCCAATGCAGGGGGGGGTCGGCAACCTTGTAAAAGTTGGAATTTTTTTTTTTAAATGTTACAAGACAAATGCAACGGGCATCTATAAGATTATCTGAAACAGGGATAGGATTGTTTGACAGGAAGTTGTATGATGTCCACATCAGCAGTGTAGTCCATCAACGGTGACGTACCCCCGCTAGGTCCAAAATCGGACCCAGTTATGGTCCGATTTTGAGGCCCGTTCTTAATAGTAATAGTAGTACATTTCTATCACAAACATGGTGTTATTTTCTCTCCGTTTTCTGTGTGTGATGAACATGGCACTGCCGTAGAGCTGCGGGTTGCCGACCCTTTGTGTGTTTGAAAAGTTTAGCTTTTCTATGCGTTCTTAATAGTAGTACATTTGTATCACAAACATGCCGTTATTTTCTCTCTGTTTTCTGTGTGTGATGAACATGGCACTGCCGTAGAGCTGCGGGTTGCCGACCCTTGGTGTGTTTGAAAAGGTTCGCTTTTCTATATGTTCTTAATAGTAGCACATTTGTATCACAAACACGCCATTAGTTTCTGTCCATTTTCTGTGTGTGATAAATATGGCACTGCTGTAGAGCTGCGGGTTGCCGACACTTGGTGTGTTTGAAAAGTTTAGCTTTTCTATGCGTTCAAAATAGTAGTACATTTGTATCATAAACATGGCGTTACTTTCTCTCTGTTTGCTGTGTGATGAATATGGTACTGCTGTAGAGCTGCGGGTTGCCGACCCTTGGTGTGTTGGAAAATTTGGCTTTTCTATGCGTTCTTAATAGTAGTACATTTGTATCACAAACACAGCATTATTTTCTCTCCGTTTTCTGTGTGTAATGAATATGGCACTGCCGTAGAGCTGCGGGTTGCCGACCCTTGGTGTGTTTGAAAAGTTTGGCTTTTCTATGCGTTCAAAATAGTAGTACATTTGTATCACAAACATGGTGTTACTTTCTCTCAGTTTTCTGTGTGTGATAAATATGGCACTGCCGTAGAGTTGCGGGTTGCCGACCGTTGGTTTAATGAGTCCACTAAGTTTGTAGACAGGGTGCTAATGGAGACCCGCCACAAAAAACGGGACCTGGTCCTCTTGGGAATTATTGTTATTTTGTTGCACTGCCCTTCGTGACAGAGGCTGGCATTGTTTTGGAAACCATGTGGGACGGGAATCCACTGGGGGCGGAGAGCCAATTTCAACAAGTCACCACGAGATGGACTGGGACGGAAAAAAGGTCCAAAGGAGCAAGCGGCAGGACAGGAATCCTAATGGAGAAAAGGGCTAGTCGTTTTAAATAGAGCAGGGGAAAGGTGACAATGGAAATGACTGCATGGCCTAAAGTCAACGTTGCCTCACGGGATCGGGACGGGGGGGACAAAAACCATGCTTGGTGGATCGAGTTTTAGATTGAGTTTTTTATTTTTTTCCAATCTTACTCTCGTGTTATTTTCTCGATAATGGACTGAGGAAAGAGCGGTTAAACCCACAAATGTCGGTTAAGGCTTTTCTAGGTCGCTAGTTGGGATAATTCAACTTTTCAATGCCTGGAGATCTTTGGGCTGTTTTAGAGTCCATGGTTGGAGATCTTTGTACTGTTTTAGAGTCCATGGCTGAAGATCTTTGTACTGTTTTAGAGTCCATTGCTGGAGATCTTTGTACTGTTTTAGAGTCCATGGTTGGAGATCTTTGTACTGTTTTCGAGTCCATGGCTGGAGATCATTTTACTGTTTTAGAGTCCATGGCTGGAGATCTTTGTACTGTTTTAGAGTCCATGGTTGGAGATCATTGTACTGTTTTAGAGTCCATGGCTGGAGATCTTTGCACTGTTTTAGAGTCCATGGTTGGAGATCATTGTACTGTTTTAGAGTCCATGGCTGGAGATCATTGTACTGTTTTGGACTCCATGGTTGGAGATCATCGTACTGTTTTAGGTGGCCTCACACAACAAAGATCTTTCAAGTAACTGAAGTCAAACGGATCACTTGGCCGTAGCAAGAGTCTCACTGATTCTGATGTGATCCGACAAGCTAGTGGTGCGTCAAAGTAACAAAATTGGTCCAATCAGCCAGGCTAGTTGGGACCCAAATGATTCCTGCGGTGCGCTAAACGGAAGCATCAAGGAACGTGTTCCTGGATGTTTTCCTCCGAGCTTGCCTTCCAGAAGGTAAACTATTGCTCCGTGTATCCAAATATCAGCACCAAATATGTTTGGATTGAACGGAAACATCAAATGTTAGCGCTGGGAGGCGTAGACATTGGTGTTCTGGTGCGGAGGAGTCTCATCACAGTCGCCCAAAGGCTTGAAGAACGCCTCGGAGGAGATGCCAGGAGGCACAAAAACTGATCCTTTACATCTTTCTTTTCCTGCTGGAATAACATTTCCTAAAGTAATCCAAGCGGGTGACCTTTGCAAATCAAGTTAAGAAATGAAAGCAATCACACGCGACCTTGACGACGTCTTTGTCTGATGCACTTGGCTCTCCTCGAAATGTGACTTCCTGTACAGTCAATCCATCATGGTCTCCTCTTCACCTTTGTCTCAGAGGCAACATCGGCCACCTTGTTTTTCCCGCTCCCTGCTTCCTCTCTCAGCCAAAGCACCTCGGCCCCCCCTCTCTCGTTGACATTTGCGGGTGGGGGGGCGAGTCAGCCACAGATGTGTTGGCGTGGACGAGGCGCGGAAGTGTCACGGATGCTTCAAGGTCAAGAGTGCTTAGCTGGATATTAAAGAGACAGATGGATGCAGGGAGCCAGTGGGATGGCGAAGCAATGCAATTACGAGAGTCCGCCGCCAGAGTCCGAATGGCGGGGGGGGGGGGGTGCAATGGGATGGCGCGACTTTGAGGAATAGATGGACGGCAGACCGCATCTCTCTCCAAACTCTGGTGCAGACAATCCAATACTGTATCAGCGTGAGTGTAAGTGCAAGGCGGTTAGCCGGGTGCTTGTTTGTGCACGTGTATGCGCACATGGAGGGGGGGCGTCTGATAGGAATTGTAATGGCTCATTAAAGCGGCCAAGTGATGGCGAGGATGGCTGCAGCAGGAGGAAAACAGAGTGAATGATTGATACAGTGATACAGAGTGTGCTCCCTCCACAAGCCCATTAGAGGTGATTTAGTGGGACTGTGGAGTGGAGCCGCGATAGAACAGTCTCTCAGTACTCTGCATTTCTGATAGCAAACAGCAGAAGAAGATCTCTCCACTGGCGTGAATAATGGAAATTTGGGGGAGGGGGGGGTATGATTGCACAGGTAACATAATTGGCGACATCATCGCAGCTGAATGCGCCACTGGGTTAATAGTGTTTGTTTTGTGTTTTGGGTCATGATGCAGCCAAACATTTTCTTTCCCATCTAATTAAACGCTTGGAAATGTTTGTTAAGCAGCCCCCTTACGTGGAAATGTGGCTCCCTGAGCCCCGTAATCCTGTGTAGTAGCTTTTTAAATCAAAAAGGCTTGTAAACACCCGGTTTTTGTCACGTAGGAAAATACAAGCCACAGTAGCGTATTTAAGTTTTATCCGTAAAACCAAGGGTGGGAAAATATTTTGAATTGTGGGCCGCATTCAGTTAACAAAATTGTCCGGGGGGGGCCAGAACATATATAGCACTTTAATAATCAGACCACATCAAACTGTTATTTTCATTCATTCATTCATTCATTTGACAAGGTCGCAGGGGGTGCTGGAGCCTATCCCAGCTGTCTTCCTGGACTGGTGGCCAGCCAATCACAGGGCACATATAGACAAACAACCATTCACACTCACATTCATACCTATGGACAATTTGGACTCGCTAATTAACCTAGCATGTTTTTGGAATGTGGGAGGAAACCAGAGTACCCGGAGAAAACCCACGCATGCACAGGGAGAACATGCAAACTCCACACAGAGATGGCAGAGGGTGGAATTGAACCCCGGTCTGTCTTCGGCACGAGAGGCGGGGTACACCCTGGACTGGTGGCCACCCAATCACAGGGCACATATAGACAAACAACCATTCACACTCACATTCATACCTATGGACACAGAGATAGCCGAGGGCGGGATTGAACTCGTGTCTCCTAGCTGTGAGGTCTGCGCACTAACCACTCGACCGCCGTTGTTATTATTATTTTTAATTATTGTTGCCAGTTTATATGTTAAAAAGTGAAATACTTGAAATCTGGCGGGCCAAATTCAAACACTTGGTGGGCCGCATGTGGCCCCCGGGCCGTAGTTTGCGCACCCCTGCGTTAAACATTGTCTGAAAGTGAGAGAAGCTATCATAATGCTTCCGTGTTCTGATTGGCAGAACCTTTGGGTGTCATTTCTATATAACGTAGTATCCAATACCCGTGCCGAGTGGGATGTTGATGTTCAGAATTCCGGGGTTCATGAACGCGCCATTGTTGCAAGTTTGTGATTGAATGCTGCTTTTAATGTGCCAACGACGTTAATACAGTTTAAAAATGGCGTCCGACTCTGTGCCTCCTCCATCGTGACGCTGCATCACTCGCAAGATGTTCGCTGCACATCCTCACCTTCAAGCACTGAGTCAGTCCGCATCCCACCGGATCCACGCTGCCATCCGGGTCACCCTGGAAATAGATTCCTAGCATCAGCAGAGGAGCTCTTTCCTCAAATGGGGAAACTTTGGCTTTTTGTTTGTGGTTGTAAAACATGCTTTGCCCTCTGACCTCCGCCATTAATCACTCGTGGACGTCAGCAGAACGGGATCCCTCCAGGATCCGCTTGACGCAGACAAGAAAGAAAACGTCCGCGTTGTGAAATGGGAGTCCGACTCGTGCTGAGGCAATCGAGAGAGGAAATAGGGGTCGGCGTCGGGTCATCACGTCCGAGCACGCCATGCTTGAGTATTGTTGTTTCCCTCCCACATTGCGGAACCGACCCAACCTCCCGGTCCTCCGACGCCTGGAGGCGAGAGCGTGATGTCAGTCAATCTGTTCAGCAACGGCTACAGCTGTGCCAACCTCCAGTCCTTGCATCTCCTTTCTGCTCCCAAAACCAACCGGTCTGGTGGAGCCGTTTGTTTGTTGTGACACTCAGTTGAAGCTAAAAAGACAAAGTGGAAGTCTTTGTTGCTCGCGAAGCTTTTTCGTGATGTTTTACAAGCAATTCAATCTGTTAGACTCCTCTTTAGGTGCTATATTGATATATTTGGATACAAAGTGCAACACTGCTGGTGTGAAGGATGTGAGGAGGAGGAGAAGCACAGACGGGAGACGAGGTTGAGGCCGATGAAGCAGCAGCGCGCTCCATTTGGACATCAAACGCAGGCGGCCAGATTTAGGGGGGGGCGGCCCGTGGGCCGGAGATGAGGAAGGAAGAGTGTCCTGACTCCATTTCCAGTCCTCCCACAGGACTCCCAAGCATGTTGCAACAATGCGGCAACAGACTTCATCCCATTACGAGCGGCTATAACCCCCGGAGGCCTGTTCCCCGCAATCTGCTCTTGTGACGGAAACCGGCGACTCGAAGCGCTTGAAGTCGTTCAAAGGGGTCCGGGGGTCCTTGGAAAGTATGAAAGGATCGCTTGAGACTTGAAATTTTACATCGTCATCATACAGTACACATGAAACTTTCTATATGTAGTAATTCTAGTAGTATTTCACGATGCATTCAAAGACTAGACACCACGGAACAATTAGTTAACGTGGATGTGCATGTGTGATAAACGAAGGCAGCCCCCCGGGAGCTCAAATCCGTAAGCTTTTTAATGATTGCCAAGTCATGGTGTCCGGATGGGGATGAATATGGAAAAGATTTTCATGCACGGCCATATTCAAGGTCGCCGCCATTGTGTCTGAGCCGCAGAGTGCGCACGCGATACCTACTCTACTTTGCATAGCCGGGGCATGGCGGAGCGCAAAACAAAAAGCGTATCATTGTGTATCATTTATCCAAGATGGATGCCTAACTTCTCGCCTGCATTTTGATGAGCCGCCGCAGCCACTTATTGTTTTTTTTTTTTTAAAAGCTCTCCAGGTGTCACGTCCTTTTCGATGCCGATCCGACCAGCCAACCTCTGTGACTTTTAGAACAATCGACTCTAAACTGCTGTGCAGCACTGCAAAGTGCCACAACACAACACGCAAGGGAGAAAAAAAAAAAAAGTCTCCTAATTTGCTGGTTAACCTTAAATGTCAAGGTGAAACTGCTGGTGAAACGCAAAGGTTGAATGCAAATGAGTGGCTTATAAAAACATGCTCTCCTGACCCCAATCTGTATAGTTCACGGTCTATGTTTGGATTTGCTTTTCACGTTGCTTATCTTTAATTATCAGTGACCCTCGGGCTGCGGTGCTTGGTTAGTTCATTGTGTTAACAGTCCCGCGTGCAAGGATAGTTGACTAATCAAAGTCTGCCACTGACCTGTCCTGGTCTGTTGTGTGTGTGTGGGGGGGGGGTGGCCCAAAGTGCAGCAACGCCACGACTGCTGCTATAGGACATATAAGACTCACGAGGCAGTAAAGGAGATTTCATCCCCAGCAGTAACAGAATGAAGCACACAGAGCAAAATGGAAGTTAAATCCCCCGGAGAATAATATGGAGATCTGCCTAACATAAGATCCTCATGGTAATGCAATTTAAGTTGGAAGGAAAAAAATGTCAGGCTAATCTCATCAGTCCGTCAGAGAGAGAGAGAGAGAGAGGGATGTCAGACATAGCCTGCAGCGAGCCTCCAGCGGGGCAGCTTCTTTTCCGCGCGCTCTCTCACTGCGTCGCAGCGCCGCCGCCGTGGCCGCCGCCATTGTGCGCGATGTCCTTTTTGTCAGTGCTCGCCGCATAACCCAAAAATCCGGAGGATGTAAAAAAAAATCGGAAACAAAAAGGGCACGCAGATTAAAATTTGCATGAGCAAAATGGCGTCGCTTGTCAGAAAGTGACGGATGATGCCTCGGGTACCATATGCGGAATGTCACGGGTCAGCACGGTACCAACTGAGCGCCGTCCGCACAGGAAGCGTGAAATGACAAGCAAGTAAAAAAACATCCCGTCTGTCAGATGGACCCCTTACAGGAATCCAAATCTGTAAATCACTGGACCCTGTAAGCCCTTGTGGGCACGTCGGCACGGCGTAGGGGGGCAGCGAGTCCCTAAAGGTGGCAAAGACGCCCTGAGGCGGCGCCTGTTTAGAGGTCACCGGTCTGTTGGGAAGAAGGAGGGGGCGGGGGGGGCACAACACACAATGGAGGACTCTTTAGGCAGTAAAGGAGTTCTTTGTAGTCCTGCTTTCACCAAGCGGCAAAAAAAAAAAACTACAAACCTTCATCTGGACTCAACCACTCACTTCCTGTTGATTGTACCAGTCTATGATTGCGGTCCACATTCTGAGATTTGACGCCGTAGGATATTTACGGCGGAGGAGGCAGATGACGGCAGATTGCAAAGTATTGATCAGGAGTCTTCTGGTTTTCCAACGCAAGCTGCTGCTAGCTCCCCAGGCCATAAGGAGCCCACATGGTGCTTGGATATCAGCAGGACTTCTGGCCTGATCCATCTAGTGTTACAACAGCAGCACATGGCGTTCCGAGCGTTATCATATTCAAGCATGGGAATTCTGGTTTATGATGTATGAACACCTGAGTGAGTCGTTCTATTCATCCTGCTTCCTGCTTTGAAACCGGCGAGGAACGCGTCCATCTGGCACTTCCTGTACCACTTTGATTAGATAAAGCGTCATTTTCTCGTTCCTCGATGTACGTATGATAGCGTTGATTTGCGAGAAGACTTTTTTTAATACAGCGTTTTTCTGGCCTGGTTTTTCTTCACGAGTCACCTACTGACCCAGAAACATCCGAGCTCCACCTCGTCGGCGTGTGTGCAGCTTTAATGAGGATTTACTATCTTTAGCGAGCATCGCACTGAAGAGCGGGACTTTTAGTCAGAACTCGGAATGGATGCGAGGATCCCACTTTCCAAGAAAAGGGGACGTGGATGTAGGAGGGGCACGGTGAAGAGATTCCAGAGCTCGGCATTTGCACTAGTCCACAGTGTAAATAGTCAATGGGGCCGTGTTGGCTGACCAAACAGAAACTGTTCAATCCCTCACCTGACTGTCCAGGTTTACAGGGTTTTGGGGATTTAACCCGAGGGGTGGAACATCTCTGATTACCTTAATTTATCTCAATTGTTACCTTTCATTAGCCTCATAATGCAGTTAGCAGAGGAACTGGCTAGGTCTAGAGTGGTTAAATAGTCATGTCCCAGGTCTTGGTTTTGGTCTTGGTTGGCCTGTGGTCAAGGTGGCTACTCAGGGAATTGGATAAAGTGTGTTTGTGTGTATGTGACGATCAAAGTGTTGTGTTGTCGAGCAAGAAGCAGCTAGCTCGGCTTAGTAAACAACATTTTTCAAAAATCATTGCAGTATATGGACGTGACCGTAGGGGAGATGCAGGCGTGAAAATCAACAGAAAAAGGAAGAAAAAAAAAAAAAGCAAAAAAAAAAAAAGCAAAAAAAAAAAAAAGCCTTCAGCCTCCGTCCCGAGCTTCCTTTTTGTTCCTTTATTAACGCGAAACAAACATGGCGGTCGTGTGACTGCAGGACGCTGTTGTGCAGGGGGGATATCCCCTTCGTCCTCGCCCACTGATGAAGCGTGACACCCGCCAGCGTGCGACACGTCGCAACGCTCACCGCGCACGCCGACGCATTTCATCATTCATCACATCTCGGCACAGATGTACAACAGCACTTCCTGTCACAAGCATTTCACCCCCAGCCCGAGACCTTTACCCATACGCACAAACACCCACGCGGAGCTACAATACGGTCTCTTTCTTTACTATTAATGTAAACGCACTAAACGCCATTTTTCTTCAATTTATGTTGATGTTTTTAAAGGAAACCCCATCACGGACGCGGCTACGGTATTTGCATATTATTATAATAATCAGATGACATTGGTACTGGAATTTCAAGATGGGAAACCACTTGAGTGTGTTAGTGATGTTATTGAATGCTCTTAAAGGATGTTGTCGGAAATTCATAAATAATAGCTTATTGCTGTTTCCTTGTTGACGACGCCAAAAATATGCATAGAAGAAGAGAACTAGGAAGTGTTTATACAATGTTTTGATCAAAATAGTGACCTCTGTCTATTATTATATATAGTATGTAGTCTAATACATGTGTGAATGTGACTATAGGGGTGTTATTTCATGTCTAGAGGGCTCTAATAATGGTACAGTAAACCTCGGATATATCGGATTCAATTGTTCCCACTGGTTTTGTCCGATATAAGCGAAATCCGTTATATGCGTATACCGGAAAATGTCCGTTTTACGCATATATCGGATTTATATCCGGTATATGCGTAAATCGGATTTTATCCGTTATAAAAAGGCACTTCCTTGACTATGTTTCCAATGTACCTGGACGCGCAGGCAACGCTGCAAACGCTGCAAATGACGTCGTATAGCGGCCTGTCACGATTCGGCGAATCGGAGCGCCACGATGCGGCCATCCGATATATGCGAGGGAAATTTAATGGAAATGCATTGGAACGGGACTGGAGATTTTGTCCGAAATAGGCGAAATCCGTTATAAAAAATCCGATATATGCAATGAATTTTTATTGGAAATGCATTACAGAAAAATCGGTTCTTTTTTATCTGTCCGTTGTGAGCGAATTTCCGATATATCCGAGTCCGATATATCCGAGGTTTACTGTATTTAGAAGCTTGTAAATAGGTTCTATGCTCCAACTATGAAATTATAAGGAATCACAAATAAACAGTGATAAACGAGGGACTTACCGTATAAGAAAAGGTGTCGATACCGTGATGGCGTTGAAAAGGAACCATTTAAGATCACCGACGGCAACGACACTCCCATGTTAAGTCAACAGGTCTGCGGCAGGTCAGACTTAAACGAAGAAGTCAGTGTTTTAATTATTAACGAGTTTAAAGACGGCGACTGGACGGTGACCACGTACTGTAGCTCGATATGCAATTAACCTACTTGGCCGGCTGGAAGTCGTCGCGGCGGCCGGGAGACTTTTGACGTCTAAAAATGGCAGCTCCCCGCATGGAAATCAATCCCCTTTTTCTCTCCATTGATTCCATTAAAAGCCTTTTTTTGGAGATTGATTACACTGAAAGCATCCCTGCGCGTTGGATTACACTTGCACAATCTCATTTTTACCCTTTTTTTTTTTTTTCCTCCTGCCGAAAGATAGGGGCGTTTATTCTATTACACGGCAAGGTGCAAAGCGTGCGCCGTGTGAGCATCAGAGACCACCCTCTTTGTGGGAAGAATACCCCCCAACACAGATAGTCCAACATCCGTCTGTTGGCCTGCTTCCTCTGATAAGCGCTATCGCTCCTCTTAAGATCGCTTTCCCTCCATCAAGATCAAAATGACGTGGAAAAACAAGCTTGCAAAGTGAATCCGCTGTCTTTTTTTTTTTCTTTGTTTTTCTTTATTTTTTCCTAGCCGCCACTGATGATAATACAGCCAATTATTTTGTGACTGCATTGTTTTATGGTAAAGTGTAGCAAAACAGCTCTAAGGTTGAAAGCAGGAGGGGGAAAATAAATTGCATGCAGACATATTTGTATGCCGCCGTCTTATCTGGCTAATGGAATGTTTATCGGCGAGAAATACAGCAAAACTAATGTTGCCTGTCGCAGGACGATGCATAAAACATTTTGTTATTTCCAGACCAGATAACCGATGGCCGGCGTGTGAAGGAGTGCAGGAGGGGAATCCTTAGTCAGCAACGGTGGAGCAGGAAGTCGCCGTTTGCCTGCTTTGAGATTCATTTTGCGTCACGCCTGCACAAAAGGATATAAAAGCAATAAAACTTCATAAAATCTTTAAAATGGTGCCGGCGGCGTGGGGGCAAGCAAGCAGGCAGGCAGGAAGGGCGTGCAGGGCGTGCAGGGCGGAGAGGAGACAGCTGGGTTTTGCATATGGCGGCTGCTGACCTTTCAGCCGCACTCCTCGGTGTCGCGTTGTGGCAGGCCGGGGCCATGCTGGGAGGGGCGACGCGGCCATCCCGAAATCCGAGCTTGCATTGTCAAGGGGGGGGCGTCCAGGCGCTACATCTGATCGGTGGGTGTGGCCAAAGCAGTCCAATACTGGAGGTTCCAGACTTCTACTCAATATCGAAACTAAATGAACACCAATATCACTTACACGGTACATGGGGGGTGTCCAAAGTGCGGCCCCAAGGCCATTTGTGTCCATGGCTGTTTGTTTAATAGCCCTTGACCTTTTTCAAAAATACAATTTAAACAGAAAAGGGGCATAAAAGCACTAATTTTACACATTTATTTCAAGATACACTGCTTAGTTATCACTGTGCATTTCATTGGAGCAGATCCTTTCACATGTTCAAGGATACCGTCTTTGTCCTTCATGGCTGTTTCTTTTTGAGCCATTTTACAATGTCTAATTTCCATGTTTACGTATAAAGTACAACCAGGAAGTGAAAAGTAAATTTTAAAAAATGCTACATCACTTACACGGTACACAGGGGTGTCCAAAGTGCGTCCCCAGGGCTATTTGTGCCCATGGCTGTTTGTTTAATGGCCCTTGACCTGTTTCAAAAATACAATTTAAACAGTAAAAGAGCATAAAAGCACAAATTTTACACATTTATTTCAAGATACACTGCTTAGTTATCACTGTCTATTTCATTGGAGCAGATCCTTTCACATGTTCAAGGATACCGTCTTTGTCCTTCATGGCTGTTTCTTTTTGAGACATTTTACAATGTCTAATTTCCATGTTTACGTGTAAAGTACAGGCAGGAAGTGAAAAGTAAATTTAAAAAATGCTACATCACTTACACGGTACACGGCGGTGTCCAAAGTGCGGCCCCAGGGCTATTTGTGCCCATGGCTGTTTGTTTAATGGCCTTTGACCTTTTTCAAAAATACAATTTAAACAGTAAAAGGGCATAAAAGCACTAATTTTACACATTTATTTCAAGATACACTGCTTAGTTATCACTGTGCATTTCATTGGAGCAGATCCTTTCACATGTTCAAGGATACCGTCTTTGTCCTTCATGGCTTTTTCTTTTTGAGACATTTTACAATGTCTAATTTCCATGGCTGCCTGTACATGTTTACGTATAAAGTACAACCAGGAAGTGAAAAGTAAATTTAAAAAATGCTACCAATCCACGGATCGTGTCCATGGAAATACGCGTATATTGTTTTCGATTGTCCCAAAGCAATAATAGGGTACGAAACCGGGGGGCAGTTACTTTTACCCATGCAGTAGTGCAGTCTGTGTTTCTATCTTTGCCGCTGCTGTTGTGTAGTCATGCACTTGCTTTGTTGTGTGTTGTCTTTCCACTCCGCCTAATTGGAACTTGTGGCAGGCAGCAGACTGAAAACAACTTGACAGTGCGTCCTAATTTTCAGCTCTGCCTCAGTCCATGTTGTCACTGACCTCAGACAGACCCCCCCACACACATACACACACAACCCCCCCCCCCCAGCCAAGGAGTTGAGAATGAGGCAAAAGGAGAAATGGATCGGTGGCGTTTCCGGTAGCATGCGTCAGATGCAGGAGACTTCTGAATCGACCTTTCAAACTTTAAAAATAAAACTTTTGGAGCTCATCTCGACAAGACCGGGCTTCATTTTCAGTCTCATTATTTTATTGTTGTTGTTTTTTTTTTGTTTTTTTTTCTTCCGCTGTCATCACAGCTCAGCAATAACGGCATGACAATAGCAGCTACTCCGATTGTGGCTCGCTGGCGCCCCCTGATAATGTGCAGTAAAAGTACTACTACTTTGTCTAAACATATCTATTTTTTAGTTTATATTTGTATGATTAGCTTTTAGGTGAAATGTGTACCTCTGTTGTTATATATAGTTACATATGGCCATTGAAAAAACGAAACTAATCATAATGGCCAAAATGATGTCCATGCCTCCTTTTTTCATAGTGTATGCCTTCTTCCTGCTCTTCCTGCAGCTGCAAGATAATGCAAATATCATGCAAATATGGTGGATACTCCGGTGCAGGAAATGGTAGTGACAGTGCATACCCATGCGGGAATATGCGGTGCTTAACTTAGGTGTAAGTTAAGGACGCAGACCTCACAGCTAGGAGACCAGGGTTCAATTCCACGCTCGGCCATCTCTGTGTGGAGTTTGCATGTTCTCCCCGTGCATGCGTGGGTTTTCTCCGGGTACTCCGGTTTCCTCCCACATTCCAAAAACATGCTAGGTTAATTAGCGACTCCAAATTGTCCATAGGTATGAATGTGAGTGTGAATGGTTGTTTGTCTATATGTGCCCTGTGATTGGCTGGCTGGCGACCAGTCCAGGGTGTACCTCGCCAGCTGGGATAGGCTCCAGCACCCCGATAAAGCGATCACAAGGGAGTTGTAGTTTTACTAGCTAGCATGGTGGTATGATGCCAAAATTTATACACCTTTGTCCTAATTGGACTGATCCTCGGTCTTAAATGTAAAATGCACAAATATTAAGAAATAGGCAGATTTTTTTTTTTTCACTGAGCACCATCTGGTTGGTACATCTAATGCAAAATGTCCACTGCCCTCTTGGAAGCATTCAGCATCAAAAAGACAAATTCAGACTCCATATTTTGGGTAAAACTGCTGCTAATCTACTTGAAAGCGTTGCATGGATATGATTATTACTGTTGTCTGCTGGAGCAGCCAGGCCTTGGAGTGGACACACACACACACACCAATACACACACCAATACACACACCAATACACACATGACTGGCCGTGACTAAGGGCTGCTAGATTACCTCCATCCCTGCTGGCACGCTGCTGCTTTCGGGAACATGGACCTTGTCCAGAGTGTTTGGCTGTGTTTTGTGTCCTGAGGGGGATCTGCTGTAGTCACAGCGCCTCACTCACCGCTGACCACCACATCGCCTCATTAGGTCGCCGGTGCACGTCTGGCTGGGGGCACGTTAGAAGCGAAGGTCTTCTCCCAGTCGGGACTATACGGCTTTGTCTTGAAATATGAATCGAGCGGAGGTGATCCTGGTGGGCTCGGAGGTGTGTGTCGCACGCGGCGGTCCGCGCCGGGTGTCGGCTTTGCAATGATTGCATCACGGTGAAAAGTTTCACCTTTTATTGCACGGCAGCCCTTTTCTTGTCACAAACATGTAGTCAAGTGAAAAAATGCGGACTTTTGTGGTGCCCGTTATGGGTTGTGCTCAAAATAATTAGCGTGCAATGTAATACAGATAGCACCATCCATCTTCTATGCTAGGTTGCGGTGGTATGCTTATAGTTTTATAAGCATGAGACAAATGCTCAATGACTTTTTGGCAATTACTGTAATTAGTCCCTCTAAAGATGTTTTGCTTGATGGTAGTCTTGCTCAAATGTTTAGTGGAGGCTTGGCAAATGTAAAAAAATGGACATTGTTCACATAATATCAGATACCGGAGTCAAATCCATACTTTTGAAGCAGTGACTGTATTTAAATAAAAGCAAAACATAATCATTTTATACATCTTATTATTATGACATTTTGTGACATGCATGAAGTTCTACTGCATGACACGGCGCTGGGTGCCTTTTTGAAGATTCTATACTTGGGAAATTATTCCGAGACACCAAGTCATTAATTTGAGACTTGGTGTAATTTTAATGAGTCCTTGCATCATTTTTTTTTTTAGGGGGAAAGTATCTTCTCGTAATGACTTGCATGGTGTTAAATTCCAGCAGTATCTCTCTTGCTGCTAATGTACTCCTGTGCATACACTCATTTTTTTACAACCTTTACTAAGCTTTGTTTTATTTTTCCTCCTATTTTCTCAAGCGCTGGGAGGAGGAAAGTAGCATCGTTTTAAGATCCTAGTTATGGTCTGGAGGTGACACGGTCCAGATGGCCGACTCTCCACAATCTAGACTGACATGAGTGGGCAAAGGTCCTCCATGATGAAATGTTTACAAGAGGTTGCAGAGAGTGCGCATGCACACACACACACACATACACACACACACATATACACACACGCTGTCATTCATCGTACATCAGCACAATGCTTAAACTTCCTGAGGCCCCTTTTGCCATCTCTGACAGGTGCCTCTCCGTCTCGGCCAAGCAGCGGTCTCCAGCTTTCCCCAGCTCTGGGCCAACCTTCAGGGTGTTGAATGTCACCATCTGTTGACGACCTGTCGGGTTCACGTCGCTACAGGAAGAGAAGGAGAGCCGGGGATTGGTTGACGCCGGGCCCGTGAGGACCGCACTTTATTGCACAGGTGGGCCCTCGTCTGGTTTCGCTCGCTGACATTATCTGGCCTAAATGTTGCGTGCCTGAGGGATTCTAGTGCAGCATGCAATCTGTACATGCGTCATGTCCACCGTACACTCGGTGGCCACTTCAGTTCTACAGCGGCGCCTTGGTTAGCATTGTTCGTTTGTTCCTGAAACTCCAAAACGGATGCTAACCAAATCATAGCAAATCATGTCAATCCAATTAATTTGTCCCTGAAAGTCAAAGTTCCAATGCAATATAAATAATATTCAGCGCATGAACAACACAACGAGGCGTCCGCCATGTTGTACTCTAACCAAAAAAAGGTCGCAGACGTTAACCGGAATAAAAAGCAAACCAAGGTTCCACTGTAGTGTGGTTTGTTGCGCGGTAGTGAACGGTACAGCGTCTTGTTTTGGTAGTCGTTCGTCTTTGGAATGGCAATAACGGAATTCCGGAAAATCCTGCATTGTTCTTTCGAACTTTCATCCAAAATGACAGAGCAGCAAACTTTGCATTGGCATTGAAGTGACAAAAGCATATTTTTAATATTATTTGAAATAATAAAAATAATTTATTATAAAATATTTAATATATTATTAATATTATTATTATTATTATAATGTATTATAATATTTAATATTTATCATTATATTGTATTATAATATTTAATATTTATCATTATATTGTATTATAATATTTAATATTATTTTAATGTAATTAATATTTATTATATATTTAATATTTTTAATTTTGTTTTTATTCTCGTTGGTCTGGGAAGTTTTTGGGTCAGTAATTGGACCATTAAAGGGCCAGTAATTGGACCCCAAGCATTGACCAGCACCGGGCTGTAGTCCAGTACCTTATATCACATAGTTCGTGTCCTTGTCTGACTTTAGCAAACACTACAAAGGTGTCCCTACTCCTGCCACAAACACCAACAATTCTTCTAAACTTATCAGACTTCTTAATCCCTCCGAGAGGAAACTATATTGTACTACGAGCCCCTGAATGTGTTTCACCTGGAATTATTTCCCGGTAGAACGCTGCCATCAAGTCATTAAAGTGCACTTGGATCTTTTTTTTTTGTTTGTTGATTGGCTGCTTGCCGCGTCCTCTTCAGAGTGAAAACTACTTCAGCGCTCATTCGCAGCGGTTCTCTACACCCCCCCCTACCTTTGACAGTTTTACACGCCTCTTGTCTGTGAGATCGTTTTGTAAAGTTACACTCAGAAGACTAGGCGAGCTGAAGTGGAATCCTCTTGTGTCGGTCTTCCAGGTGGACATCTGGGTCCATCCTGGTGACTGAAGTGCAATAAAAGCTCAATAAAAGCATCCGGCTTTGTGCAATAAATCCCCCTCTTCACTCTCCTTGGCCGTCTCGTTACAGTGTACACATCGGCCGGCTTTTTGTAGTAGTATCTACCTTTTAAGTATTGCTTGTGTACAAATTCTAATTAAATTGTTTCCGTGCGGTGTGGCTTGGTGAAGAATGGATAGCGCTTCTTTTAGGGTCGGAAGTCCCAAACGTCTACCTCCTATGTTAATGACATCGAATCTAATGAAAGGTTCTCCTCGCATTCAGTGTGGAAGTGGTACATTTCAGGCTTCTTTGTCCTTCTTTCCCAGTCCGTTTGAAAGACTAAGTTAAGTACATTAGAAAGGCCAACTAGTTAGCTTGCTAGCTTGCATGTACTGAAGAATGGATAGCGGTTCTTTAAGGCTCACTCTAGTCCTGTGCTACTTCTAAAGTCCCAAAGATCTACGTCGTATGTTAAAGAGATTAAATGAATGAAAGGTTCTCCTCACATTCAGTGTGGAAGTGGTACATTTTGGACTTCTTTGTCCTTCTTTCTCACTATGTTTGAAACACTTTCTTAAGTTAAGTACATTAGAAAGGCCAACGATTTAGCTTGCTAGCTTGCATGTACTGTGAAAAATGGATAGTGGTTCTTTTAGGGTCGGAACACTTTAATCCAGGGGTGTTCAAACTTGTGAGCTGCTTTTAAAGTCCCAAAGATCTACCTCTTATATTAGAGATTGAATGAATGAAAGGTTCTCCTCGCATACTGTGTGGAAGTGGTTCATTTTGGACTTCTTTGTCCTTCTTTCTCACTATGTTTGAACCACTTACTTAAGTTAAGTACATTAGAAAGGCCAACGAGTTAGCTTGCTAGCTTGCATGTTTGGTGAAGAATGGATAGCGGTTCTTTTAGGGTCGGAACACTTTAATCCAGGGGTGTTCACACTTGTGAGCTGCTTTTAAAGTCCCAAAAATCTACCTCCTATGTTAATGAGATTGAATGAATGAAAGGTTCTCCTCAGGGCGACCTCTGTGTGGAAGTGGTACATTTCGGACTGCTGTGTCCTCCTTTCTTAAGTTAAGTACATTAGAAAGGCCAACTAAACACACTACCGGTGTGTTTTTACTCTGCAAAGTCGTACTATTTATTTGAGACGTGAACAAAAAAACTAGCTAAGAAACCAAGCAGTGCCAGGAAGTCTTTTCAGATGGAAGCGTCCATCACTTTACATCACTTTTAACGCAGCCTGTTTGTCTCGGCGTGCACAATGAGACAGACGTATCCTTGAATGATAATTGCGTCGACGACGTCTTCGGAGACGACAAAGACTTCTGTTCCTTTTCAAAGTCATTTACAACTCAAGTCAAAACAAGCAAACGTCTGCTGCTCTTTGTCTCTCTCGTAGAATTAGATGAGAAATGTCTGACATGAATTATCCTCCACCGAAACAAGCAGCCATGATGCCGGCTTCTGATCCGACACTTAAACTCCATTTTAAAGGGATTTAAGACTATTAGTATTATTACTGCTCTTCAATCTGTCAGCAGCCCAGGGATCTTACCAAGCAAGTTACCAGAAGCCCGATGCCCATGAAAGCACCGCAGGTCTAACCACTTAAGCAGGCTCTCATTTTAAGATCCTGACCTGGGGGAGGGAGTCTTTATTGATTAGGATCCATGCAAAGAGGCCACGTCCTCCCCAGCCTCTTAACCGGATGGTTTTGAACACAAAAGTACCCCCCCCTGAAAATGACTCCTTTTGTTTTTGCAATCAAGCCCAAAGCATGTCCGCCCACGTCAAACATGGAGGGCCACGGTTCTCCTTGATTGTGGCACCGTGGCGCCAAAAATTCAATCCGGTCTAATTTGAGTTTGTGTGATTTGGTGTCAGATTGGCCGCTTTGATTGTTCTCGTCCGCCGTGATCATGTGTCACTTTTCATGTCGCCGCCATTTGATGCTTGATTAAACGCGCCACGAGAGACTGACGCTGGCTGGCGTTCAGAACTGGAGCGTTTCTTCGATGGTGACTTTTTTCAGATTTATAATCCCAAAGATTCGGATGCATGATTGGTGACTAAAGGAAGAGAACGATCCTCAAGGCCGTCTTCAAAATCGGTATTTTTTTGGACTGCACACACCTTAAGAGTGTCAGCAGGGGTGTAAAGCTACGTATGAAGAGTGAGTGAATATGTGCGGACGATCTTCGAAAGTTCTTAAAAGTATGTTTTTATGTTTTTAATGGTCCCATATTTGAGTTCTTCTGATGTCAGCTCAGGGCAAAAGGAAAGAAAAAATAAAAATTCCACTTTCACTTTCTTGGGTGGGTCGCTCTCAGTGGCAAACTGGAATGGATTTTTTTTTTTTTCTTCTCCCCGCGAATCTTTTATCTACTATTTCAAAAAAGCCTTTTGATGTGAATCTACAAGGGGGGAGTCTGTGAATGTTCTCATTACGGGCATAATTTCAACCGGAATATTATTTCTCAAGGAAGCTGCACAATAAGTGAAAGTGCCAATTTGAAGATGAGATGGAAAAACAGATGGGGACAGAGACTAAATGAATAATTCCCACCTTGGGGAGGGGCCGCGGTTTGGCGCTGGATAGTCAATCTGCCTGCTTTCCAACGCTCTCCCTCGCAGTCATTCTCCTCTCATTCGCTCTCTCTCGCTCTTTTTTTTAAGTGTCTTCATCTCAAATGAACTCACTTTGTTGCCCGTGCGTTGGTTTATGTGGGAAAACACACATCCGTACATGCGGTCACGTGACCGGAGAAGTCACGTGACGCATGCTGCACAACAGGCAGACGCTGTCCACGTAAGTCATGTTTGTTTTTATACAAAGTGACTTGAACAGGCGTCTCCAGATGGCAATCTCGGTCCAAAAGAGTCCTGCTCCCCACAATCGCATTATAGACCAACACAGGCAACGTTTATTTGGATTGGGGGGGGGGGGGGGGGGTCTGAGTGCTTTCCAGTGAGGGTCACATAGTGAAAAATGAAAGGATGCAAATAGCCACTTTTGTATTTTATATGTATTTTGAGTTTTGTGATATAGGTGGAAAAACAACACAAACTATGTGTTGGGGTGGGGGTTTGAGGGGGGGTGAGCCCGCTGTGCCACAGTCCCAACTTTTTGTTTTATTTATTCACTCAAAGTACCATAAAAGGAAGATCCCGGAACATCTTCAAAGTTCCGGAAAGCTCCTGCAAAAACCGTCCGATTTTCATTTCCTTCCCCCCGCCCCAACCCCAACCCCCCACTTCCTGACAGTCAAGTACGTGAACTGGGTCACCATGTCTTTTCGGCGGTTGTCAGGTGGTCTGTTGATCTTAGCTCTGCCCAAACTGATACATATTTGACTTATCATGTGTACTAGTGCGCTGATGCTGCAGTAGTACCTGTAAAGTACCTGTAAAGTACCTATAAAGTACCTCCAGGTGCGCCATTCAACCTGACGATTGAGGATGTGTGGATGTCAAGTAAGGACAGTTGAGGAATAGTAGCTTGGAGATGAAAGATCATCCAAGACCGATTTTTTTTTCATTCATCTTTTTAGTTCCCTTGGCGGAAAAAAGATGACAGGCAGTGGTTACAAGTGGTAATTAGGTACTTCCACGAATTCTAGCATTTCATGTGTGCAAGCACACCTCTGGTTCACAAAGCATTGACCTAGTTAGCCCGCGGATAAAAATACGAGGCAGTGATTCACAAGTGTCATTAACAGGCTCACACTTCCTGGCAAAAAAAAGTACACAAGGTTGGTGTAAGAAAACGACTTCTGTTCAGTGAGATCCTCAATCCTTTCAATATGGCTGCTTGTGGCTCGTCATTGGAGTGCATATCGACTGAAATGTGCTTCAGGTGTGCACGCGGCGATGGATGGATGAGCGATGGTTAATAATGGCGACGGTGGGAGAGAAATCCATACTCAACATGCAAATGCATCATTTCTGTCTTTTTTTTTTTCATACCGGCTCTCCTCGCGAGCACTCATGCGGCACGTGACAGCCAATCGATGAGCGCTAACAGCTTTGGTGCTAAATACCGCCAACTGACAGCACTCCGACTGTACACAGTATGGTATGCAACAGGGAGGGTGCTCGGGACATGTGGACATGTTTCAGTCGAATTAATAATAAGTCAGAGGTGGAAGTGTGTTGTGTTGCCTTCAAAGTACCTTTAGGAAACCTGACAGGGTAGCTTTAATGTTGACGAGATGTTTCATACGCCATAACTATGCACTTATCCAACGTAATTGGTGCCATATGTGACATATGTTCATGTCGTTGTTTTGTAATTGCATCGTAAATACCCGTAAATGTCGTTGTTTCTGTGCAGTACATGTATCCCTATAGTGGGGGCCCCCTTAAAAGCCGGGTCCCCGGGCAAATACCTGATTTGCCTGTCGGCACGCCCCGCCTCTGATCACATGGGGCCGAGCTCTTGTAAATTGCACTTCTGCCACCTTGTGGCTGTTTTTTACGGCTTAAAACTGCACCAAACATGAGCTCTTCTATTGTGGAGTTGCATCATTACCTCTAGAAATATCTCTTTAGGAAACCTTGCACAGTTTTGTGTCTGTAGCTTTAATGTAATTGGTGCCATATGTGACATGCATGTCGTCGTTTCGTAATTGTATCGTAAATGCCCATTGTCAGCGTTTCTGTGCAGGGTCCCTATAGTGTGGGCCCCCTTAAAAGCCGGGTCCCCGGGCAAATACCTGGTTTGCCTGTCGGCAAGTCCCGCCTCTGATCACATGGGGCCGAGCTCTTAGAAATTGCACTTCTGCCATCTTGTGGCTGTTTTTTCGGCTTAAAACTGCACCAAACATGAGCTCTTCTATTGTGGAGTTGCATCATTACCTCTGGAAATATCTCTTTAGGAAACCTTGCACAGTTTTGTGTGTGTAGCTTTAATGTTGATGAGATGTAATTGGTGCCATATGTGACATGCATGTCGTCGTTTCGTAATTGTATCGTAAATGTCCATTGTCAGCGTTTCTGTGCAGGGTCCCTATAGTGTGGGCCCCCTTAAAAGCCGGGTCCCCGGGCAAATACCTGGTTTGCCTGTCGGCAAGTCCCGCCTCTGATCACATGGGGCCCAGCTCTTATAAATTGCACTTCTGCCACCTTGTGACTGTTTTTTTCGGCTTAAAACCGCACCAAACATGAGCTCTTCAATTGTGGAGTTGCATCATTACCTTTAGAAATATCTCTTTGGGAGCGAGCGTATCTTTGCATAGCGTATCTTTGCATAGCGTATCTACCGTCTGATTCTGTGACATCATGAAAAGCCAGAGCAAAGAAGTATGAGAGACGATAGATTTTTCAAAACGTTTCGTGCTGGTAAACAGACTCTCAGGATGCATTAGTTTGAACATCATTAAAAATCACTTTTCCATCATAGGGGATCTGTAAATCCGCGTTTACTGATCAGTGTTTAATTGTATTTTTCACCAATACAATATTTGCTCCGGGCGGCAAATGATCCCCCCCCCCCCCCCCCAAGTTGCACTTTGGACACCTCTGTTCCTAAATGTATGGATAATGACGGCAGCAGCTGCCATTGACAGAAGCGACCTACATGGACATTTGTTATTGCAGATGGAGCATTCATCCTGCTGATATGTAATTATGGCTGGATATCCATGCGGCTTGTAAACGCGTCGCCAGCACATTCTAATGATTGTGTGCGGTTTTACACCACTGCACATTACAACCATTATAATAAACATATTGTCCGACGACCAAACTGAGCGTTATCGTTGCAAAGGATGAATGATCGGAATGCGTGGATTGATAGAGTATGAAACACGCGGCGGGGAAAAACACAACACCTCACCTTTCATGAAAAGCAACAAGCACCCAAATGACGAATATGAATGTGCACAGAATGACAAGTGGCGACACTAATTGCCTGCATGTATACATCTATAACGTGAACAGGCGATGAAAAGGAGAAATTAACATATCCATCCCGTGAATAAATCAATTACCTTGAGCTCGGCAAATGAGAAGCTCCGGCGGTGTCAAAATGTCAAACGTTTACACGGGGGCTAAGCATGTTCCATTTACATTTCACTTACCACAATAAATCAACTCGTAGTGCTCATCCCTCGCCACCTCGGATGATCACGGTCAACAACGCCACGCCGCCGCCGATGACCTCAATTCACAAGAGCGACGCGGTAGTTTTTTTACGAGTCATGATGATTTTAAAACCAGCAACATGTGTGAGTGTTCAACTTCGGTTCTGTACCGTATCGAGTCGTGGATCGTTTGTCGACTAAGAACCAAGACTGAGTTTTCCGACTGTATCCACTTCATTGTAGTCTCGGAACGTTGATTCAATCGCAACTGGACTCTTGGACTCTGGTTGTGTGCCAGGATCCATCACTTCATTCATTCTCAAAGACTGGTTAGGAAAGCTCTGGTCTTAGGGGACGGTGTCGGACCTCGGTAGTTATCCTCTAAGGTCCCGAAATAAGAATGGTTTCACTCTTTCGGGATACAAAACAGTTGTCAAGGTGGAGTCACCCTGGAGTTGTACCGATGGTCACGGTCACATCAGAAAGCCAAAAGTGGGGGTGCGGTGTTCGCTAGAGGCTAAAAACGGTTGCACATGGGGGGAGCGCTGGTGTCATGGATGGAGATGGTTTCTCAACCTTGACGCAGATGGCCTCCGTCACTCCCCTTTCAAGCCATCTGTGCACTCCACAATATGTACATTTTTGTCCTCAAGAGCCATGGTTCTTCGGGAGACGCAGGTTGACAGCCGAGTCTTGACCTGAGGAGTTAGCCCGCCTGTGTTGTGACAGTCGCCTGCTTGGTGGCTGCTTGGTTTCCCCAAATGTATAAATCAGTGCATTCGTCCCTGCAATGGACAGCATGCACTAGATTGCTTTTTTGAGTACGGGGGGTTCGGTCTTTGACGGGGTACCGGTCTTTGTATTAGGGTGTTACAAAGCGGGAAGTTCTAGAGTGAATGTTGGGTTTTTCAGACTTAATACATACTGAATGATGATGTGTCTGTCCCTCTCAATCATCCTTGATTACAGTTTTTTTATAAACACAGTCCATAAAAGGCTTATTGACATCCTTACGTGTGAACTTGTGCACTTTTAGCTCGGATGTTGACCCATGCGTCATCCACATATGTGCCAGTGACTTCCCTTAAAGAAGTTCAGAGCCCCCTTCTGTTAGCCGATGAACACAATCATGCTTTTGTCTGTAAAATGTTTTCATGAATACAAAATAACGAATCAGTGTGGCGGCAAAATCAGACAAGTGTGAACATAACACGAGTCCTAGTTAGAGCACCTTATTTGTGCATTTTTGGGAGACCATAAATGCCAGGGATGGTCTCTCTGAAGGTGCGTTCATGACCTTTGCTACAAGTGAATGGAATGTCAACAAAGATATGACTGTTGTTGGCTGGCGGAGGTCTCGCTCCGTCGTATCTTAATGACCGTTGCTTTGCATCCTTAAAAACGTGACAGCATTCTTGGTTTGAGGCCTGATAGGATACTTACTTGGAATAAGTCCAACATCCAACCATCCCCTCAGACTCGAGCTGTCCTATCTAGTCTTTCAGCATGAACCGATTGTTGCTCACTTCCAGTGCAGATTTAGTTCAGTTTGTTTGCCGCCGTGAGTGACGTTCAGTGTTTGACTTTAAATATAAATGCTAATAAACATGCTAACAGATGAAATTGAATGTAAAGTAGGGCACAGTATAGAAGAAACGGTTATGCCAGTGATTCACAAGTAAAGGCAACATCCCGCTAACAAAAGGTAAACATCCTATAAATAGTCCTAATTTATAGAATATTAATATGACGCTGATAGAGCAGTGAAAAACAAAAAGACCCCCCCACCCCCACCCCCACCCCCGCAAAAAGAAAAGTGTGTGTGTGTGTTGCGGTATGAACTTTGCACATATCTGAAACAAAGATAAAAGCGTCTCTTTTTCCTGACCAAGAAAAGAAGCGCCCCCAGCTCTGGCCGCCTGCGTCTCGAGCCCGCGGGGGTCGTCTTATGCTCCAGCGACCCCCACGACCCCGCCCTTGCAACATTAGCCACGCTGCTGAACATGCTAGTGAATATTTTTAGAAATGTAAATGCGCTACGCTGCATGGAGACCGACTAAACGCCTCATTAGTAGAGGAAGGGATGGACTGCATGTATGTAAGGACAATTCATTAGGTACACCCGGCATCATCCGCTTGAATCTGTTTTCATCCGTGAGACATTTTCCGCTGAGATTCCGAGAGTGGAGTCTGTCTCTCAAGGGCCGCATTATAGTCTGAAGGTCACCCAAGGAGAAAATGACCCCCCCTCGGCTCCTCCTCCCTCCTCCTCCTCCTCGCTGTAATTGAGTGCGCGGCGTGATGGCGGCGGGGCCCGAGCTCATCGCCGGGCGCCCAACGTGGTCGTTAGTTACACGCCTTTTCACCGTAATTACTGGTGCCCACGCTCGCCTCCGCCATCGCCGCTGCCGCCGCCGCATCTCTTCAAGGTCGCATCAATTTCACAGCCTTGTGTCATCACCTGCCTAAACACCCCCCCCCTCTCTCCCCCCCTCCATCTCCCTACCTTCTTAAAAGCATAGCTAAACCGCCAAATGGCAATTATACCACGCAATCACGCTGTCACCGTCGTGGCGGCACACGACCTGCACTTGTTAGCGGCTCAGTGTCACGCACGTCGAATCGTCTAAATGTTGCTCAAGGTGAGCTTTCTTTTGTGGGGGGTAATCAGGTGAGGGGGGGGCATCCTGTTGTTCAACTTTTATTGCAGCACTTTCCAGGAGTTTAATGTAACTTGAATGCACCTCGTGTTCGCTTGCTACGCCCGGGCGACTTCCGGTTCCGAAAAGGTTTCCTCCGTGAAGCACTTCCACGGTCGTCATGTCATAAACAACAGTTTGAGCATTTTAGTCAATTTGCGTAGCTCGGCAAGCCACCGCCGCCGCCGCCGCCGCCAACTGTTCCACCCCCCAATCAACAACACAACAGGAAACCTCACTCGAACAGCAAACAAGTCATCAAGCCGCCCGACAATGGAGGGTGGTTCCGACGACGTGACCCGATGATGCCGCTGATTAGCAAAGCGCGCCGCTTCACAAAGCCTGAATGAGAAACGGTTGCGGTGTCATTGCACCACTCTCTGATTGAGTCGCAGCGCCTCAGCACTATCGGGCCCCGATCAGTCATCAGCGGGCGTCCGGCATCCTCGACGCTCAGCTGATGGAGATTTATTGTAAAGGTGATTAAGGAGCACGCTGATAACGCGCATCAAGTTCCCGTTCAACGCCAAACAGACGCTAAGAGCAGCCCGAGGTGGTTAGCAAAAGATGCTTCACCCCACCCATCTGTCTGTCCTTCGGCCCCCGGGGGGGACAACCACATCCTGGGACTGGCAGCACTTGGCCTAATGCGTCTCAAAGCTGTCCTTGAGTGGATCCAGCAGCCGCCATGTCATTGCAGCATGATTAATTCCTGGGCCGAGTTCATCACTTTGGGTCCGGGGAAAGAAAAAGGTTGTGTGGACTACCACCCACCCACCGCCCCCCAACCCCCCTCGGGGGAGCAAACAAAGCTGCTTAACCATTTAGAGCCTCCAGATAGCACTCCATCCAGACACCTGGACACCCTGACACCAGGGAAAAAACGTCTTACAGCACTCTTAATCATCCTGCATCTCCTGCTAGGAAGGTTAGCGACATCCTCAAGGTCTCACAGTCGCCAAAAAGACAACTACGGTAAACTACAGTAATCCCGCCGCCTTTTTGTGGTTCCAGTTTGGGGTTTTTCCAAAACATATTAATAAATCATGCTAATTTGTGGTTGAATGCGACCTATGATTAGTCACGGCATATTCTACACTGGCCACAAGGTGTCAGTAATTTTGCTGTAATATTGAGTGATAATAATAATAATAATAATAATCATAATAGCATGCGCTACCGTTGCAGCCGTAATCCACCCCGAGCTGCACAACACATTTACAGCAACACACATTCATCTGAAATGCCTTATTGTCTCTACAAAATTGGTAAATACAAATGTAAAGGTGACTATAGGGGTGTTAGTTTATGTCTGGAGGGCTCTAATAGTGTTAAGCTGTACAAGGTTATACAAGCTAGACTAAACTTCCGGTTCTTGTTCTAATCAGCAAATATTCATTTGTAGTCCAAATATAAAACTGATTGATCCTTTAATTGGTCTACTAGTTGGTCTGATTTGAAGTCATAACCACATAACTTTACATGATATTCTCATTTATGGGAGATAGCATGTGTAGTGTTTATACTTAGAGCATTGATTAGCAACTTTCGCTCTCGAGTGCCTTAATAGACTGACTAGCGACTGTCGCTAACAGCAATTAGCCTTATCCATAATAATGGCGTTAATGTACAAACACGGAGCCTCCACGGAGAGGCTAACCTAGATAAGACGCCATTAATCCCCAAATCCCAAATAATTCCGCCTTATGTTGACAAAGTCCAGTAGCGCCATTATCAGCTCCGTCGTGCCCGAAACTCCAGTCGACTGTTCTCAGAGGCCGATGTGCTCGCGCAGACGTGAGTGTGCAGAAACGGCGCGGCGGCGGCTGAAGTCTGTCCTGATTTTCCAAGCCAATCCCTGCGAGGCGAGCCTCCGAGTGAGACTGCAAACGGACTTCTGTCGGCGCTGATAAGGGGGTCAGCGCGGGCGTCTGACACACGTTGAGATTGGCCGACTCCTCGTGGTCAGCAACCTTTTTTTTTTTTTTTTTTGCTCTAATGCAACCACCTGAGTTGACCCACATTGGCTGACGTCTCCAATTGGCCCTGAAGGAGTCGGCAGCAGATGGCCGTCATACTCCAAAGGCTGAAGATAACGGCCATTTATCAAAGCATTAGAGCAGTGCCACAGAATAAGGCCAGTGGACATGCATCACGCTCTCCTCCCAAATGTAGCTCATAAATAATTCAGCCATCTTTATGGCCTCAGGCCCGTCCAACTCCATGCCATATTTTCATAAATAAGACTGTTTATGGCCGCTGATGTCACCCCCACGTATGTGGCGGCTTCACCTTCTCATGGACTCCCCCCTCGGTGAGCTTTTCCAGCTTCGCCGCTTGACCTTTTTCATCGGCCATTAAAGAAGAATTCCAAAGTCGGAATTCATGAACCGTAACTGATTTACTGGACCCGAGTCGTGTAAAGTAAACTGCGGCAGAAGCGAATTTTATTTTATTCTACCCTGCCCGACAGCTTCCCCACGAAACTCAAGACTGGTCCAAAGGGTCTGACAGATGTACACTTCTTGAAGGCAAGTGGAACCCGCTTGGTTCTGTGAGAGTCGAGCCAAAAACCTGACTCGCTGTCATGGAGCCAGGTTTCCCAGCATGCGTCCACGCTGTTGGCCATTTATTCCAGATTTCTGATATTCGGTCTTCCATTCCACAAGCCATCGTTCATCAGGACATTGATCGGGTTCGATTCTGGCCAAAGTGCTCTTCACGATCCAAATTTTCACAGCACTCATTTTTGAGTCCAACGCTCAACACCTTCAGGAGACTGATTAGCACTTTTCAAGGTCTCGCTGCCCACCAATATGGCTGATTATAATTTCCATCGCATTGTGCGTTGTCGCGGAGCACGGTGTCGAGCTCAAGGCCCCACCTCGAGATGTTTAATTTAGGCTAATCAACAACGCGCCGTGATTAGTTGGCAACGGCGGCGGATAATAGAGGGCGATTTGTGGCGGCTTGATTGGGTATTTGTCATGTGGTAAATCTTAAACGGGCGGCATTAGCGATCTGGGTCAGAACCCCCGCCCCCCAGTGGTAGGAGTCGGGCTGTCATTGCAGACGATCCACTTGGACGTATTTCTTAATTTGTCTGCTCCCCTCAAAATAACTTAGAGTTCGTAAGATGATATCGGTATAACACTTAATGGCTCCCTCATAGGTAGCGTATTTTTGGCTTCGCGTTCGATTCCTCTACATCAGGGGTCTCAAACTCAATTTACTTGGGGGCCACTGACTTACCCACAATCTGGGTAAGACTGGGCCGCATCAGGTTTTCCAAAAAAAAAAAAAAAAACGCATTTATTAAAAACAAAAAAATTTTAAAAACTTCTTATCTTACTTATATCTTACTTTTTTATTTTTCTACACAAAATAAGAGGAAAAATAAATAAACAAATCAAGAATAAAGAAAATCAATCAATCAGTAATAAATAAATACTAAATAATAAATACTAAATAAATAATTTTTTTCAGATTAAAATGAACAAAGCATTATTAGAGCCCTGTAGACATGACAAAACACGACTATAGTCACATTTATACTTTTTTTTATTTACAACATATTGCGCAACTGCAGGGTCTTGAGACACATGCTAACTCGCAAACTAGAGAGCTGGCGACCTAAACGGTAGCCTTCAAGTTATTTCCTTTAAACTTAAATAGCCAAAAACTTACCACTTCCACACAAATAGGGAGGATAACTATTAACAGTTATTTAACCTTTAACATGAACATTAATCAAACGTAATAATTTTTTCTGGGTACATGATACCATACAGCATCCGTATCAAACTTACATTAAACTTTCATATCAAGGCGGGGGCCTCAAACTAGTGTCCTGCGGGCCACATTTGGCCCGCGGGCCGCGTGTTTGAGACCCCTGGTATAACACTTGATGGCTCCCTCTTAGGTAGCTTATTCTTTGGCTTCGGGTTCGATTCCTCTACATGCATCATCTTACGTCAACCCTGATTCTGAGAAGGAGCTGTTAGCAATTAGCATGCAGACAGCTCTGCCAGATTCGGAGTGATTACTCATGGGGGAAGTTCTCCCCTCATTTATTTAATTAGCTCAAGGTATTATTGTTTTTTCTCCTCATAGCGCTGCTGGTTTGTTCCCTAACAACAAACAAATTAAAACCGAAAACAACACCGTGGCTCCTTCCTGTTTTATTTGCTTATGACGCATATGCCAGTAGTGTTTTGTTTTTTTTTTTTTCTTCATAAGAGGGAGTATTGGGACCCGGGGAGACGAGATAACGCCTCACATGATGGCTGTCGTAATTTCATCCGAGACAACGAGGCGCATTAGAACCCCCCCCTGTCTGTTTGCCGTGTTTTATTGCCTCCTCCTCACCCCTTGATGGAATTATTAGCCTATTTGTCCAGAGACGGAGGAAGCCATCAGGACAGAAGCCCATCCCGCGGGGGGAAGATGGTCCCCCGTGATATAGATCCGGAGATGGCGGGATTGGAGGGTTTAGGTAAAGCCGTGTTGCTGGAGCAGCTGCGTCTTAATATCAAGCCCTCGGCACATATTATTCTCGTATATTTATCATAAACATTTTCACCGCGCAGCTGTTGTCCCTCAAAAAGACGCATGCCGCAGATTGTCAGGATTTCCTCCCCCCACCCCCCCACACACCCTCCTTTCTAATCTCGGGTATGGATCTGCTCGACTTTAAAGTCCATCTCCACCAATTGGCTAATGATCCATTTGGAGCGGTTTGGGAAAGATCCGTCTCAGTTAGTCTCGGCGTTGAAAAGTTTGAGAGACGGTGCAAAAGGGGGGAGAGTGTGAAATCAATAAAGCTATCAGGGAATGCTGACATGATGTATGCTCACTTCGCCGGAGCAGAACCGCCATGGAGAGATGGATATGGGCTACTTAAAAAATCATCAACTGCGTGTGGTACAAACAAAACTTTATCTGTAAGTTGTCCGACACAAACAGCAGAGTAAGATTTAGTGCTGCGGAAGCCTTTAAGTCTGAGGTACAAACTAGTGTTATTGAATTTTTAAAAAAAAAAAAAAGAAAAAAAGAGGCGAGCAGCACGGGTACTGCATCGGTTAGAACCGCCGCCTCAGCAAGAAATAGCTTCTGGGTTATTAGCTCAAATTGTGAGCGCGGCGCTTTCGTCTCCTAGTATAACCCCGAGCACCTGTTAGCCGTCTTAGCGGCGAGAACACAGACGCTGATTCTTTGCAAGTTGTTTATGTCCACCAGCAATCTCCCGTCGCTCCCGCCTCTTCTTATGAGTGGGAACACGTCCGCTTCCTTTTTGTCTTTAGACTGAAAATAGTAGGCAAGGACCGCATCGTGTGGCAGAACAGTTGGAGTCAAGGAGAAGGCTGGCCTCTCATTGCTAGTAATTGCACCGGGACACTGCAAAAAACATTCCCAACTATATCCTTTTTTGGGAAAAATGTCTTATTTATTTTTATGTTTCAATATAGTTTCATCTTTTATCACTTTGCTAGCGGGAAACATGGGGAAAATATACCATATTTTCTGGACTAAAAGTCGCTCTGGAGTATAAGTCAAGGCCAAAAATGCATAATTAGGTTGAAAAAAAATATACATAATTTTTTTTTTTTTTTTTTTTTTTATACATGGTATAAATACACATAAGTCACATTTTTGTGGGTAATTTATTTTCCCAACTACTTGACCAAAACAGACATTATGTCGTCTTGGAAGGCAAGTTCTAACAATAAAAGAATAGAAAACAGTCTGAATAGGTGTAATATATGCTAATATAATAGTTATTCAGCTACACAAAAAATAAACATAAACAGAAAATGCGTCCAGTTGTTATGTAACATAAACAGTTTTTTTTTTTTTTTCATTTATAAGTCACTCTGGGGCAAATCTATTTAGCATAAAAGGGCATCTAGATCAACAATAATATTTGCCCCAATGGCTGGACAGGACACAAAAAATAAATAAATCAATAAATATAAGTCGCTCCGGAGTATAAGTCACAGGAACAGCCAACCTATGAAAAAAAGTGCGACTTATAGTCCAGAAAATACGGTAATGGCCGAATAGTTAGCATGACCTTGCTACTCCGGTTTCCTCCCACATTCCAAAAACATGCTAGGTTAATTAGCGACTCCAAATTGTCCATAGGTATGAATGTGAGTGTGAATGGTTGTTTGACTATATATGATTGGTTGGTGACCGGTCCAGGGTGTACCCCGCCTCTCACCCTGAAGACAGCTGGGATAGGCTCCAGCATACCCCCGTCTTTCCATAATGGCACTTCTTGTAAAAATCATACTGTCATCGTACCAATGGTATTTGTTGGGTGTTCAATTTGTGGTTGTGATCCTACAGCGTACATTCCCAATACCAGTATGGTTAGCACCATTCGGTAGCAAGTATCCATAGCCGTGTAGAGTTTAAGCATACAGCATATGGTGAAATTTGAACGGGAAACGCGACGGCCTCTCAAGCGGGACGGCACAAAGCCGGCGTCCCCGTGCTACCTGACTACAACGTGTCAGTGTCGTAATCCTCGGCGAGGACGGCGGAATTATACCTGCAATTACAGCGCTAATCTGAAAGCATTGCTTTCCCTCTCTCTCGCTCTCTCTGCGGCAAGTTGGCATTCTTTTCCAATCCAGGATTTAGCGTCGCGATGGGAGCGGCGGCATTGTCTGAGCATGCACGGCTAAATGAAGAAATAGATTTTGTTAATGAAAAAAAGCAACAGATGGCGGCGGTAAACCCGCTCCCTGCAGAGCTTGAACATGGCGAATGACGGCAAACGGATTAAGGTCATTTTTGCCTGTTTTTTCAATTTATAAATTCATGCTCAGAGAGAACGAAAAAAAAAAAAAAAAAAAGAAACTGGCAACCTGCCTCAACACTCTGTGGGAAATCCAAATGTCAATGAGCACATATTGGAAATGTGCAAATATTAGAAGACAAAAAAAAAGCAGACCACACAGACAGGCTGATACCCAAAAGACAGCTGATCAGAGGTGCGGCGGTGGGGGGGGGGGGGCGGGTTTCTACACATGAAGTGCCATTCACGCCGCTAACGTTCTTTGACTCCGGCTCCGTACTCGTGTAAAAAACCAAACATTCTATTCATGTGGGGGGGGAAAAAAAGCACATAAAAATGCCTTTTCTTCAGCGTCCTTGCACAGACTTGGCCAATGTCGTTTGAATGTCAGCGCTTGAATAGAGCAATTTTTGCACAAGACAATGGCCAATTTCCAGTCGACAAATTGCATTCCATTTTTCTCCCACTGCTAACTGAATTGAAAGTTCTCTGTCATGCACTCCCAACCGTCTCCGGCTCGCATTTCGACGCCGAAAAATACATAGTGCATGAAAATGTCATGTTTGTCATGAGTCACATTATGTGTCATCAGTATGCTGTGTTTGTGCTCCTAGCATATATTCAGCTTATTGTTAGAAAAATGTGCCTTCCAGTCTTCTGGATATAGTAATCTCATGATTTGTCGACGGGGGGGGGGTCACATATCCACATTAGGATGAATGATTTCTCATTTTATTTCAGAGATGAACGTTGTCGCTTACGTTGTTGATGCACCGGCGGCGGGGGCCGTGTTTACGTCACAAAAAAATGTTAAGGCTAAACCTGCACAGACACGCACCGTAGGCGATGTGGTCGCTCGGCTTTTAGTGCATCATTTCTCTTGTGTGTGTGTGCAAGTCGCTCTGAGGCGGTACAACGCCGCCTTCGCCGACGTCTTCGCCTCCATTCTGGAGTCAATGTTTGTATTACAGCGACTGTGCGCTTGTTTGCTTGTGTTTCCTACAGGACTGTCATCTATTGTAGTGTGTGTGTGGCGCCATGATGTCATCTCATTTGCATAATTGTCCCTGATGCATATACAGTCGTCCCTTCCCGTTTTTAATTACACGTTTCATCATGCTGCTTTGTGGTTGAATATGGCAAATTGGGCATTTTATAGCATTAACATGGCTAGAAGAAAATACAAATATAAAGCTATACTGTAATGTTTGGTGAGACACACAAGCACCAGGATTGATTGGCTTTTATTACAGCTTTAAATTATCTCACAACAGGCATAATAAACCTTGAATAAAAATCCCTAATTAAAAACACAGCTACTGTTTTGTTCCCCGCAAAGCTGAAACGCAACTCTGACTCCCTGATGTCACTTCCTGACCCCCCCCCCCCCCCCCCACACACACACGTTTACAGCAACACACACAAGCATGACTCTTATGACTTGTTTTCTCTGATAATATTTACCATATTGGGTAATAGGAGTGTAAAAGTAACTATAGGGGTGCTATTTTATGTCTGGAGAGCTCTAACATTGTTACTTAGAATGTTGTTTAGAATGTTGTGAACAGGTTTTTTATGCTCTGAAAGTGCAAGAATGCTATGAAAGTATTCTATTTAGGAATACGGATTCGTACTTTGCGGCAATTCACTTATCATGGCCGGGTCCGGAACGAATCAACCATGATGAACGAGGGATTACTGTCATTGAGACTGTACAAATAATAAGTCCACCAAATAGAAGACAACCACTTATACCTTTGCCTCTGCAGAGTCTGAGTTGTAGGAAACACGGATCTCTCATGCTACGTCTTCTTCTTCTGTGGCGGATCCCAATACAGTCAATCAGTTATCATGTGTTTATAAGCAAGGGTAGCCCCAAATGTATTTGTCTCCGGAACTGTGATTATTTCGAGCCGTTACAGCTCTAAATATCATGGTCTGTTAGTCCTCCACGGGCAGATGAGTAGCACGCAGATTGGGGACAGAAAAAAAAAGACGATGTTGGCTTAGAGCCATTAGCAGAATAGCAGAACAATCCGGGGTGCCCCCCCCCCCTCCTCCCTTGAGTGGCATGACAGATGTCATGTTTGCATATGTTTCCCTTCAACGTAAAGCATAACACGTGTGATGAAGGTCACCACTTGAAAAACAACACTTAGAATATCATCCTGCTGTGACGGGACAAAGCTAAAAGCCAGCTCACTGATGTCCAGGAAGAAGAGGGGTGAGGGGGGGGGGGGGGGGGGCTTGTTTATCATCTTACAAATTGGGCTGGCAACATTTAACCCTTTGGCCATCTGGGCTTTGACTCCCGGCATCCTTGTTCCCGGCTAACCTCGACTTAGACCACCATCACCACCATGCATCATCACAGCAAGCATGAGGTGTTCACAAGTCAACAAGCGTATAAAACATTCCACTCAAGGAAAGTTGAGGTCCAAGATCGATCCCCGCTCAGGAGATAATTGGGAAAGTCGGTCCAAGAAAAAGAGAGGCGGCGCCGAGGGTGCTAAAGAGGGGGATGCTCTCCCATTGGAATTCAGGACAGGGTGAGCACTTTGGAAAAAGTAGAACAAGGAGCGGCATTCTTTTATTAGAATGTGTAGAAATTTAAGAGCGCCATATTTTTAGAAGCCCATCAACCTGGCCGTTTTTATATATAGCGCCATAAAATAGGCCTCTGTGTTTCTCGCTTCTCCAGATTGAGCTCCGCTCTCTCGTCGGCGTCTGAGGAACGCAGAGGAGCCGGGCTAGGATGTATGAGGCACATCACGCCACCTCATTTAGATTGATGGACGCCGCTCGGCCTGTCGGCATGGCGACAAAATGATGCAGATTACCTCAGGAGCCCGCTGGGAAGCGCGCAGCGAGGAGAGAGGCCGGTTTGTTTATGCACATCTGGCGGTTGGGGGGAAAGGGAAAGGGGGGGGTGATCTTGTTCAGCGACTTTGTTTCTCAAAGGCGAAGAAGAAAGTGGAAAAGAATCAAGTCTGAAAGAACAAAGAGAAAGTGCGCTACCCTCCCACCCACCGTTTTCTCCCCGGGGTGTTCGTTAATCACCCTTTTAGAGCCGTCAGCCAGTGGGTGGGCCCATTACCCTTCAACGCTGGGGAGAGACAGTGCTGCCGTTGCGAGCGCCATCCCTCCCCAAACGTCACCGGAGCTGAGGAACGCCAGAGTTGATGAATAAATAAACAAAACCAAGTGGAAGAGGGGAGTTGGGGCGGTGGGATGCCAGGGATGCAAACTGCTCATTAGGACAAGGTGCCAGGAATCACGCTGTGTTCGGCACCCGGCACCTCGGAAGAAGCGGGACTCACGGCGGCAGAGAGGGGATGTGGGAATGAAAGCATCCACCTTCAAAGTCGTCTGCGAGGGCGGCAAAGACAAAAGGTGGTACTAAGTCTCAAAGCAGGTGCATTATGGGACAAGTCTTGGGTCTTTCATCGCAAGTCTTGAGGAAACTCTCAAGTCAAGTCCTGAGATTTTTCCAGTTCTTACAAGTCATGAGCACCGTTTCTCCATCTTACTTTCTTCTATGCCGCTTATCCCTGTGTGACGTAACTCAAATATTGATATCGCAAGTCTTGAGGAAACTCTCAAGTCAAGTCCAAATTTGTGGGCTTGAGATTTTTCCAGTTCTTACAAGTCATGAGCAGCGTTTCCCCATCTTTCCCTCTTCTATTCCGCATACACCTGTGTGATGTAACTCAAATATTGATATCGCAAGTCTTGAGGAAACTCTCAAGTCAAGTCCAAAGTTGTGGACTTGAGATTTTTCCAGTTCTTTCAAGTTATGAGCGCCATTTCTCCATCTTACTTTCTTCTATGCCGCTTATCCCTGTGTGACGTAACTGAAATATTGATATTGCAAGTCTTGAGGAAACTCTCAAGTCAAGTCCAAAGTTGTGGGCTTGAGATTTTCCAGTTCTTACAAGTCATGAGTGCCGTTTCTCCATCTTACTTTCTTCTATGCCGCTTATCCCTGTGTGATGTAACTCAAATATTGATATTGCAAGTCTTGAGGAAACTCTCAAGTCAAGTCTTCCAATGTCCTCTGAATGCCTCATATTTCTATTTTAATTCATTTAGCCATGTTGATGCTTGAAAATGCTTAATTGTGGGGGCAGAGTGTGCTTAAATAGACATATTTCACACAAACAGGTCGTATTCATTTGCAGTATTTTACAACCGCAAGGTTACCCAGCATGCCTTGCGGGTGTATACTTGGGTATAGCTTTGCAGGTGTGTTTGTGTGTCCATGTATCATTGATACAGTTGCGTCTCGTGTTGCATTTCTGTGGGTTTTGTTGGCACCGTGAGTTATAGATGGAGGTCCGTGTTGACGACCTGCTGCCCGTGTTGGCAGACTTTGTTGGCTCATCGCTTTCAACAAACTTTGTTGGTCTTCTTCTGTGAAAGCATGTTGGGAATAGCACTGCAGAGCGTTATACATGGTATAAATATACCATCTTATAATTGAGTCAATATGTTAAATACGTCCACATTTTGCGATCCTTGCTCCACCCGTAAAGAAAGGTGACCCGAATGAAGGCTATTGGTATGTTCTTACATTATAATGACTTGCAGCTTGGCAAATGAGTCATTACCTTAATTGACCTACTCTTAAAGTGTCAGTAAATAAGCAAGCAATTAGACTGTGTCATTTGGGCTGTTGGTAGAGCCCAGGAGCCATCTGGTCTTTTTTGTAAAGGTGCATGTGTGTGTGACCTTGGCTTAATTAATGACTGTTTAATTTGGGAGCCATTACGAGCTTGCGTCCAAAGAGAGAAGTCTTTGTTTCGTGATGCACTTCTATTCCAGTTATTCCCTCTGCATTGTTTCCAATCGCCGTACTCTAACTTTAGACTACACAATTCCGTACACACATCTATACAATTTGACTGCTGACGCTTTTTGATGAACGCCAGTCAACACTGGCTTGACTGTAGTAGTCTTATCCCATATATGTAGCTAAAACAAACTAGCGGAAGTGCATATGTAACAATTAAAGTATTTGCAAAATCTGTTTGCAGTGAAGATCCAAACACATCATAAAAAAAAAAAAAATCCGTGCATGCAGCGCTCCTGCAGGGAAGACGTTGTTCCCACTCAGCAGAGAAGCGGAGATAAACACGATGGAAGTGAAATAAAATGAAAGAACAAACAGATGGCATCATAAACCAGGCAGATGAATTAAAAAAAACACTTCCTACGTTCACGCGCATTAAAATTCAGAACAATTTCTTTGCTGCGCCATCAAGTTGATATTTCAATTTAAGGGAGAAACACAATTTATTTGCGGTATGAAAAAGGAAATATTGCTCTTCCTCCAACACACACTTAGCATCCACTCCACTACGCTCTTAAATGAATATTCCCAGCTTGATGCATTTTCTTTCCATTGTGGCGACGGACAACATAAAAGCTGGAAGCTTGGAGGGATGCATCCGGATTAGTCGTGATTGGTTGGCCTCGTAATGGCGGCTGACAACACCTTGCCAGGTAAAATCAAGCGGCCCTAAAGGAGACGTCGCCCCAGGGCGTGCGGATGCGTCACATGTCCACTATGCTCTAGCAAGTGCATAGAGTCTAAGTACAAGCTGCAGGCGGTAATATGGAATAATAACAATGATGTCATCCGCCGTGCCGGTTCCATCACATCAAAGATAGCGCAATTATGCTAATTCCAAACGAAGATGACTGAAGGTCAGAAAAGAGAAATCTTTTCAGTACAGTAAAAATCCCAACAAATAACATCAAGTCCTGCATAAGAGCATAAAAAAAAAAAAAAAACATGGCGTCAAAGCAACGTTCCTCTGAGGCTGTGTTGTGTCACACGACATTTTCACCTCATTAACACATCCATGCCGGCTCCGTGCGGCACGCTGACTTGTGGACATAACACCTATCACCGAGATAAACTGCCAAACACACATTCACTTGAAGGCTGCACGGACTATAAGAAAGGGGGCTCAGGGGGTCGTTCTTTGCAGGAACTCTCCATATGGGGACATTTTTTTTTCTCTATAATTCAAATATGTGTATGTGTGGGTTGGGCGGGGGTGAGAGGGGGGGCGGGGGGGTCCATAATGACAATATGTTTGCAGTGGCGAGCAAATGAACGCACGTGCCCACATGATTTTTTTTGCATGCTCTTTGTTTATCGGTAAATAACGCCTGATGTTGCCGACCAGATGTCCGTCAGCCGATGCCAAAGTCTGCGGTAAGTGCCGGAGAACGTTATTCGGCTTTTCAGCGCCGACCCACGAGCCGTTGTTGTCACAGCAACATGGGGGTTGTCGCAAATGTCAATCACAGTCATGTGATTAGAATGATTGATTGGTAGTTAGTACTCCGGTAATTGACAGTTTGACCCTCATCTGCACTTTAAATGTTAAAAGTCTTGCGTTAGTGCAGCCTTGAAGGTATTAAAAAAAAAGGGGGGGGGGGGTCGAGGGGGTGCGGTTCAGTGACAAGGTCAAAGACATCTACATGTGTCAGGGAAGTGCGACATTGGGAAAAAGCACTAGCCCGCGACCACAAAGGAAACGGAGAACAGCATCAAACACGCGGCTCTCAGCCTCTGGGGGGGTTTCCGCTTCCCGTTCACCTTGGACACTGCATCAGTGTCAGCTGTCAGTGTCACACCGAGGGCCCCGAATGCTAATAGAGCCTCACCGCCACCGCCGCCATCAACCCCCCCCCTACTTGTCCCTCTTTGACCCAGGAAGTTAGACCGCTTTGCTTTCAAGCTAATTCCAAATTTGAGTGCAACGACTAATTATTGACTGCGATTGGAGAATATCGCCATCCTGACAACCGGCGCAGGCTCCTCGCCATCACGTTGTGGACAACATCGGGATAATTAGCCTGGAAGAACCCTCCATCCACGTTTCCTCTTCCCGATGCTTTCACAGCATCCTCAGCTGGAAGGAAGTCACCTTCACCGCGGAGGGGATTGAACCTGAGGCAAATCTCCCTGCTGCCACTTCAGCCGTTTTTTTTCTGCCAGGACCATGCCGGGTGCCAGTGATGATGGTGGGTGGTTGGGGGGGGGGGGGGGGGGGGGCTCATGCGGAGAGTGAGTTCTCAATCTGTGTGGACTGCTGAGACTCAAAAGAAGCGAGACTCTACAGGCGGAGACTTTTCGAAAGGGGTCACGAGGTATCAGCCACCAGCAGAATGGAAGATGCGGGGCTGGGGGGGGGTGGGGGTGCGGGGGCCAAGCTCATCGGCGCGCCAACACACGGCACACAAGTGTGTCTGTTAATATCCTGAGCTGGTGGAAATAATCTGGGAAGGGGGAGGGGGGGGGGGGCACAGAACTTCAGGTGAAGGACGTCTGAAGAAAATTGCCCGTCGTTTTTTTTGTATGAGCGCCCCAGTTCTCGGGCTAAAGGCGGCACATTACCATTAGCAATTAGCAGTTAGCGCCATTAGCGCTGAGCAAGTCCAGACACGCTCAGGATGGAGCGTCTGGGGAAGTCTTCCCAAACGGATCAGACCTGAACCCAACATAACAAAGGTGGCGCTGCAGACGTAGTCCAGAACCCTTATACTGGTCCAGATTGGGGCCATTATCCAGACTGGACTTGTGCTTACTGTGACTTTGAATAGAAGTTGATCTGTGACGTTCGGGTGAAAAAAATAATTCGTCCACCTGCCTTCCAATCCATCCGATCGCCCGTTGCTCGCCACTGTCTGACTCATCCAACGTGACATTTTCACAGCCGGCGTCCTGTGGAAAGTGACGAATGAATGGCGAACGTGTCGAAAAGTAATAAGACACGATTCCGGGGAAGTTTCTGCAATTAGATATTCTGAATGGGGTCAAGCACGTCATTTTATGGCGTGGAAAGGAAAGGACGCGGTAGACGATGTGATAGCGCTTCATGGAAGGACGAACCAACCTTTTTGGATGTCATTCGTCACTTTCAGAAACTTCTGCACCTGACACTATTTCAGCATAATTGAATATTATATTTGCACAAAAACCATAATTCATTAACCGGTCATCGTCATGTTCCAAAGTCAAGTCCAACATTTTATTCACCAGCAAACAAATCACGTCCAAGACGGCCGACACATTGTGATGCCGTCAACCGTTGACTGATGCCCGCCCGACCGCCCGCCCGCCCTCTTTCATGTGCACGGAGGATGCCCCAATAAGTCATGCATATTTAATACACTAAATGATCTTTCGCCTCCCATTTCACGTGATAGATGTAGCGCATGCCGCTATACGTGATATCACATCATGGTATTTATAGTCGTGTTGCCACAGCGGCCAGCAGACAAAGACAAGAAGAGGCCGTGTGGGCTGATTATGTTACAGTGATAAAAATAATGCCAGTCATCCATCACGGACCCGGAGGCGGCATGGTTTGTCTTTATGGGGGAGCCGCTGTAAAGTAACCTGACACGCCACATGGATTTGTGATAGAAACCACTGGAAAGCGTCACTAGTTGGAAAAAAAAAAGGGGTAATTGTGTCCTATTGTCACATGACTGTAAATGGCAATTGTAGTGCCCCCTGTTGGTTGACCTCAATATGTTTTGGTATAGTATATACATGCAGTACAGATACATGCAGTTTTATTATTAGATAAATGTGACTTCAGGAAGTTAAGTGCCCCCGCAAAGATGTTTTGCTTGTCAGTAAATGGTTGTTTTGTAGAGTGGTGTGACCATGAGTTTGCCTCATTTTTTTCACATGACTATTTTTTTTTAAAAACTACGTAAAACACTATATGTTTGCCACGCTTTTCCAAAAAAAAAAAATGTTATATTACACTAATGCATTTTAATTAAACTGGAACCTCGTCCCTCGTTTGCTTGAAATGACATCATATGCCACAAAGCTAACCTCCGATCCTAACTTTGTTGAAAATGTGGAAAAATATCATCAGGATATCCATTGGGTCTTAAAAAGTCTACACAGGGGTCTCAAACTGGCGGCCCACAGGCCAAATGCGGCCCACTGGACGCTAGTTTGAGGCCCCCGCCTTGATATGAAAGTTTAATGTTAGTTTGATATGGATGCTGTATGGTATCATGAACACAGAAATGACTGCTTAAATTTAATTTTTTTTATTTTAAGATATTTAAGATAAAATTAAGATATTTGAGAACAGTAAAAACCTGAAACAAAAAAAAAAAATTCAGTTTTTAATAATTTTTTTTATTTTTTTGAAAACCTGATGCGGCCCAGCCTCACCCAGACCCAAGCTCCAGTGGCCCCCGGGTAAATTGAGTTTGAGACCCCTGGTCTAAAATGCAGTTATGTAAATGTAAGTCCATAAACCTTTATTTTAAAAAAATGCATCAACATCAGTCTCTCTTCTGAAATGTTATTGATTTTTGAGGACGCTATAGGGTTACATGGCGGTCGAGTGGTTAGCGCGCAGACCTCACAATTAGGAGACCAGGGTTCAATTCCACGCCTCGGCCAACTCTGTGTGCATGTCCTCCCTGTGCATGTGTGGGTTTTCTCCGGGGACTCCCACATTCCAAAAACATGTTAGGTAAAAAATTTTGCAACAATCTTTGTTGTCAGTATGGATGTGGAATTGGTCTTAAATTGTAGACATTATGGCCTTAAAAAGTCTTAAAGTCTTGAATTTTACATGTTGAATAGTGGTGGGCAAAACCGTTCATTTCAGTGAACCGGATCATTCCGGTTCATTCAGTAAAAAGATCCGTTCATTTCGGTCAATCGGTCGTTAGCCTGTGCTTAGACCCGGTCAGCCGTGTCGAGTCAGTCGGTTGACTCGTGTTCACGTTCGTTCCGACTCAACTGCGCAACAACACGTGATGACTAGTGGTGTGTCGGTCATGAACGAACGGGTCAAAAGAACTAGTTCTTTTTTTGTGAACGGAATGAACAAGGTCACGGACAGTGTAAAAAAAAAAACATTTTGCAACCGAACGGACTGAACGGGTATTTTCGGGGTGGTGACCCCGTTAATTCCGTTCACAAAAAAGAACTACTTCTTTTGACCAGTTCGTTCATGACCGACACACCACTCGTGTTGGAACCTGCAGAGACTCAAATTTCACATTAAAGCTGCTAAAACATTTTCTGACTGTAATGAAGCGCTTTGAGTATTTTTTCATGCTAAGTTAAGACCAGTTTTTCTAAAAGTGCCCTAGGTGGTGCCAGCATTTCCACCAAATGTGCTGATAATGACACTCCTTGGTAAAAAAATGATTAGTGAGAAGACCTGGGTGTCTTCTGTCAAGGTGAGCAAGGATCTGCCAGCTAACTCTTCAAAGGAACATAAATGTATAGCGGAGCTCGCTGGGAGTGCGAGCATCCACGCTCCACCTGGCAGGTTACCGGATAACAAGCTGTTTTTGTTTTTTGGGATGCTTGGCCTGTAATTGGGCAAAAGCAGAACAAAGTCAACTAAAATAATGCTGAAAATAAAATAAAAAAAAAAATACAAAACATCTGTACAATTGAGTAAATGTTGCAGCTCCGGAGGAAGAACCGGAAGAATCGGGAACATCGTCTTTCGAGTATTCCTGCCTTGTAAATAATTAATCACACAAGAATTAATTAATGGCTGCTTTTGCCGAGCACACGCAGCCTTTGTGTTGTTTACACTCCAGAGGTCAAGCATGGGTGGATGCGATCGTCTTGGGAAAACACAGCGGAATTCCCGCTTCGACTTCACAAAAAAAAAAACTGTAAGCCGAGACGTTAAAAGTGGAAATCCACAAAAGCCAATCCTCCTCGGATGCAGATGTTGCCAAGTGAAGGCTGATGTGGTGAAGCGGGGAAGCGAGGCAAGGGCTCCATCAGGGCGTTAACCCTTGGCTGGGCAAGCAGCCATATTTGGGAGATGGAAGCAGCAGCGTAACTACTACTTTCCCTGGGGTTTGCAGATACTACATTATCTTACATTTGTTGATTTTTGGTAGAAATAATGTTCAAGTCCCAAGTAAGGTTTAATATTGAAAGGAGTGAATACAAGCAATTGCAATGCCAGCACCGGAGAGAGTGGTCATCCCCTGAGCCAAAGTCTAGCAAGGTCAGAGTGACCTCTAAAGTTGAGTCTCTACGAATGTATGTAGGTTATCATTCATTTTCTACCGCTTATCCTCACGAGTGGTGGGTGCTGGAGCCTATCCCAGCTGTCTTCAGGTGAGAGGCGCGGTACACCCTGGACTGGTGGCCAGCCAATCACAGGGCACATATAGACAAACAACCATTCACACTCACATTCATACCTATGGACAATTTGGAGTCGCCAATTAACAATTAAGTTTCTGGAAAATATCAGTTCCCAACTAAAAGATACATTATAAGCATAATTTCATTCTCACCATTCATACCTTTGGACAATTTGGAGACGCCAATTAACAATTAAGTTTCTGGAAAATATCAGTTCCCAACTAAAAGATACATTATAAGCATAATTTCATTCAAACCATTCATACCTGTGGACAATTTGGAGTCGCCAATTAACAATTAAGTTTCTGGAAAATATCAGTTCCCAACTAATGATACATTTAAGCATAATTTCATTCATACCTACGGACAATTTGGAGACGCCAATTAATAATTAAGTTTCTTGAAAATATCAGTTCCCAACTAAAAGATAAATTTTAAGCATAATTTCATTCACACCATTCATACCTACGGACAATTTGGAGACGCCAATTAATAATTAAGTTTCTTGAAAATATCAGTTCCCAACTAAAAGATAAATTTTAAGCATAATTTCATTCACACCATTCATACACCTATGACACAATTTGGAGACGCCAATTAACCTAGCATGTTTTTGGAATGTGGGAGGAAACCCCACACATGCACAGGAGAACATGCAAACTCCACACAGAGATGGCCGAGGGTGGGATTGAACTCGGGTCCTACTAGTGCGCTAACCACTCGACCGCCGTGCAGCCGTATGTATGTATGAACGTAAAAAAATTTCAACATCAGCTCACCTCCACAGCCCGAGTGTCACCTTTAGTGGACAACATAATTGGCAAGCGAGATTCCAAGCAGCATTTTTCCATCTTGGTATTTCCCCCGCTCCCCCCACTCCGTGCAATATTGTTGTTGCTGAGTGCGAGCGCTCTCTCGCGAAGGCCGCCGGCGAGCTCTCAGATGCCCTCGAACGACGTCTCGAGAATGAAGCGCCAGGGAGGGAAGAATAAGAGGCGGCGTAACACAAACACACAAACAGGGAAAGACTCCGCCGCCAATCAGCCCAGTAAATCTCAAGCGGGATCAACACGGGAATGACTGGTCCCTCAGCTCATCACAGTCCGAGGCAACGTTAAGGAAGACATGGCCCGCTTTCATAACACTTCCAATATCCCCGGATATGTTTCCATATGGGAGGAACCTGGAGATAAAATGTAAGGGCGTACTCACACTAACGCTTGTACAGTCCAGGACCCCGCTGGCACACATTGGTACTACCACCTGTTCCTTGGGCCATCACGGTTGTCCCGCTTTCTTACTGCCATTTCCTGTGGATTACTTCCTGTCCTGTATCAAGCAACCGTGCTGTCTGTTTGACTTTTGGATTATTTGGACTTTATTTCTGGTATGAAATGTGTTGATGGTGACACGGCTTCTTTGTTGTCTCGCAACCTTAAGGTCACAGGTTCGATTCTCCGTTGTGATGATATGGAAGTGTCCTTGGGGAAGATACTGACCCCCAGTTGCCCCTGATGCTGTCATCTGTAGGTAAATGTGCTAGTCAATTCATATTAATTCATGCATTTTCTACCTCACGGGTGCTGGAGCCTATCCCAGCTGCCTTCGGGCGAGAGGCGGGGTACACCATGGACTGGTGGACAGCCAATCATAGTCGATTAATATTCTTTCATTCATTTTCTAATGCTTTTCCTCATGGGTGCTGGAGCCTATCCCAGCCGTCTTTGGGCAAGAGGCGGGGTACACCCTGGAATGGTCGCCAACCAATCATAGTCGATTAATATTCTTTCATTCATTCAAAAATTTTCTACCGCTTTTCCTCACGGGTGCTGGAACCTATCCCAGCTGTCTTTGGGGCGAGAGGCGGGGTACACCCTGGACTGGTGGCCAGCCAATCATAGTCAATTAATATTCATTCATTCATTTTCTACCGCTTTTCCTCACAGGTGCTGGAGCCTATCCCAGCTGTCTTTGGGCGAGAGGCGGGGTACACCCTGGACTGGTGGCCAGCCAATCATAGTCAATTAATATCCATTCATTTTCTAACGTTTTTCCTCACGGGTGCTGGGGCCTATCCCAGCTACACCCTGGACTGGTGGCCAGCCAATCACAGGGCACATATAGACAACCAACCATTCACACTCACATTCATACCTATGGACAATTTGGAGTCGCTAATTAGCCTAGCATGTTTTTGGAACCCGGAGAGAACATACAGAACTCCACACAGAGATGGCCGAGGGTGGACTTGAACCCTGGTCTCCAAGCTGTGAGGTCTGCGCGCTAACCACTTCACTACCGTGCAGCCCTAGTCGATTAATATTTGAATGGAATTTGTAACACCAGACGGTCTTCAGGTTTTGGTTTAGTTACAGAATCCCGGAACAGCCAGACCATTTTAACTAAGAGTCCAATAGACGTCGTTGCCTGGGACTATTTGACACCAGGTTCCAAATCCAAAAGCAATATTAATGGTGGGAGTGTTTAGAATCCGCCATGCTCCTTTACCCCCAACTCTCCGGCTCGCCTGGACCCTTGTGGGGGATAATAAGTGAGCGAGCTGTGAATTCCTGGTGGAGGAGTGCCGCATTATGTGTCGCCGGCGCGCACAATGAATGGAATATTTTAGAAACTTCCTGCTGAGCAGCTGAGCTCCCGGAGCCCGCAGAAAGCCGGTTTGATTCATGTGTAATTTCATTTTTTACTCCTTGCACCTGACTCTCAAAGGCAAAGGCTCGGAGCAGCTGGGAGAAGAAGAATAAGAGGTGGAGGAGGAGGAGGAAGAGGGCCGTTTGTGCCACGCTGACAATGCCGTCGTTGTTGTCATTCCCACTTCTCCGCTGAAGGAGCCTCCTGCGCCTTTTCCGGGGAGGCTTTTTTGTTCATTCTTAACAATCTGTGTGCAATTATGGCGCCCGGCCCGACCGTACGACCGCAATTATTCCAAATGATATTCTTTGTCAGTCGCAGAAGCCGCGCCGCCACATGGCCGCCACATGGCCGACCTCCCTGCAACGCCTCTCTGTGGTCAGCCGCCACGCTTTCATCATTCCTCACCGTTCAACGACAAGCGTTACTTAACGGCATCTGCAGCCTGACCGCGGGGATTCCAGCGGACGCCTCTTGCGGGAAGCCTTCGTCACTGAGGTTCGGCCTCAAACCGACCATGCAGCCCCCTCTCCACTCAGCCTCACATCTCCTGGCGCACGCCTCCAGCTGCAGTAAACTGGATGAAACCAAATTAGAGGTCATTTTGTGAGCGCTAAAAATAGAAAACAATCCAGGTCTGACCAGGCAATCTCTCTGTGGAGTCTGGGAACGTCTGCAATGGAGCACGAAAATAATAATGCAGAAATCGAACCTGAGGATTCCTGATGGGAACATTATGAATTATATACTAAGAAATAATACTACATCACAGAGTGTGCTTGTTTGTGCGAGAGGCCGCTTGTCGATGTGCGAACATGAGTGATGAAGAGAGCTCGCCGAGGGTGGCAGCTCTAATTTGCCTCGCCGACATGGCGGACACAAGCTCTGATGGCGTCTTAATGAAAGCTCAGCATTGTGACAACATTGGCGGGGAGTGGGTGCCAGAAACTGGACAGGCAGCTTTTTTTCCTTTTTTTTGTACCCACGGTTTTATTGAAGTAAAGCGGGACTTTTATCAGGAGGCGGAGTTTTGGAAATGTTATTGACTGCAACAATAAAGAGCGACAAGCCTAATGAAGTTTACCTAGCTTGTCTATTCGTTTTTTGGTACCAAATTTCCATGGAAGCTGAGGTCAAAAGTCAACTAGAATCAGTTTCTGTTATCAACTCAGGGAGATTATTTTTTTCAAGGTCATTGGTCAAACTCGGGTTTTTGGACATACCATGTATCCGCTGAAGACGGGGGGTCGCCAACCCGTCGATCGTGATCAACCAGTGGATTTTTGGGACTTGGGACTTAATGAAAGCTCAGCATTGTGACAACATTGGCGGGGACTGGGTGCCAGAAACTGGACAGGTAGCTTTTTTCCAAACAAAAACCTTGTATTTTTGTACCCACGGTTTTATTGAAGTAAAATCGCCGAAGTCGCTCATGCACGCAGCCTCTGGCCAGACGCTGTGTAGCGTTTGATGCCCTTTATTTGTGTTCATCCAGCTGGTTGATTGGCATTGATATCAAGTTTGATGTATTGTCTTTGTGGCTTTCATCACCGACACAGACCAACATAGGGCAGCTAAGAAGGACCCTTAGCTGCCCTATAAAGGTGCCCGACTTGAACAGTTCCAGCGATCGATCGGGGCAAGTCCCAAAAATCCACTGGTTGATCACGATCGATGGGTTGGCGACCCCGTCTTCAGCAGATACATGGTATGTCCAAAAACCCGAGTTTGACCAATGACCTTAGTAATGACCTTTAAAAAAATCACCTCCTGAGTTGATAACAGAAACTGATTCTAGTTGACTTTTGACCTCAGTTTCCATGGAAATTTAGTACCAAGCGTTGCCAAATAAACGAACAGACAAGCTAGGTAAACTTCATTAGGCTTGTCGCTCTTTATTGTTGTAGTCAATAACATTTCCAAAACTCCGCATCCTGATAAAAGTCCCGCTTTAACGTGTTCTGCTTTCAAAGCCACACAAAGAAAAGAAAAAAGCACGTCGGGGAAAGAAAAAGTGGAGACAGCTGACAGCGCCTCCAAATGAAAGTCTGCCAAATAGCGAGGCAACGGGAGCGTCGCGTGTGATCCTCCGTGACAGCTTCACCCGACGAGCGACGAACCTTCTGCGTCACGAAAAGGTCGCGACCCTCCTCCACGGCTGCAAAAGTGGGAGGCGTGTTTTCTTCCAGGAGGTTCCGGAGCGAGCATCTCCAGTGCCGTGGTGGCAGACGGCAGACAAAAGGAGCAGCAGGAAGAGGAGGAGGAGGTTGATGACAGGTCGAGATGTTGCTGGAGGATCCTAATGACAAACTCCAGGAAGGATGAAGACATGGAGTCAGGAGGAGGAGGAGGAGGAGGGCAAGATGAGAGGCTTGTTGAGGAGACGAGAGCTCTAATGTTCTTCAAAGTTTCTGAAAAGCTCCCAAAGAAATAATAACCTCCATCTACGCTAATCACCCTCAGCATGTCTGAGAGCTTTTTAGCCAATCAGGAGCTGAAGAAAGTCACTCCAGGAACGGCAAGATAGCAACAATCGTGAATGGGAGAAAAGTGGGATCATACAAGTACATAATGGATTTTAATAACAATGAAGGCATTTGGAAAAATCATTTTACATGTGGAAAAGTTTAATTTGGCTCCATGGTGGACGAGTGGTTAACGCACAGGCCTCACAGCTAGGAGACCCGAGTTCGTTTCCACCTTTGGGTCCATCCATTTTTTTTATGTTCTTCCCGTGCATGTGTGGGTTTTCTCCGGCTTCCTCCCACATTCCAAAAACATGCTAGGTTTATTAATGACTCCAAATTGTCCATAGGGTGGCTGCACGTTGGTAAGCGGTTAGCGCACAGGCCTCACAGCTAAGAGACCCGAGTTCAATTCCACACTCCGCCATCTCTGTGTGGATCTCCCCGTGCATGCGTGGGTTTTTCTCCGGGTACTCCGCTTTCCTCCCACATTCCAAAAACATGCTAGGTTAATTGCCGACTCCAAATTGTCCATAGGGTGACTGCACGGTGGACGAGCGGTTAGCGCAGAGGCCTCACAGCTGAGAGACCCAAGTTCAATTCCACCCTCAGCCATCTCTGTGTGGAGTTTGATTGGGTGGGTTTTCTCCGGGTACTCCGGTTTCCTCCCACATTCCAAAAACATGCTAGGTTAATTAGCGACTCCAAATTGTCCATAGTTATGAATGGTGTGAATGAAATTATGCTTAAAATGTATCTTTTAGTTGGGAACTGATATTTTCCAGAAACTTAATTGTTAATAGGCGGCTCCAAATTGTCCATAGGTATGAATGTGAGTGTGAATGGTTGTTTGTCTATATGTGCCCTGTGATTGGCTGGCCACCAGTCCGAAGACAGCTGGGATAGGCTCCAGCATACCCACATGACCCTGTTTAGGATTTTTTTTGTAATGTGGGAGGAAACCAGAGTATTTGGGGAAAACTCATGCCCGAGCGGGGAATCGAACCCAGGTCTTCCTGAGTGTGAGGCCTACACACTAACCACTCATCCACTGTGTAGCCACATCTCAGAAAAATGTCCAAGTGAATAGTATCTCTATCTTACTTGGTATGGGATCAATACCCAAATGTGTATCCTCGCCCGTGCAGCTCCCGCGTCCACGGCCATGACGGACGTGCTTAACATCCAGCTCATGTTGTTGGAATGAGAACATCATCCGTCACGCCAATGAAGTGGCGTTTAAATGTAAAACTGATGCGGAGGGAGGAAACGTGAGAAAATAAAAACCCTATAAAAAAAAAAAAAAATGATTTTCTTCATGTAGTCTGAGACGCTGATAAACATCTTCATCAGACATAAATCAATATTCCGTGTCGCCGGGGAGAAAAAAACCAAACAAACAAAAGCAGCCTCCCTGCCTTTGTGTCTCCATTACGGATTTGTTGGGAATGCAAAGTGGGACTTAAATGTGGTGTTTTTTACGCTCCCTAAGTGAATCACGACACATTTTCCTGTCAATTCCTGTTGTTAGCATGTCAGCTAGGATGACAAATACTCAACGCTGATTGCTGGCTCTTTATTTTGAACGCCAAAGCAAGAACCCTGTTGATTTTGAACATCATCTCATCCAGTAGGCCTCTTTCTCCCGCTGATGTTCATGTAGCGTAACCATCCATGCCGCAAATCAATAAAACAACTTGTGTATTATTTATCAGTAAATACATACATTGGACTGAGGAGATAATTCTGGTTTTTGGCGTGGAAGGTTCTGTTCATTAGACACGCGTTTTACAGGACCCGTGCGCCATCGATTCGGCGTCTGGGCAACGGCGGGGGAGCAGAATTAACGAGCTGATTGGACGATGATGGAGTGTAAATTCTTTATTTGGCTTCCTAACGACGTGGTTTACTCGCTCAGACGCGTTGCCAGATTCATTTGACACCCTTTTGGAACAATTCTCATTACGGATGGGGAGGGATTTTTATTCAAGATGGACGAGGCCAAGGGCGCCTTGGTGGTCCTCGGCGCTAATGACTACTCAGGACTTCCTAATGAAGCTAACATTTGTTTCTTTGCAAACATTTTGTTTTTCAAACACAAGCCTTGTTCCTCCCCGTAGCGTAGTGTAGCTTCTTGGGTTGCCATGCCGACCACCGTGCTAATTAGGCTGCTAAGTCGCATGCATTATTTGTCCCCCTTATGTTGTTGTCATGCTTCCGCTTCCAAAGAGTTTTTGTTTTTAGCATCCTGTTTTGTTTTTTTTTGGTAAAGACTGCTATCCCGACACAGGCAGCGACTTACGCAGGTAACCTCTGCTAATATCACAAATGTAATGCAAAACATTACCGATACCTCCACAATACCAAAGGTTTGGAGACACATTGTCACTCCATAACATCCTGACTTTGGACTACTACTTTATAGTAAAGACTATTTTCTATTCATGTTTTGGTTTTAGTATAATATTTCAGATTTTTTAAATATATTTTTTAACTAATATATATCAAAACTCCCAAACATAATTTTCCAACAATTATAACTTAATTCTGGTTGTCATTTTTTGTCACAGCTTCCAAGTGGCTATGTGGTCGAGTGGTTAGCACGCAGGCCACACACCAAGGAGACCTGGGTTCAATTCCACCCTCGGGCATCACTAAGTGGAGTTTGTGTTTTCTCCCTGTGCATGCATGGCTTTTCTTTGGGTTCTATATTTTGACTTTATTCTCAAAATGTATGACTTTTTTCCGTAATTTTATTATTATAACATAACTTTTTCCTTATTATATAACGACCCATTCTGGTCAGATGGCAACTTTTTTCTATTTCTATTTTGATTGTGTTCTGGTAAAAGTACTGCTATTTTTTTTTTTTTTTTCATTCACTTGGGGGTGCTGGAGCCTATCCCAGGACTGGTCAGCAGCAAATCAGAGGGCAGACAGACAAACAACCATTCACACTCACATTCATACCTCTCCCAGCTGTGAGGCCTGCATGCTAACCACTCATTAGCATTAAAGCTGCAGACACACAAATCGCCGTGTTCCTAGTAGGCCACACAAGGTGGACTATTGCATCAGTGAAGTCTTTTACCACAACAGGGTAAAACCCAAGCCCCCAGTGTGATGCAGTACAGCACTTTGTACAGCACTACAAACATAGCAAGCACAATAAATATCATAATGAGTGTTAGAGAATCTTCCCCGTGCAGCCTCAAGGCGCTTCCTATCGTAGCGGATGACTCCCGAGCTCGTCCTGCAGCTTTCATGTAAATGTCAGAGGCAAAGGCGTGTCAGCCAGATAAAAGCCGCGATAGCAGACGGGGCGTCAAGGCGCATTTAACGATGCGGGGGTGGAAAGAGAGCGTAAGAGGAAGTGCGAGGTATTGACAGATGCCGAGCGCCGACTTTTCCCATCTCTCAGCGTTTCAATGTGATGGCCTTTTAACCCCCACCTCACCTGCTTTGCATCCGCTCCTTTCGTCTCATTTTTGACGCTTTTTATGACAACTGCTTTACCGGGATATTGATTCTCAAGGATAGTTCTTCTCACGTTCAATGAGGTCAATTTCAATATTTTAACCACAGATGCCTGCAGAAGGTCATGTGATGGTTGATAGGTTGTGTTTTTGTGCTGGTATGCTGGTAGCTGGTCTAAGCTGGTCCTAAAACCAGCATACTAGCATGAAAACATGATGTATGCTGGTCTATGCTGGTCCTAAGACCAGTATACTAGCATGAAAACACAATATATGCTAGTCATGCTGGTAGCTGGTTTATGCTGGTCCTAGCATGAAAACTCAATGTATGCTGGTCCTAAGACCAGCATACTAGCATGAAAACATGATGTATGCTGGTCTATGCTGGTCCTAAGACCAGTATACTAGCATGAAAACACGATGTATGCTGGTAGCTGGTCTATGTTGGTCCTAAGACCAGTATACTAGCATGAAAACGCTATATATGCTAGTCATGCTGGTAGCTGGTCTATGTTGGTCCTAAGACCAGTATACTAGCATGAAAACACGATGTATACTGGTCATGCAGGTAGCTGGTCTACGCTGGTCCTAGCATGAAAACACGATGTATGCTGGTCATGCTAGTAGCTGGTCTATGCAGGTCCTAAGACCAGCATACTAGCATGAAAACACAATGTATGTTGGTCATGCTGGTAGCTGGTCTATGTTGGTCCTAGCATGAAAACACGATGTATGCTGGTCATGTTGATAGCTGGTCTATGCGGGTCCTAAGACCAGCATACTAGCATGAAAACACGATGTATGCTGGTAGCTGGTCTATGCTGGTCCTAAGACCGGATTTTGAAAGAATGACTTGGTAGATCAACAATGAAATACCGACATATGCATGTAATAGCTGTGGGCTCTACTCTTTACTTTTGACCTTTACTGTGAAACGACCTTCAGGATCTGACAGATTACAAACACCAAATGTTCCAGTTGTTCCAATTCTTCCTTGAACTTCCTTTCTGTGTCTCCTAAACTCTATCCGCCCCCAAAATCCTTGAAGCAATCATGTTCGTTATTCCATTCGCTCTTCCAGTGAACTCCCCATAAGGAGGTCACGGCCCAGGGCACAGATGTGGCGACCATGTTTGACGCTCTGTGTGTTTATTTTGAGTGCTCTCACTGAGCAGGGCGGGTAATTACCAAGAGCTTTTTCCCCCCCCTTTTTTTTCCGAGCGCTAATTGCCAAAGACAAATACAACAACTTCCTGAGAGCAAGCATGCGGTCGCCAGAATTCTACATTTGTTTGTTGGCATTTGTGGACCTCAAATTTGTCCTGTAAATATTAATTAAACATGAACCAGTAGGACATTAATCATAGTTGCATGGAGTCGCATTAACGGGAGCCTGGCCTTTGACCAGCTACCGGCTTCAAGGCTGTGCCGACACCTGGAATGCAAGGACGACATCCGCACATAGTGTTCAATCATAGTATCCTGATTAATGAAAAGCCACCTGAAGGCAACTTTGGATTATTTTACGATATTTTTTAGAGGATGGACATTATCAATGAAAGAGTTGTTTGTAAATGCATGAACAGTGGTACCTTTCCGATAGTGGTACACTCCTTTGGTTGTAAGATTCGCACAGAACATCCACATTTAATCCACTTTTATGGTAATGGTAATGGTTTTATTTCATTTGAACATGCATCAGATTACAATTGAATGCATCACATAATCAGTTGACAGTTCCACATGTCCAAAAGGAGTAGGAAGAAGCAAAGCTTATTAAATCCTACCCTTCCATTTGGACTTTTACAATCAGTAACTGTTACATTTGTTCACTTCCTGCTTTCCTAATATAGTTTTGTTTGTTTTTAATTTGTTTTTATATTTTATTTTTTTCACTTTTAAAATGTCATGTCTGTCACCTCTTGTTATATTGGACTTAATCATAGTTTAGGTATATATTTTTTAAGATTAATATTCAAATGTCCATAATTTCCTACTGTAGATGGCTGGCAAGCGACATGAAGGCGCATTACCAGGGATCACATGGCCACAATGTTTTTTTTTTGGCTAAACAATGTCGCCCCCGCTCCCACGCGTCCCCACGGATGCCATCAATACCTGTGGACTTTGTCCCGTTGCTCAGCATAGCAGGGAAGTCTAATAATTGGTCAGACGGATGCTTTCTTCCCTCATTAGAGGCGGCCCGGCGAAGTCTGATTCCGATTTGCTGTTTGTTTGATTGGGGAGCTGCAGATATTCCACACATGACAGCGACTCTATTTATGTCCGATTGTGTTCAACGGTCACTGCGCATGTACAGGCTATTTGTTGTGTGCTTTTATTGTGTTAGCTGCAACCGAGCGTGCACTTTCATCAGCCGACGCCGCATGTTGATGCAAAAGATGCTAAATAGGCTTGTGAGCCACTTGACTGCTTGCTAACGGAACGTTTTCTACGTTATGGAAAGTGAACTTGTTTGTGTGGTTTAGTGCATTTTTGTTGGTACAGCAGTGCTCTAATGGAGTGTTGCTGCTCCCTAAAAGTGTCTGGTGTTGAAGTTAATTACCTGCACTTGATGAGTTACTCTGGGATGCAGTCAGCAAGCAGGACAGGAAGGAAGCCATGCGTCCCTCAGAGTAGAGATCCAGGTCACAGCGGGACAAGGAAACAATTAGGGCTCATTGCTATTTGCTTATTTTGGTTTGGCGCTATTCACATTAAACCGGTGCTTCTCAAATAGTGGGGCGCCCCCACAAAGTGAGAGACTTTTATTACAGTACAACCCTGCCAACATGTACACATTTAGAGTACTAAGCGAAACTAGGCGAAACTAGTCTACATGACTTTGGGGGGTTTTCCAGTCCACCAATCAACACGCTTCACTTACACCTTTTCCTTATTGGAGGCGTCAACCTAGAGTCAGTTTGTGTCCAACTGAGTCTAACTCTGGTTGCCAATGGGTGGGTCGGGAGCCAAAATGTGGCCCAGATATTTTGGTACACTAATTTTGGTACGGAAAATATACCTTAGACTACCTTAGAAAACTAAGACTGCATACGGACATCTTTGAGTACCTCTTAAACCACGTAACCCCAACGGGACTCGGCTCCAAGATGGCGACCAGACAATATTTTTTGTATAACTCCTTGATCATGTCTGGTAGAACCCAGGATAGTCCTGAGATGGCCTGGAGACACCCCTGTATCCCACTTTGGTCAAAGTAGAGTAGGCGACGTCACTCTACTTAGACTTAGTACCAAAATATCTGGGCCACATTTTGGCTCCCGACCCACCCATTGGCAACCAGAGTTAGACTCAAACTGGACACAAACTGACTCTAGGGTGACGCCTCTAATCAGGAAAAGGTGTAAGTGAAGCGTGTTGATTGGTGGACTGGAAAACCAGTCATGAAAAAGTCATGTAGACTAGTTTCGCCTTAATCACATGCTGAGTACTCTAAATGTGTACATGTTGGCAGGGTTGCACTGTAATGAGCCCCACTATTTGAGAAGCACCGGTTTAATGTAAATAGCGCCAAACCAAAATAAGCAAACAGCAATGAGCCCCAATTGTTCTTGAAATGTATGAAAGTCGGCAGAGCATGAAGTCATCAGGTCGAAGCGTTCAAATGATCGCCGGCGTACTGTGAAAGATTTTAAACTTCAGCGCCGAGCAAATTGGGGCATCTAGAAATAATTTGGACACGGCCGAATGCGTACGGAGAGGAAGTAAAAATAATAACAAGACAGACGGAGGAGGAATGGCCACGAGCACGGGAGCGTTTATCGAGGAGGGGATAAAAAGGGAGTGGTGATATTTATCCCCGAGTATTGGGCGAGTGTGCGGCGAAGCCTGCCACAGTGTCACGGCGCTCCGTGGCTTTTAATAGGAACACGGCTTAAGAGGCCCCTTACATCTCTCGTTTCACTTCAAGTTGTCACTCACTAATCCCTCTGTGAAGTGCAATGCTGCCGGATTAGCGCCGCAACCCCGAGATTTTTTTTTAAATTATCATCCACAAAAAGACTACTAATAGGAAGCAAATTATGCAAAAAGAAGAAGATTGGAAGGGGGGGGGGCAAGCAAGGCCAGGCCAAGCAGGGCTCATCACACCCTTTGCATGCCCCCCCCCTCTCCCCGGTTCAATTCATCATGTCACTTTATTGAGTAGAAGTTGTAACGACGCAGATTAGCATGTCGCTAGGTTCATGTCCACTAGAACAAACATGCACATGAGTGTACAACATCACAGAGGGATTTATTAACAGGGCCCCGGTCTCAGTCCATCTGTACCACTAATCCACCCCCCCCCCCCCAACCCCTCACCCCCCCACCACCACCACCACACACACTCTGACTCATAGAGACAAATTCCCCATGAAGGTCCGTGTCGTCTGCTGCTTCTACTGCTGCCGGAGTAGCATCCCGAAAGACTCCCTGGAGGCATCCCAAACTTCCAGGATTAAAATCCACCAGAGTCAGACTTTTTGTTTTGTTTATCGAACCCCCCCCTTCCTCCCACGTGTCCCTTTGCAGCGTCCCAAATAGATTCTATGTGAATCTTGGGTGGACGGGCACGTTGTCGCCGTTCCACTTCTCTCCTCAGCCTGGGGACACACAAAGAAGGAGATGGGGTGGAGGCTTTTGGATGGTGGATGTGTATGATGGTGGCCTCAGTGTGGCCTCGCGGCACAATTGGGCCGCCTGCCACGAGCGCCGTGATTTATGATGCCGTCAAGAATGTACACTGTTCCCTTTTTCCCACCTCCCTTTTCATGCTGTGTGTTGCTGAAGCAGAGGGTCACTGTGCCGCCTTTGATGGGATCCCTCATCCAAACAGGAAGCGCTCATCCCCTCCAGTTATTTTTATTTTTTTGTTTTTTAAATGTTCTCATTGGTCCCTGGAGACCGTGAAGACCTCTGCCCGGGCTTCAATGACTGTGAATTTACTGTTTTACATGAACTAAAAGGAGGTCAAGTTTGGTCCAGATGTAGAATTTTTTGGGGCATCCAAAAAATATATATATAATCATAGCAAATATGCAATCTGGATCAAATCCGCATCTGGATTTGCAGTAAGGTATGGTCATTTCAGACATATAGTCATTGAGCTACTTTGTATGGAAACTTTTGTTCTGAATAGACACTGAGCTGAACCAAATTCAATTCAGATCCAATTCGGTTTGACATTGGTTTGACTTGCTGTCTTGTTCTACTGTATGTGGAAACTTTGTTGTAAATTGGAAGTAAATAATACTAAATTAACTTAAACAGGATTTGATCCAGATTAAACATCCGAATGTTGGAATCTAGTTTGATTCAGGATCGATCTCCATCCTGACATCATATAAAATGGATCTTGGTTTGATCTTTGAACATCTGAATGTCTTATCTGTCCATATTCACATCATATTGAATAGGATTTATGTGTGTAAATGCAATCTGGATCAAATCCGCATCTGGATTTGCAGTAAGGTATGGTCATTTCAGACATATGGTCAGTGAGCTACTTTGTATGGAAACTTTTGTTCTGAATAGACACTGAGCTGAACCGAATTCAATTCAGATCCAATTCGGTTTGACATTGGTTTCTGTCCACCCTGAGTTGCTGTCTTGTTCTACTGTATATGGAAACTTTGTTGTAAATTGGAAGTCAATAATACTAAATGAACTTAAACAGAATTTGATCCAGATTAAACATCCGAATGTTGGAATCTAGTTTGATTCAGGATCGATCTCCATCCTGACATCATATAAAATGGATCTTGGTTTGATCTTTGAACATCTGAATGTTTTATCTGTCCATATTGACATCATATTGAATAGGATTTATGTGTGTAAATGCAATCTGGATCAAATCCGCATCTGGATTTGCAGTAAGGTATGGTCATTTCAGACATATGGTCATTGAGCTACTTTGTATGGAAACTTTTGTTCTGAATAGACACTGAGCTGAACCGAATTCAATTCAGATCTAACTCGGTTTGACATTGGTTTCTGTGCACCCTGACTTGTTGTCTTGTTTACTGTATATGGAAACTTTGTTGTAAATTGGTAGTAAATAATACTAAATGAACTTAAACAGGATTTGATCCAGATTAAACATCCGAATGTTGGAATCTAGTTTGATTCAGGATCGATCTCCATCCTGGCATCATATAAAATGGATCTGGATCTTGGTTTGATCTTTGAACATCTGAATGCCTTATCTGTTCATCTGTCCATGAATAGGATTTATGTGTGTAAATGCAAACTGGATCAGATTTGGATGTGGAGCTAATTGAGTTTCTTTAAAGTGTGGCCGTCTCCATTTGGAAACCTGTTTTTACTTTAATAATGTTATGATTTTATAATGTTAAACGGCATTTCCGAAGACCTAACCAATCTGGATTAGGTCTGGATTCAATTGATTACACTCAGCATACACATTGCTACTGCAAATTAGGTATGTCTAAAGTGCCTTTAGAATTGAATTACAAAAGTGAATTAACATCACAAACCAGATTAACGTATCTCATTCTGTGTATTGTGAAGATACTTGGCCTCATAAGAAACCGTTTTTTAATTTAATGGGAATCTTTGTAACACGCATAACATCCATGAACATCCAAAGTTCAGGTTTCTCCATGGAAAACTGCAGGCAGGAAGTAAAAAGTGTTGCACGCTAATCCCCCGCCAAGGTAGCAACCGCAGTGTCATGCAAATACAAACCCCCACTTCTTGATTTCACTGCGTGTTTGATACGGCCTCGGCAGACGCTTTCATCGCCGCCGCTTCGGGATTTTTGCTTTTTAAGAACATTTTCACAGCGGAAACTCTGATTTTTTTTTTTTTTTTTTGTTACATTGTCAGCATTTGATCCGCTTAGTCGTGGATTCACACAGAAGGACAGAACCATGTGACGATCATCGCTAACATCGGATGCGACACTGGAAATGGGAAATGGCTTCCTTTGGGAATGTATAAAGGAACTATAGATTCATTCACTGGACAAAGACCTTCTTATAGTTCTGTCTATGACATTACGTGAAGGTCAGAAGTCCCAAATGTGAGACTTTCCTCCCCCCCCCCTCAGCGAGAACAAAGACTTGCTCTAACTTACTTTGCTTCTGCTTCACTTTATCTCTCCTTCATTCATCATCTGCAGCATCTCTGCGGAAAACAGCAGTCCCCTCTTTGCCTGATTATCCCGTGATAGTCCGGACCCCCAGAGGCTCGGGAAGGGACAAAGGTTTTCTTCTTGGAAGAGTTGTCTGGGCGCGGTGCCGCCACCTCCTGAAGCTGTATCGGGGTCAAACCTCCAAGGAGGACTTGTGGGAAGACTTGTGACCATCAGCTGTGAAGCAAGGAGGAACACAGCGACGATTCAAACGCTCGACAGCCGCGCCCTCAAACGCGTCCTTGTCTTCTTCACGAGGCTTTTTTTTCTTAGGAACAAACGCAAAGATCCGTAAACATTTTGTTTGTGTGGCACTGAGATATTTGCGTCCCTGTTGGGTATCGATCGTTCGGCGGTGTCTAAAAGGGGACGTATTGATTTTTCACCAGTCCGACAATTAAGCACGTCATAAAAGAAGTCGCATTCATCACACGTAATGAGACCTCATTAAAAAACTATTTAATGCTCGTAATCTGCTAGATTCCGTCTTATTGCAAAGGTCTCCCTGCCTTGCGTCGCCTTATTTGACTCTTTCATATAATGTGGCGGACAAAAGTACCGGGACACACTCAACGTAGCATTATGGAGTTAGCTACAGTGCTAACATTACTCCCATTTTAACAGCAACACCGTTCTATCTTAGCATATTTGCTGCTGAAAAACAAAATACGCAAATTTAGTCTGCAGCAGAAATATGGAGTACACTTTTTTAAGATGTGTGGCGAAGCCTGTTTTTGTTTAATGACGAAGCTGTTGCTTTGGACAAATGTTAGCAACACTAGTAAAATATATACAAAATAATTGCGTTTCCAGCGCTTACAGATGGGGTTGACTGTTTTAAGATGTGTAGAGAAGCCTATTTTTTAATATGTTAGCTTTTGATAAATACTGTACATTACACATGATGTAATATGAAGTGGGACCGGGGGACACGAGTGCTAGCAAAACGAGGATGGCTATGTGAGCTACAGTGCTAACATTACTCCCATTAGTATATTTGCGGCAACAAAATACACAAATGTACAGTCTGCAGCTGAAATATGGAGTACACTGTTTTAAGATGCGTGGCGAAGCCTGTTTTTGTTTTATGACGAAGCTAGTAAAATATAAACACTTGTAAAATATATACAAAATAATTGAGTTTCCAGAGCTTACAGATGGGGTTGACTGTTTTAAGATGTGTAGAGAAGCCTATTTTTGAATATGTTAGCTTTTGATGAATACTGTACATGTATGTACATGTATATGTATGTGTACATGTATGTACATGTGTATGCTGAAGTGTGTTCTTGCCTCTGTATGGTTTTGATTGTATGACGCTGATATGGATCAGCAGCGCTAACAATGAAGAAACCCGGAACAGAAGTCCACAAGTGAAATTCCCGGCATTTCCCTGTCTTTGAACTAACCACGACACTTGCAGCTGTCATGTGTTTCCGGATGGCGGGCCTCTTTTTCTTGCCCTGTGCTGATCTCCTGATGGAGGGCCCGTGCCAAATGGCGAGAGGGCCGGGTGGCGGCAAAAGCGCTTCCAGGGATTAAACTCGTGCACTGTGGCCGCTAACATTACACTTTATTATTTGGAAACAAGTCATCCCTGTTTACAAGTTGCAAAGTAGCACACGGTCTGTTTTTTTTTTGTTCTATCTCATCTTAATTATGCGTCTCCTTAATTATGCGTGCCTTATCTCGTCATCCCTTTTCCAAAATGAATCACACCTGCAATACACGACTGATTCTGTCTTGAGATATCCATGCATCACTTTGCTTATCACCAGATAATAATTATGCTTTGTAATTTAATTAAAACATAAAATTACACCACCTGTATTCATCATTTATCACTCAATGAACAATATGTCTGACAACCTCCTGTCCACTCGTGTTGGCGCCGATTCAATGCCTCCTAGTGGCGGCAAATTGAAAATATTTAAAGAACAAAAACATGTTTTCGATGCTTCTAGTTCTCCAGGGCCCCGTTTCAAGAAGCAGGTTCAACCAACTCTGGAGTCTAACCCTGAACTCTGAGTTGATCTACTCTGAGACAGGAAACTCTGACTTACGGGTTTCAGAACAGGTGATTTCAATTGGTTCAATCAACACAGAGTTTGTTCACTCTGAGTTAAGCGCGTGCACCACGACTTTAAAAAGCCCTGATCAATGGAGCCCTGTTCCCTCGATTCACCATGGCAACGAGTGAGAAGAAAAGATCGTCGTATTTCAGTCCTCTGGAACTGGATATATTAATGCGGTCATACGGCAAATTTGAAAGCGTTTTTAAAAAGAAAAGCAACATTGAAAGCGTTTTTAAAAAGAAAAGCAACATTGAAAGCGTTTTTAAAAAGAAAAGCAACACGGCTGCAGCAGCGAAAGAACGCGAGTCGGCGTGGGAGAAGATTAGTGCTCGAGGCAATGCGTAAGTTTAAATTTATTATATACATTTATGCAATCACAATAATATTAGGCTACAGATGCAAACAAGTAGAATGGTGTTACAGCTACAATTTATGTCACTTAGATGTAATCCCACCGGCGAAAAAAGAACGTGGAAGCAGCTGAAGATGAAATATAAAAACATTGTTCAAACAGGTAAGCCCTCAGCATAACAGTCAGGGTGCCTTTTTTTAATCATGTTTACCACTAAATATCATTCAGCAGCTGTTTCAGTGTGCATTATCTCCAACATAATATTGTTTTCACACACATAAATGTCCTCGCCTGTATACAGTTAAATCAGACATATGAAAAGCAACATCTAACTTCTACTCAGCCAACAGAAAGCGGGCATCTGCCCGCAAAACTGGCGGAGGACCACCCCCACCACGTCTGACCGAGGCAGAGGAGCTGGCCATGAGTCAGACTGTCGGGAGGCCAGTCGCAGAGCGGATCCCTGGAGGAACCTCATCCTCGGACATGATTACACAGGAGCCACCAGCCTTGATAAGATGCAATAGGCCTAGGCCTCAAACTTCTTTTGGGCCTATAGTTCAATGTTAATTTCCCTTTCATGTGTTTTTCTTTTGTCTCAACAGATTCTGAAGACGTACTTGGTCTAGTGGATCCATGTGCCACTTTAACTGTAAGTAGCCAATAGTCCAGAGATTATGCCATATTTAAAGTATAGCATAGTGAAACACAACACTCTAAACAGGATGATGAAGATGATGGGACCACAATGTCTGCTGCCTTCTCTGTGGTGTCTGAGAGGGAGCCTGAGAGGCCTACAGAGGTAAAATCTTGATGTTACTGATTTCCTCTCCATTCACATGTGTTTACATGTGGATTATAGTGACTTTTAGCCTACACTGAAGTATTAACGGATTCTTATCCATTTTAGCAGAGCATGGCTGGGCAGCAGGAAGAGGGTCCCTCAACCTCCACAGCACAGATTGACACAGTGAGATATGTATTCAGTAAATTCCAGAGGTTAATTCAGTGGAATTCATGTGCAACTGTATAATGTCATCCTTATGTGTTCCCAGCTACCACTAAAAGAAATCTACAAAGTGCATTTATTAAAAACAGTACAAAAAACAGAAAAAGAAATGGTGCTGCTGGACCGCCAGATAACTAAAACGGATCTGGAAATTGAATTATTAAAACACAAGTTAGAGGTGGGTGCATGGTCATAGGTGAATTGTGTTGATGATTGTAACAATTAAAAAGTAAGAAACCATTTTTTTTCTTATTTGTAGGAAATAAAGAAGACCAAATAAAAAATGTTTTGTCTTTCTGTTTATTTTACTGCTGTTGGTGATGGTGATTATGAAAAACGACCAAACTGGCTTTAAACACGCACGACAATGAATGAATCACACCGGAGACAGAAAGAAACTCGAGGTTCATTGAAGAAAACCTGGTCCCGACCAGGTTATGTTCACAGAGTCTGTTGCCATAGTAACTGACACCGAGGTTAAGTTACCTCTCTCTGTGAAACAGGCTGGAGTTACTCCTCTGTCTCTGGTTTGACTTACCTCCCTTTTTGAAACGGAAAACTCAGAGTTTCCCTCATTTCAGGGTTAACATACTCCGAGTTTTCACTAAACCTGCTTCGTGAAACGGGGCCCAGTTCTTCTGTGGACTCACCGAGTGCAAAACAGCACCCCCCAGTGGACTGGAAATGTAAATATCTTATCTTATTGACATAATTGATGCCATGTATCAGATACAACTACGTGCTAACGTGCTAACTTTACATTATTCGCCGAAGGAAAACACTTACAGCTCCAAGTATGGCTTTATTTTAAGACGTGTAGCAAAGCCTTTAAAAAAATACTCCATAATGATGCTGATATGAGGTTCTGCGACCTCATTTCCGCCGTCATAACTTGTTTAGCTCATGAACATTTTATTTGTAGTACGCTTAAGAGTTTATTACATGTATATGTACACACACACACACACACACACAAGCGGGAGATTACGGACGGTAATCTGGCGGAGGCAGCGTGCTGGATAAAGCAAGTGATGAGCTGCATTAGTTTGATTACTCGCTAACCCAGCAGTTTACATGTTTGGCCTCTAATCTGATTTCTGGCCAGCATCCACCCCCCCCCCCCCCCCACCTCAACCCCGGCCCCACCCTCAATCTCAGCACGCCTCCCAAAGTGAAAACAGAACTACTAACATTTAGAAACGGTTTGCGTGGAAAGTGGATCCGAAAAGAGGGTGGACGGGACCATTTCAGTTCTAGAAAAGGATTGAATCATATGCTGTGATATTGTTTATTTATTAAAAGACGACATTTACACCATTTATAAGCACTTATCCATAGCTAAATGTGAAGAAATGTGTCTTAAATCTGTCAAATTCTGTAGCTTCTTCCTTATTTGGCATGAAAATGTACGGTAATCCTGCTGCAAATTACTAATATTTCAGGTCAGCGATTATCTAGTCAATACCATGTGGCGTTTAGGGTTTCCGGTTTAGTTGTTTTGGGGGATTTAAAGGATATAAGATCATAAGTCATGAGGAAACAAACCCAACTGAGATGATGTCATATCCTGGTGTAGGTAGTGGCTGTATGTTGACATTATACTAAATAATATTAATAAAAACACATGCATTAACTTGCATACATTTGTACACAGTACACAATAAACATGGCTGCCAAAATGATGCATTGATGCAATGGAGTAATGTTTTTTTTTATATATATTCTGCAAAATAATGTTGTGTAAAACACATGAAATATAGCATAGTGTTAAACTTGGACAATGTTTTTTTGGGGGGGTGTCAATTTCCGTTTGTGTTTCTCTCCAGCACCTTCCTTCCGCCACCCCTCAACCCCCCGCCCCTCACCCGCCGCATGCTGCCGGGGACTCGGCAGCCAATGGGCGGCTGGCGTCCCCCTCAGCCTCGGTGACATCCACCCAGCGAGGAGCGGACGTGTGCGGCGCAGTTGCGGTGTGCGGCCGACGCAGGCTGCTCTCAATCGGATACTCTCCTTTTCCAGACACCGGGGACGAAGAAGCTCCATCACCAGCCACCACCCCCCAGGTGAGAGGCTGCTTTGTTCGCTTTTTGTTTGTGTTCGCCGGCGTGATAATTACGCGCAGCTGGCCTTTAGTGATGGCACATAATGAGGTGACGACTCGCATCAATTCGCTCTGTTTTATTATTCATTAGAGGCACTAAATTCGATATTACTTTTTATTAATGTTGCCAACTTTTTTATCGAGTACCACAGCGGCTCCTCGTAAACAAACAGTCCGACTTTGTGCTCCCTTAACGCGGCTTTCAAAAAAACTCTCGTTAGCTTCCACTACCGCACGGGGAGCTGCGCTCCTCCTCCCCCGGCATTGCGCAGCGATGCCCGCATGCATGCGGGTGGGATGCCCCGGTGGAGGACGGTGGAGATGTTTTGAAGTCCAGCCTCTGGGCTTTTCTTTGATGGCTCTGACTTACATTAGAGTCGATATAGAGGATTGAACTTGTGTTATGATATAATATAAAATGGAGCTGCATATTTAATTCAAGTTGCAGGTGTTAAGTTGAAGTGACTCCTGCAGGGCCGTGCCAAGCTCTGAAGGCTTCTGAGGGCTGGTTCTCCTTGTTGCATGCATACTGATGGTCAGTTATTGGGGGGGGGGGGGTTGTCTTGTGTGTTGCAGAACACTTTTCCTGTACATCAATGAGTCTTGATTCACTTTTCGGTGGGTGATGTGGACAAGTTGTGCAGATGATGATGATGATGGAGAGCAGAGGAGAAGGTGAAAGCAGGCGAGTAGGTTTGCAGTCCAGGTTTGGGTGGGGGGGGGGGTTGATGCTTGAGAGATGAAAGCGGCACAGTGGAATGTGAGGCTGATCAAAGTGGTACAGGAAACACGGCAGGTGCTGAATATTTAAAGGATCTGCAAATAGCATGGCTTCATACGTGTGTGTGTGTGTGTGTGTGTGTGTGTGTGTGTGTGTAGGGGAGCGGTGGTGCATGTTTGGTCCGGTGGGGGGGGGGCACAGGAGATGATGTGACAAGCAAAAAAAAAAGAGCCATCGAAGCCATTTGCATCCTTTAAAGCAGAGCAGAGATTATAAAAGACACTCGCTCACATTTCATTTTGCTCATCGCCCAAACTCAGCAGATTATAGTAGAGGGGGTGTGGGAAGAGGAGTGGGGGGGTCAAAATAAAAGCCTCCATCTGCCTGCCTCCCCTGTCCCTGTTGGGGCCATGACGTCACATGATGGTGGCTCTTCACCCCGCGAGGGTGACCGCTGACCCGACTTGATGATGTTATGTGCGCTCCAGATGGGCGACATCGTTTGGATGATGGCGGATGTTTCCGCCGCTCCTCTGCCAGGCGGCATCTGGAGCTAATAACATCAGCGCGATGTCGTCCTCGTCCCCTGTGGGAACGGCCTCTTTTTTTTTTTTTTTTTTTTGATGCTCGTGGACGTCTCCGGCGCGTGTGCGGCCGGTGGCTCTAATGGACATTTGAAGAAGTAAAGAGCACCTCGGGGCGAGCTAGCGAGCTAGCATGTTTGTTGTTGACTTCATGAGTCAGAGTGGGCATGAAAACAGAAACAAGTTGGAGAAATCCCCCCCCTTTTCCAACCCGCTAGCTTAGCTTTGCATTTGCAGCACCCATTCTTGGCTAGTGTGCTCAAAAAGCTTTTGATGTTGCCACTTTTTGGCTTTAGGGAGACAAGCTACCATCAAAGTGTCCACAGACGTGTGTAAAGATTAACCTGGCTTACGGGGTGTTGAAAATGTTCAAAAACGTTCAGGCGGCGGCGGCGGAGGCGCCCACTGGTGAAGTTTTGTGCTCGTGACATAAACGTTTGCACGCCTTGTCAGTCACTTGTCTCTTTTTGTGCTCTCGCCGTCTCTTTGCCACCACGTTTCTTGGTGTCTGTTTCCAGTTAGGCCGGCTGAAGGTCGGATCGGATGACGCGAGGGGGGGGCGGCGGGGACACTCGGAGATGCGGCGAGGCGGGCTCTCCGCGGGGTTTCCGCTGAAGGGATTGCGAGGCCGGATGCGAGCCAACAACGGCTCATCCCGCTTAGATTCAACTTTAACAACAATGCAAACTCTACCATAACATGGCTTATGCCATATTTAATAATAATACAATATTAATTGTCACTAATAAGTTATTGCTCAATTCATATCAAGAAATTACTCTTTATAGTTGTTTTTTTTTTAGCTTTTGCATTGTTACTTTTTCTTAATGCACAATTACTTATGCACTTATTATACTTATAAATACTTAAGTTACGGTGTGAATGAATGTAATCAGTCATAGATAAAATGGGATCGGAATAAATAGGCTGTGCATCTCCCTGCTCCTTTTCAGACATGTTGAATTGTGCAACCACGTGATGTTCCTACGTGAAACGTAATGAAAACCAAACCACGCTAATACCAAAATTGTCACTAATAAGTTATATAATAAGTTATTATACTTAAGTTATGGCGTGAATGAATGTCATCAGTAATAGATGATAAAAAGGGATCAAAATGAATAAACTGTGCTTCTGCCTGCTCCTTTTCAGACATGTTGAATTGTGCAACCATGTGATGTTCCTACGTGAAACGTAATGAAAACCAAACCACGCTAATACCAAAATTGTCACTAATAAGTTATTAGTTATTATACTTAAGTTATGGTGTGAATGAATGTCATCAGTAATAGATGATAAAAAGGGATCGGAATAACTAAACTCTGCTTCTCCCTGCTCCTCTTCAGACATATTGAATTGTGCGAATGCAACCATGTGATGTTCCTTTGTGAAACGTAATGAAAACCAAACCACGCTAATACCAAAATTGTCACTAATAAGTTATTAGTTATTATACTTAAGTTAAGGTGTGAATGAATGTCATCAGTAATAGATAAAAAGGATCGGAATAACTAAACTGTGCTTCTCCCTGCTCCTTTTCAGACATGTTGAATCGTGCAAATGCAACCACGTGATGCTCCTTCGTGAAACGCAATGAAAACCAAACCACGCTAATACCAAAATTGTCATTAATAAGTTATTGCTCAATATATATAAAGAAATTACTCCAGTATTTATTTAATTATGGTTGTTTTTTTAGCTTTTGCATTGTTACTTTTTCTTAATGCACGATTACTTATGCACTTATTATACTTATGAACACTATGGTGTGAATGAATGTCATCAGTAATAGATAAAAAGGGATCGGAATAACTAAACTGTGCTTCTCCCTGCTCCTTTTCAGACATGTTGAACCGTGCGAATGCAACCACGTGATGTTCCCTCGTGAAACGTCGTGAAAACCAAACCACGCTAATACCAAACGGTAGCATCTCGCCAAAACGGGGCCTCACTTGGCTCCCCATGTGGCGAGAAGATGAAGGCGCATGGATCCCGGCATCCGCACCTCACTTAACAATGGCTAATTAGCTCCCCTGCTTTGTACGCCACTTGCGTTCAAGCCGTAAATGTGTCTTTTTAAAGAAGCGTGCCGCGGATGAAGCTAATAGTTTTCAGCCTAAGAAGTCACGATGAGAGAAATGATGGCGCATGAGGATGAAATCACTTGGATTTGTTGTGCTTTTTTTTTTTTTTTTTTCCTGGGTGGGAGACAGGAAAGTGCTGCCAATGTTGAAGAAGAGGCTGCCAACAAACACACACACACACTTGCTGGATGAGCTCCACAGTGTTTCTAATTATGAGCGTTAGCATCACAAACTGCCAGAGCGACCGTCAGCTCAGGTGAGAGGAAAAAAAAGGTGTGGCCCCGACGCAGGAAGTGAAAGTGCGCCGTCTTCCTTCCATTCTGGGCACAATTGAACAAGATGTATTAGCGGGGCGGCGGGGCGGGAGGAAAGCGTGCTGCAGGCTGCTGTCGGCTGATGGTGATTTACAACAAAGCCGTTTCACAAGCGCCGGGAAATGACAGCGAGCGAGGAGTTGGCGTGCTGCACGCACACTCACACACCAGCCATGTCTCATTTCTTACAGCAGCTGCCTCGGGAAAGCGTGGCGACTTGAGGAAGGAAGAAGGCAGGCTAACTATCAGGGATCCTCCTCCTAAGGATGCCGAGCCGTCCGTCTTTTTCTTACATTGGAGGTGAAATCGATTTTTTGACCCCGGCAACCACACGCGAGCTCGGGTTTGGGATTGGATTTGGAATTAAATCCCGATATCCAATATGTGTGGTGCGAAGCAGAGGGAGGTGTACAATAATCATCTAATAGTGGCAATCACAGATCCAGATCACTATCAAAATCTAATCAAGCCTCGCATGGCTCCAGGCCCGTCGATGCAGCGCCCAAACGTCTTCACCACCTGCACACGCTACATTTACTTCCACAAACCGGAACGTTTCGTTTCCGTGCTATATTATTCTATATGTAGAATTAAACTTACAGGTGTCGTGTGATGTTTCAGACTGGACTATTTTTATTATGTTCAAATCCAATATTGTATGCGGTGGTGCAAATTACCCCCCCCCCCCCCCCAAAAAAAACAAAAAATGAGACCTGTCAATGTGAACGCAAGCGTCCAGGAAGTCACACTAAGATCTGGCGAGATTAAAACACGACAATATCTCGATATGGGAACGTAATTAATTCATCACACCGTAACTTGACATTTTTTTCCACATTTTTTTGATATATTGTAATGTGCATGCCTGTCTGTTTTCCTCGTGTGTCGGTTATTCAGTGTCTTTGTCTTGGTGGGTGGAGGCGGGGGACGCCAGCATACACACAGTGAACGTACTATATGTGAACGTACTATATGTAGAATTAAACTTACAGGTGTCATGTGATGTTTCAGACTGGACTATTTTTATTATGTTAAAATCCAATATTGTATGCGGTGGTGCAAATTACCCCCCCCCCCCCCCCCAAAAAAAAAAAAAAATGAGACCTGTCAATGTGAACGCAAGCGTCCAGGAAGTCACACTAAGATCTGGCGAGATTAAAACACGACAATATCTCGATATGGGAACGTAATTAATTCATCACACCGTAACTTGACATTTTTTTCCACATTTTTTTGATATATTGTAATGTGCATGCCTGTCTGTTTTCCTCGTGTGTCGGTTATTCAGTGTCTTTGTCTTGGTGGGTGGAGGCGGGGGACGCCAGCATACACACAGTGAACGTACTATATGTGAACGTACTATATGTAGAATTAAACTTACAGGTGTCATGAGATGTTTCAAACTGGACTATTTTTATTATGTTAAAATCCAATATTGTATGCGGTGGTGCAAATTACCCCCCCCCCCCCCCCCCCCCCAAAAAAAAATGAGACCTGTCAATGTGAACGCAAGCGTCCAGGAAGTCACACTAAGATCTGGCGAGATTAAAACACGACAATATCTCGATATGGGACCGTAATTAATTCATCACACCGTAACTTGACATTTTTTTTCCAGCTTTGATATATTGTAATGTGCATGCCTGTCTGTTTTCCTCGTGTGTCGGTTATTCAGTGTCTTTGTCTTGGTGGGTGGAGGCGGGGGACGCCAGCATACACACAGTGAGTGCAGAAGAATGTAATGTCATATTTTTCAGATTGTCATTGTACTCATCTTAAACGTGAAGTCAAAATCTTGTCGTTCTTGTAGACTCGGCGGGACTTGTGACATCGCTTAGTGTTTACGGAAGTAAACATTGGCTCCTTTGGTGCATTTGTGTTTATTTTTTCTAATTGTATTTATTTGGAATTATGTGCTACGGGGTCGATTTTCAGCAATAAGCAGCGCCCAGCATCTGCTATGCACACATGCAGTGTTAGCATGCTAACTAATAAACCCGTCAAGGTGACAGATTTGTTGACGTTGCTCTTTTTGTCAACAGAGGTGGCTCTCGCTAGCTAGCTGGCGTGGACAGACATGATTTACTCTTGCGGGGGGGTGTTTGTGTGTGTATTCTAGCCTCGTGCAGAACGTGTCCACAGGTTGCCAACGACACCCTCCCATCCCCCCACCCCCCAACACCATCCTGACTTGTACTGGCTTCTTGTCTCTGCAAAGCCCCCGGGCTTAAGCCGGCCTGCAGTCGGCGGACGCGGCCACGCTGAAGGCTGTCTAGGGCCGCGCCAGCTCAACGTGACAGCCAGTTAATAAGTGCATGACGGAGCGGGGGGGGCGGGGGCGGAGGTGGCAGAAGCTGACATGGAGGTTTGGTTTGGGTGAGGGTGGTGGCGGGTGGGAGGAGGGGTTAATATTGACCCAGGAATGACAGAAGGCTAACAGGGGATCAGAGAGTCCAGTATTAGCGGGTAGCTGGGCTACATAGGCAAGGGAGAGTCACTTAGTGCAGTATAAGATGTAATTATACATCATATACATCCGTAAATATATATAATACATTGTTTTACACATAATAAAATGTATAATTATTTAAAAACATTTATTAATCCAAACAGAAGACATCACTCAGTCAGTGAAATCTGAAGTTCCGAGCTACAAAATCAGCAATACAGTTCAATTCAAAATATATTTTGTTATTAGGTTCCAATAGATAGGCTACATTTATCAATACCTGCATTTATTCACGCCACCCCAGAAACTCCCTCAGTTGCATCTCTATACATTTGAGTTATGATAAATATTTTTTAGAATTGTTATTCTGTTGGCATTAAATAAAAAAAAAGGCTTCACTCGCCATTTCAGTACAAGTTGAGGCTCAGAGCTAAATTTTTTTACATTAATTTACTTATTTGTATATTAAAAACTATAAAATTTAAAAAACAGATGTATACAGAAATATTTATATATATTTATAGAATTTTTATATTTATATATATTTATAGAAATATATATATATATTATTTATATTTAAATATATTTAATATATACAGAAAAATAAAAAATATTTAATATTTTATGTAAATTGTGTAAATTAACTCAACATGACTCTTAAAAAAGCATTTTATAATATATTTTCTCATGTAGTTTTCCATTAAATATTTTCATAAATTATTTTTCCCAATTGAAGGACAATGGGTTTAATGCAAAGAGCACGATTGAAAACAAACAAGTTTTCCAAGTATAAAAAGTGCTGAGTAAAACGTGAGCATGTCAACATGTGACAGTTAGTCCAACGGATAAAACCATCGATTTTCACCTCCAAATAGTCCCCGAAAACGCTTTCTGCAAGCTAACATTTCAGCGGAAGCTCCAAAGTTGTGCTGGAATGAATGAAGTGTGCCTCCGGCTGGCTGCTACTGTCAGGAAACAGATCGATTAGATTTCACATGATGGAAACAAAATTCTTTAAACTGTACTCAATAATTGATTAGTCATGCCTGCTTTTGCTTAGCAGCTGCAAGGCTTCTCTTGAAGGTCGTATGCGGTGACGGTTTGTTTGGCATGCAGCATGTGTGTGTGTGTGTTTTTGACAGACAGCTTGTGCACGGGTGTCTTTGCGTGACTTTTAGCGTGTCACTTTGTCTGCGGCACGGTGAAAGCAGAGTGATTTGATTGTGCTCTCTAACAGCCTGCAGGAGGAATGATGCGCGTTATTGCACATGACAACAACAACACTGCAGCTTTTACACAAAATTGTTCCTTTCCAGAAAGGCTGCCTTGATGTGCACACTTTCTTCTTTTCCCTCCCGGGCCTGTCACCCTCAGATGGGCCCCTCCTCCTGCAGATAATGGTCTCCTGTCTATTTTGTGAATGATATCTGGATTCCATTGTGTCACAATGCCTTTGTGACTTTCTTCTTATCATTTTTTTTTTCTTCTCTCCCGTTTCTGTAAATGAACAGGCGGCACGTCGGCAAAGCTCCTATTTTCTCTGAATCCCCCGAGTGAGAAGAGGCGAGCCGGGCGCCATTGTGGGCTCCCTCTTCAACATTAGGACGGTTCACTGACAAGAATAAAATGGAAGCATCTCCAAACAAACTACCTGTGTGTGCTTCCCCTCGGGAGGGACACAATGCACACATCTGTGCTGCAACACGGGACATGCGGTAATAATAGCGAGCGGCCGTGTAACCCCCGTCGTCTCAGGCTGGGGGCGGCGGGCGGGGGCGGGAGGATCTGTCCACTTTGCAGAAAAGGTCATCCTACTTTGGCGCTTTTGACGCGAATAACTGACAAATGGATGTTTGCCGTCCCGCAGGCCTCCAATTAAGCCGTTTCACACGGAGGAGAAATGGGGCAGGTACCGTGAAAGCCCCTCCAGCGCTCGGCGAGTTTGATCTAATGAAGGCGATGGCAAACTTCGGTTATTGTTTGCCAGAGGACAATCCCGCCGAGCTGAACGCGCCGCCCCGGGAGTTTCTTTGAAATGGAAAAATGGCATTAAACATTCCATTTGTATTAATTACACCATGCGTCTCATTAGCATCGCCGCTCTCCGTTGGTTCGAGGCGTCCGTTGCGCGCGGCCCGAGGCCTCGCGGAGGCTGTGATGTCACCGCATGACACGAGATGCAGCTCTCCTGCGGAGACGTTGCTCAATCGACATCTTCAACGCTAATTCAATTAATCAAAGCTAAGTAATTCAATCCGGTGGCCGTGGCCGAGCAGATGTACGCCTCCGAGTGGCTTTTAAGAGAGTCCGGAGGGGGCGGAGGCAGAGATTTGGTGACACTTGAGAGGTCAAAGGTTAAGCTAACAGCAGCAGGTGGTACTTGAGAAGCTAACATCAAGTGCCGTTTGGCAACCTTGCGTTGATGAAGAATGTCATGAAGTGATGTTGACATCGCTAAATGAAGCTAATTTTATACTTTTGAAATGTTATTCCTGCGTCTACACCGGGGGGGGGTTAGGGGGCTGCTCATTCAGCCACCCACGGAAAGAGCGATACAACACCAACAGCGCAGCAGCGTGCACGTGTGGAAACACGCTCATAAATAATGGAAGCGCCGGCAAAGCATCTGTCAGCTTTTCTGTCAACTCCGCTCCAGTCAGACGAGGCCGAGGGTCGGAGTCCGCGTGTTCCAAACGCATAACGAACCTCCGTCCTGCTTACACCGGACGCCCTCGCTCTCACCTACACGCCTCACCCCATCTGCTGATTTACAAGGTCCTGCACCCCACCCGAAAAGGAGAAGACGAGCGCATATCTTGCTCTGCGTTACATAAATACTAGCGTGGAGGGGTGGCGTTTACGTTCGCTGTGGCGGCGTTGGCTTTGGCATCGGTTTCAGTCAGGTGGTAGTCGGCACCAGCGTGTATCACCGCGGTGGCATCGGTGGTGGCGATGTTTGCATTTCACCGAGCGGTAATGTTTGCATCGATGACAACGGCGTGGGCGGCGGGTTTGCAGTAGTTTGCATCGGTGAAAATCTTTGGGATTCAAACACGCCTCCAGCGTCGAATATGCCACATTAGCAGTTGCTTTCCAAAAACAGTTGGAGAGTTTTCACACTTGGCATCGAGAGCCAGCCAGTGATGGGGAGGCTAAACGGGTTGCTCCATGAGGGGGGGGGAGGCATGTCCTCATGGCGTCATCGGTAGAGTCTCGCCCACCAGCCGGCGCCCTCCGAACCCCCTCCGCCCCTTTTCCGTCCAGCTTGGCACTGCCGTCATAAAGCTTGGCTATCTGTAAACAGTATTCCCGATCATTCATGCCAAGTCTTTTATTTTCAGGACTTCATAAGCCTGGCAAAGGCGCTGCTGGAAAGGGGGCGGGGTCTAATGAATGAGTATGGGATGAGGGTCTTTTTAATTGCAGTCTGGGAGAGAAGAAGAGACAAGTCGGGCCTCTTCATAAGTGCGCCTTTGTTTTGGGTTTTTTTTTCACAGCGAGAACCCCCCCTCGCTCTTTTTTTTTTCCCCCCTCAATGGCAGCTTTGGGAATGCAGATGCAAATTTGCTGCATGGAGGAAGTTGGACCCCACCGCCCGACCTCCCCCTTTCTTTTAAGCATCATCAGAATTCCGAAACGGTCATCAAAATGAGAGCGCACCGTCACTTTAAAATGCCTGACTGGGAATGCTGTTAAAATGTGCATTCCGCGCTCCGAATCGATCGGCGGGATACGCCCCCCTGGCCCGCTATTCCATAGTCACCTTTGCTGTACGCCATCCCAGCAGTAGTTCTTCCATAAAGGAAAACTCTCACGGCGGTGACCTCAAACGTGACGAAACGACATCTCGGGATAATGAAAGGAGTAAAAAGCAAATTCCAATCATTTTTCCAGCCGGTGAGCAAGATTAGTTGCTTAAAGTGGTGACATTGCTCGCCGGCGTCTTTGACTGTGCGGACACGTTAATGCAGTATTGATTGTTTATCTTGAATAACAGCGGCGGCGACGGCGAGGAGGAAGCGAGCGGGTCTGCAGGCGGTAGGTTTGCGATAGATAATTCCGTCTTTTGACTGGTTGCTGCCGATTGTCAATCTGGGCCAAAAAAAGGAACGCGTCCTATCTCGCGGTCGTCAAGGTGTGAAATGGGAAAGAGAAGGTGCGCTGCAATGTGGCCATCGCACGATAAGGACAAATAATTCAATCTCTCGCCCTCGCCGGAATGGTAACTTCCTGGTGTCGATACGGGAACTAGCCTGTATGGCCACTTAGAGTACTTCCTGACCTTTAACCCCGGCAAAAAGCATCCAGTAATTACAAATAAGCGATCCAATCCGGGAGAGAAGTTGAAGCGTTTCCAAGCGTGCGGGTCTGCAGGACTCGGGAATCAAGCGCTAACGCGGATCAATCGGGCTTCTTTGTTCATTAGTGGTTCCGCTCCCAGGAGTCGGGGGGGGGGGGCTGGCCATGGCGGCGCTCATTCCGCCAATGAGGCGGCAGTCCCCGAGGGCGTAACTAGCGGAGGTAAATAAAGGTGAGTCACCGCTAAGGTCAAAGCGTTTCGCCGTCGTCGCTCAGAGGGAGGTGGAATGCGTCAGTAAACATGCGGACATTAAATCGGGAAAAATAGGATTACGGCGGAAAATGTAAATATTAATAGGACAAAGTAGGACAACCATGTATAAGCTAACTCTTTTATCCACTGTAATGTTTAGGGGTGTTTAGCCGGACTCCCACTAGAGTTGGTTCACACAGAGGTGTCCAACATGCAGCCAGGGGGCCATTTGTGGCACGCAGCTAAAAAAAAAAATTCGTAGGAGAAAAAAAGAGGCGGCATGGCGGTCGAGTGATTAGCGTGCAGACCTCACAGCTAGGAGACCAGGGTTCAATTCCACCCTCGGCCATCTCGGGTACTCCGGTTTCCTCCCACATTCCAAAAACATGCTAGGTTAATTAGCGACTCCAAATTGTCCATAGGTATGAATGTGAGTGTGAATGGTTGTTTGTCTATATGTGCCCTGTGATTGGCTAGCCACCAGTCCAGTGTGAACCCCACCTCTCGCCCGAAGACAGCTGGGATAGGCTCCAGCACCCCCGCGACCCTCATGAGGATAAGCGGTAGAAAATGAATGAATGAATGAATGAATGAATGAATGAATGAAAAAAAGAGGATGGGAATAAAGTCAAAATATTATGAGAAGAAAATGTCAAAATATCACCAAAGTTTCGTTATGTCAGAGATAAAGAATCAAGTGGCCTACTTTGCCATAAATGAATACCATTCAGGATTCCACCTTCCGTAACGCCCCCATGCGTCTGTGCTCGTGTTCAGGTACAGTTTAGGGAAAAATGCGGACCAATTTAGGAGCTGTAAAAACGTGAGGCCCCCAGCCGGCGTCGTTAATAACGGCAAAAACGGTAGCTCCCGACTGTCAGCGCGTTGTTTTATGGGAGCGGCGGAGGAAAGGTCGTTACTCTAAGTTGGAGGGGGGGGGGGGAATTTTCTTCTCCGTGCTGGACTTTTATTGCAGCCATATTTTAGCCGTGTCTTTGTTTTTTAGTTCCATGTATTATTTAGTGTTTGACCATCATGTTGTCTTGTTGCTGACCCTCTGCTACAGATGAATACATGTACCCCCTGCCCGCACTTACTTAGCGGTTACTATGGCAACAAACGTGGGAACAGAACTCCACTTTGTGTCAGATCAACCCCCCCCCCCACCACCCACCCAACCCGCTAGAAGTTGTCTGGTTTCTTCAGAGGGTAGCGTGATCATTGCAATCAATGGCAGCGGTGCCACAATGTTGGACTGGTAGCTGGTGAAAGTACAAGTACTGTTCACTTGACTGCACCCTGATTTGCATCCCATCAGGACCGGCGGGTGACCACAAAGACCTCAGCGGGAGGGGGGGAGCAGGAAGCCGGTAGACCACCCACCCCCTGTGATTCTTCCCACCACCTCTGTCCACCCTTCGTGTCGTGCACTCTTTATGCAAAATCACACGTGCGTTTATTAGCCCCCGGGAGGACTACTTAAATGACTTTAAGCTGCAATTTAGACAAATTTCTGAAAGTGCTGCTATAAAGTTGGGCTCTGTACTTGAGGGGGGGGGGTGTGGGGGTTGTGGGGGTGAGTGCAGTAAACACAGGAGCTCAGTTTATTGTTGTCACCAGAAGCAGCGCCAACCTTCAACAATTGAGTCCAGACACAAAATGAAGGGCGACTCCCGCAGCCCTCCGCAAGACCCGAAAAGTGGGCCACTCCACTCCGACTGACGGATGCGAGCGAAGAAGTAGAGGTGGGGGGGGGGGGGGGGGGGGGGAATGGTGGGGCTCTCATCGACTTGGCCCAGATTGCGTGATTTATACCAGTTATTTGCTATGCGGCGGCATGCAGCGGGGGCGTACGAGGCTGCGGGGCGCGAGCTAATTTACCCGTGCCGCTGTCATTCACTCATTCATTCGTTCATTCGGTCTCCGCCACGTGCAGGATGTGAATACATTTTTGATTGGGCATCAATAGAACCAATGTTGTAATAGTGTTTATTAGCAAACAGCTACAATGTCACCAATGAAGTGACTGTAAACAAAAATTGCAATTCAAAGTGTAACATGCAAGCATTTTAAAGCGCATGCAGAGCTAAATGAGGCAGCTACTGCCATCTGGTGGCGTAAAGTTATATTGACGAGTTAATATTGACAAAAATGTTTCATAGGGAATAAATATAATTTGATATGCATGCAAAATCCATCCATTTTCTTCTGCTTGTCCGAGTCGCAGGGGCTGCAGTGTCAACAGGAAGTCCCGCGCCATCTCTTCCTGTTTCACTGGGAGGACACCAAGACATCCGTCCAGCGTGTCCTAGGCTGAACACCTCATCAGGGAGGTGTCCGGACTAGATGCCCGAGCCAACTCAACCGGCTCCTATCGATGTGAAGGAGCCACTCAGATGACCGAGCTGTCGGGGTTAGCGAAAACAAAAATAATGTGAAATAATTTTTCAAATGACATGTGAAAACTGAGGTTAGATCAGGGGTGGGCAAACTTTTTGACTCGCGGGCCACTTTGATTTAACAAAATTGTCCCGGGGGGGGGGGCAGAATATATATTTAATACACACTATTTTACGCTTATAATTCTGACAGTCCGCATTGAATTATTAGTCTAATTTTATCTGTAAATCATACTATCAGCTGTCACTATCAGACCACAGCAAATTACGAAATTTAATTTTACAGTTTTGTTTTTTCTGAATCAAACATCCGACTTGACTTATGTTGCCAGCTGTTGTTAAAATTGTTAAAATTTGAAATATTTAGAAGCAGTTGATGTTTGCTAAATAATCACTAATAAATACAATAAATCACTATATTGACAGTTACTATGGTACCCATTATGCCATGGTATGGTCATATCACCTCATACTTCGGTACGTGACAAACAAAAAAACAAACAAAAAAAAACCTTAAACCATATTAGGAAAGCAGGAAGTGATCAAATTATTATGTCATTGTATGGTCACATCACCTCGTACTTCGGTACGAGGTACATTATTAAAAAAAAACAAAAAAAAAAAACCTTAAACTGTATTATGGAAAGCAGGAAGTGAACAAATGTAACAGTTACTGATTGTAAAAGTACCAGATGGAGGGGTAGGATTTAATAAGCTTTGCTTCTTCCTACTCCTTTTGGACATGTGGAACTGTGAACTGATTATGTGATGCATTCAATTGTAATCTGATGCATGGTCAAATGAAATAAAACCATGACCATAGAAAGCAACTGGCGGGTCGGATTCAAACGCTTAGTGGGCCGCATGTGGCCCCCGGGCCGTAGTTTGCCCACCCCTGGGTTAAATTATATCATATACAGTTGGATTATATGCTGTGGGATACATTATGGTATATTCCAAGCATGCATTTCCTCAGTCGTGTGTGTTTATGGCATAGAAACGGGGGCGGCGTGGGCGTCAGCGCGTCTAGACAGTGAGTTTTTTTGAGCTGCACAATAGATCGATACATATTGACGATGTTCAAAGGGGAATTATTGTTATTACTGTTTGCTGGCCGGCGTGTTTTGTGTTGCAGCTAAGATGATAAACGAGCGCTCCTATATTTCTAACCCGGATTCCGAAACTGCTCTAAAATGTAGAACAGCTCCAGGACCTTCACTGCGGGTTGCCGTGTTTACCTGTGGACACCCCCCCCCTCCCCTTTTTTTTTTTTTCTTCGGTCACTTTCTCTCACCTCCCTCGTGCTCACTCGCCCGCCCACCTGGCTGACATTCTCCTCTCTTACTTTTAATTGCACCCCCGGGGGCCGCTGTGAGGTTTGCCTGGGCACGACGTGCGGCGCAGGGTGCTCGGCCATGTCGCTCACGTCGCTCGTTAAAGAGAGATACAAACACAGAAGAAGAAGAAGAAGAGAATGCACCCCGGTGTAAAATGCCACCCGGGCTGGTGCGTGCATGTGAAAAGGCCATTAGCAGTGCACACGGCGTACGTATCGATGAAAGCGTTTGTATAACTCCTGTCTCTGCCCTCATTCGATAAAACCAATAGCTACCTTTAATCGCTAATTGTTGCCATTCTAAACGGACGTCCAGTCGTCAGGGGTGCATGCTGGGAAAAATTGGCAGCGAGACGCATTAATCTTGCTTACCAGCTCAGGTCTTACCAGCAATTTTCATTTTTTTTTCTTATGCAATTAGGGAGCGCATGATATGAAGCGAGGATGGACGAGGCGGGCGAGGAAAAGAAAATAAAGGGCGCCTCGGTGACGCTTGTAAACAGCGGCTCTTAAATGGGAGAATATAATTATGGAGTCATGTTGTATTACACGCTTCCATTATGACGACAACGCTAAGACCTGTACTGCGGGTCTGCAAGCAGTTTGACGCCACCTTCACTTCAAGTTTAAGCCAACTTTGGTGCATTTGCTCCACCAAATGCAATCTTTAAAAGCATACTTTTGGTGAAATCTAGTAGGGATGAATTTTTTTTTTTCCAAAATTTCAAAATTGATATGTGTGACTGTCTTGTTCTTCATTGGATGACTGAAGAAATGAACAAAAAAATCACATTTTTGAGACTGAAATCAGAGATATTTACATCATTACATCATTAATTTGTGGTTATTGTTGTAACTGTAGTTGATATTGGTATTGGTATTGGTATGACATGCTTGTGACTGTTTTGTTTGGGGGTCCTTGAACACACCATGCGTCACCTCATTCTTGTTCACAATTGTTGTTACATAATCTCATACTATGTGCTCACGTGTCCAGTTGTCTTAGTAATAAGCCTCATATTGAAATTGCCCATTCATTTCTGTACAGTTTTCATTATTTAGGCTTATTATAATAATATTAGTTTCACTGTACTGTTGCTTGCACCTCAAAAGAGCATAAACGTAGACGTTCACCGCAGCTCGACATTTGTTGTAATCGCTCGGCGATATCTCGCTCGGCGATAAGTGTGCAGTTTTTTTTTTATATATAACATCAGAATATATATTTAATCATATATCAAAGATGTATCATTGTGTGTTTTCTTTTTAAGTGTGCAGGAGTTGGGGGGGCGTGGGGGGTTGCATGACTTCCTGTCAGATGTCTGAAGGCGTACGCGGCTCAACTGTTTGGGAACCACGACTACATAGTACCGATATTGTCCAGCATGTCATGTCTGATGCCAATATCAACTACAACAGATGAATAAATGTAAATATGCTCTCATTGCCGCCTCCCTAATGTCCATTTTTGGTCATTTCTTTAGTCATCCATGAAAGCAGACCTATTATCTTCCTGTTTTTGAAGATAACGAGATATTCACACACATCAGCACATATCATGGACATGTTTACCTCTTTTTGGACTATTGATTTGGTCCATCTAGTGCCTAATCGGTTATTTGATTAATCGAAACAAGCTTCAGATTAATCGAGTAAGAAAATGAACATTTAATGCTTCTTTTGCTGTCATATTTCTTTTAAATATTTTCCCCCAACATTAAAGAATTGTGACCACCGGTCAATTAAAATAACTATCAGAATTATTTGATTGGCTTCTTAGTTGACTAACTTTGTTGATAGAAGTATTTTATATTATAGAAGCATAATATATAACATATTATAGAAGTACATATAGTATATTTATGCTTCTATAATATAAAATAAAATATAGAATTATTTTATTGGCTTCTTAGTTGACTAACATTGTTGATAGAAGTATTTTATATTATAGAAGCATAAATATACTATATGTACTTCTATAATATGCTATATATATGCTATATATATATAGAAGTACTATATGTACTTCTATAATATGCTATATATAGGATATATAGCATATTATAGAAGTACATATAGTATATTTATGCTTCTATAATACTAAAATACTTCTATCAACAAAGTTAGTCAACTAAGAAGCCAATAAAATATGCATAAATATATAGCATATATAGCATATTATAGAAGTACATATAGTATATTTATGCTTCTATAATATAAAATACTTCTATCAACAAAGTTAGTCAACTAAAAAGCCAATAAAATAATTCTGACGATTATACCATATGAAAAGCTGCACATTTGTATGCGGCACAAACATCCATTGACGTATGAAATTTTGGACTGATAAATTAAGCGAATGTATTGCAGTATTACCCTAGGTCCATGTGATGGAATAGTAGAAATATACTCCTTCTACACATCCCTTTACTTTGGAAATTGCACATTTATTGACGTTTAAAACGAAACATCATATGCTCCCGTGACAAAAACACTAGTGTGGACTGCGGAATAACGAGTGACTGACGCGTCAATCTTGTAACGGAGGTAGTTTCTTTTTTGGGGGGGATGTAATTAAGTCGAGATAAGAACCCAAAGAGGAGCGTTAGTCAAGTAAAGGCTCTTTACAACATGTCATCAAGTCCGCATGCACTCATTGTCACCGGTTGTCACGGCAACGCCAGCGCGATTGATTTGGTGACACAAGCGATCCGTTCACGCACCGATGGACTGGACACATGGTCAAACGGGTGCCGTTTCTGAACACTCGGAAGCTCCGACATCAGTGGGTAAAATTCCCGCAGTCACCCTCGGAAGTAAGCCGTTATGGGAGCAAAAGACGGGGGGAGGAAGTCTACAATTTCTCACTTTTCAGTCCCCCCAGCTGGAAAATGTCCCATTACTTGAGCGCGTATGGTTATTGGCGTCACATAAACGCGACTAACCTTCATTTAAACCCGTCGGTGGCCACATTATGCCGTTAGCTCAATGGGAAGTCCGCGAGCGTCCTTCAAGTCTCCCTCCATCTTACTCCACTCTGGCACCGGACAAATGTAGCACGGCAGGCATTTTGTCGACACGGCAGCATTCTTAACCGGCTGTGACATTTTTTTTTTTTTTTTTACCCACAAAATAAAGCTTCCGCTGACTTTATTCCTGGTCGTGGTGCACCCTTGTCAGGAGAATGATGGGGGGGGCAGGGAACTGTGGCACAATATGGCTTCCAGGCCATGACAAATGTGGTCAAGGGGGGGCGAGCGTTCCCGGCGGACGTCTGAGCCCTCCATACAGTGGAGGCATTAGCTTTCCGCGGTGACATTATGAAGAAATCCATTGAAAAGGCCGTCTTTCCAGCGCTGGGAGACTGGACGTAGAAAGCTTCATGAGTCCCCCCCCACATCACCCCCAGGGACATGCTGGTATTTCCAAGCACGCCGAGGCCTACAGCTAATCAATAGCTCAAAGTCCCACATGCTCCTCGCCGGCGTCAATTAAGTAAATTCATAAAGTCGAGTGTGCAGGGAGTGGAGGAGGAGGAGGAGGAGGAGGAGGAGGAGAAAGGATCGGAATCATGCGGTCATTTAGTGAATTTGGATAGGAAGCAAAGCTGCAGTTGCGGCTTATAGAGCACAGCGCCGTGGTCAGAGTCCATTCCTCCACGGGCGTTATTAAGCAGCCTGACAGTCCGTCTCACTTTCACCTGCCTCCATCAGCAGCGCCTCGGCTGACCCCGTGCTCTTTTTTTTTTTTTTCTCCTCCTTTTTATTTCCCACAGCACTGCCTGCTGATCCAGGCAGAGGACACATGCAAAGTGAGTGGCTTTCAGCGCAAAGCCAAGCTATAATGCATATGAAGCAAAGCAGGCAGCTGGGGGGGAGAAGATGGGGAGGGGGGGGGGAGGGGGGGCGGGGGTGTATGATACTGCAATGCATGGACCTTCAATTTGCCTCATAAGGGGAAATCCGGGCACGGCCCAGCTGCCTCAAAGAGACAGGTAGCGTAATGGATGGACCCGTGTCCCCGATGGACTGCTGACGCTGCTCTGACAGGACCTTTTCCAGTTCTCCTTCACGCTCCCCCCCACCCCCCCACCCCGCCCCCATCGCCTGGCGTCTGGTGTCAAAAACTTCCTCCGGGTAATACATAAAGAAGTGATGCAAACATATGAATTTGAACAAAAGACAGCAATAGTGGAACATGGGTTTAGTGCAGGGGTGGTCCCAACCTTTTACACTGAGGTCCACACTAAATATCGAAGCGTGCGGGGGCTACTATTTCTTTAAACTCAATTATTTTATTTAATAATAATAATAATAATTATTATTATTATTATTAATAGTATTATTTTTTTAATAATAATAAAATATTATTATTAATTAAAATAATATAATTATAATCGAAGCATGTGGGGGCTCAATTATTTTATTTAATAATAATAATAATGTTTTATAATATTATTTTTATAATAATAATAAAATATTATTATTATTAATTAAAATAATATAATAATTATAATCGAAGCATGCGGAGGCTCAATTATTTTATTTAATAATACTATTGTTTTATAATATTATTTTTATAATAATAATAAAATATTATTATTAATTAAAATAATATAATAATTATAATTGTAGCATGCAGGGGCTCAATTGTTTTATTTAATAATAATAATAATATTTTATAATATTATTTTTATAATAATAAAATATTATTATTAATTAAAATAATATAATAATTATAATCAAAGCATGCGGGGGCTACTATTTCTTTAAACTCAATTATTTTATTTAACAATAATAATAATAATATTAATTAAAATAATATAATAATTATAATATAGTATATATTTTTAGAAATATTTTCCAGTTCCCTGATTTGACTCACTGCATCAACTGTAGACCAGGACTCTGTACTGGTCTGTGGGCGGGACTGAAGTAATGTTTGTTGTGCCCTCGTTTTGGATTAAAGTTAAACGGAACCCTGGTGAGGATAAGCGGCATAGAAAATGGATGGATGGATGGAACTATCCAAAACCTTCCACCAAGGCAGGAAGACATAAAAGGAGTTCTTGAGGTTTTGTTTTGAAGATGCAATAGCGAACATTTGGTGACATCATTTTTGGTGCCGCCGCCCTCTTCCTCGCCCCTCTTTCCTCGCTCCATTTCCCTGCTTTCCCTTCAGACTCCCCGGCTCTACTCTTCCATGCGGGTCAGGCTGCTTAATTCGTGCTACTTCCTCATTTCCCAACATGCACAGCGAGACGAGATGACCGTAGTGCACCCGCCCCCAGTGGGGGCCCGCTGATGAGCCTGCTACCAGAGCCCGCTAGTGCAGTCTCGGAAATGGTCCCTCCAGCTGAGAGGAATAATAGGCAGGAACGTCTTCTTTTTTGCTTCCTTCGGCATGTTGGCCTTCAGAGGACGAGATGGCATAAAAATATTTCAAAGACTTCCTGCCGCCCGTGTCGGCACTTCCCCCCACCCCCACCCCCTCCTGTGTGTGTTTGGCAAACAGTCATTTAGCAGAGTATCTTTACACTGATCTTCAAGTCCTAAAGTGAGCTTGACATTGCTGTGGTCATTCTGCTGTGTGATAACAGCGTGTGCTCCGGCAGATGCTTGCAAACGATAGAAGAAGGCGGCCGCCACTCCATTATGTGTTGATTCAGGCGCTCCATGCAGATAAAAGTGGCATCCGCAGGTGCTATTGCTAATCTGATAGAGGCCTGTCAATCACAGGCGGTGCACATGGATGCTCAATGTGGCAATGGTGCTCGTTAGTGGTGTTTTTTGTAAGCGCTGCATCTGCACTCGGCTAGTCGGGTCTAGTTTTTCCCTGTACTGACTCACCTTTCCCATTTTTTTTTTTGCTACTTCCAGGTGCTAGTTTACAGCATGAAGACCGAGCCGTCACTCTGACCCAAAGACCGCCGCATACAGAGAGGGAAGGACAGCGGGTGGACGAGGACCCTTGTTGCTATGGAGACGGTGTGTGTGCTAATGGTGCTGTGGGCCGCCGTGGCCCAGCTCGGCTCGCCGGCGGCGGGACTGAGGTCCCCTCGAAGGACTACAGTGGCACACAAGGGGTCCGCGGGCCTGACGGGACAGGACGCCAACGGGGTGCCGCTCAGGCGGTCCAAGCGAGGATGGATGTGGAACCAGTTCTTCCTGTTGGAGGAGTACACCGGCACTGACATGCAGTATGTCGGCAAGGTCAGCTCAACGCACACGCCACACCTGTCATTCATCCATCGATCATCCATCCATCCATGCACCGCATCACCTGTACAACATCTACAAATCGTTCTTTTCTGTGCGTCAGAAGGGAATTCTCCGGCAAGGTCATGCCGACGGCGGCGGCGAAGAAAGGCGTTTTTGTTGCGGCGGGGCTGAATGGGCCCGCCGTTTTGCATTCCCGCTGCGCTCTCTCCCGCCCAGGAAGGACTCATTCAAAGCAAATGAGATTGTGCAACATATACATCCTCGCCCGGTGACTTTGAACGCCACTCAAACAGGATTACACGCCCGGCAAACATGCGCCAAGAAACCAAACGAAACATCGAGAAAACAAAACGGAGCCTACAAAATGGGGTCCTTTGGGTGAATCCAGATTTATCTTTGCGTCTCCTTCGTGAGAGTGTGCAGCAGCTGAGGGCGTCATCTTCTACCGGGCGAGTTTGCGCTATCTTGCTTCAATTACTGCGTATTAATTGTGAGAATACAATAGAATTAGCGCCCAAAGGAAGAAAAGACGATAAAAATGAATAGAAAGTAACACAATGACAGGTTAGTGCAAACAATTGTCACAATTATTATCCTCACAAAGCGCAAAGAGACTCGAGAGAGGCAGCTGGTTTTGGCTGCTAATCCCGCCCCTGCCGCCCAATCACGGCGTCTTCCTGCAGCCTCTCATTAGCAGGCGAGCTGCATGCAGGCCTTGCAGCCCCCCCCGACTTCCCAGCTGCCTGTCACCGGGGGAAGAGAATGTTTGTTTATTTCATTATTTGCTACTTTTACCAAAGGGCACGCTCCCATACACACACACACACAAAACACACACACACACACACATACACAAAACACGCTTCATGGCCTGAGAGTGTTTGTGCTGCACTATCATATCTCATAAAGTATTTACAGCCCCTGATAGGCCCCACCAGTTCTGGGCCTGGTGGGCAGGCTTTGCAACGTAGTTTGTGTCTGCATGTGTATGCATGCAAACAACCCCCCCCCCCCCCCCCCAATTCATCCGCCACCCCCAGGCTGCAATAGGGGGGGGTTGGTGGGACTGAAAGCAGACAAACACACATAATAGGCTGCAGAGGGTCCGCATGACTCAGCAAAGACGTGAATGCCTTCTGACGGCCCACAGCAAACGTTACTCTCTCTCTCGCTCACTCGCTCGCCCCCTGTGTATGTGTGTGTGTGTGTGTGTGCGTGCCAGCTGCTCATGCTGGCAAAGAGCTAGCAATATGCTGCTCTACCTGCAACATGGCACCGCCCCCTGCCATGAGCATCATCATAGTCATCATTGCTTTTAATAAGGCTCACCTAAGTCAATGTGTTAGCATCAAAGGGCTAACTTCCTTTTTTTGGCCATCAAATCTATGATTTATTTCACGCTTTTTGGGGGGGGAGTTTTTACCCTCTACTTAACATTATTGGTGAGCTTCTTTTTACGCTTGAGTGACATTCAAAGATGATCTTTAAAAAGGGTTGTAGCGGTTGTTAGCAATATTAGCTCACTTCTTTTTACACTTGTGTGACGTTTGAGAATGCTAACAAATGAGCTGTGGAATAACATAATCTTGTTGGATAGCATCATTAAACAGATTTTTGATCAATATAGTAATCAGAAAAAACATACTTGCTTAATTAAAGTGCAAATATAAACAGAGAGATATAAATAGAATATATAAATAGAAGAGAGAAAATAAAACATTTCACTAAATAATCGACGAGCAATTGGTTACGTTCATGGGTCCGATGGGACGACATGATGATGCTTTTTTGTAGATAACTTTATTCATCCCAGATGATGACTATTTACTGGAAAAGGGGGGAGAAATGATCATTAATTTTCTAAAACTAAATCATATTGTTGATGGCTGTGCATTTAGAAATCATTCATTCATTCATTTTCTACCGCTTTTTCCTCATGAGGGTCGCGGGGGGGTGCTGGAGCCTATCCCAGCTGTCTTTGGGCGAGAGGCGGCGTACACCCTGGACTGGTGGCCAGCCAATCACAGGGCACATATAGACAAACAACCATTCACACTCACATTCATCCCTATATGGACAATTTGGAGTCGCTAATTAACCTAGCATGTTTTTGGAATGTGGGAGGAAACCGGAGTACCCGGAGAAAACCCACGTATGCACGGGGAGAACATGAAAACTGGAATTGGAATTGAACCCTGGCCTCCTAGCTGTGAGGTCTGCGCGCTAACCACTTGACCGCCGTGCCATTTAGAAATCATAAGACCAGAAATATAAGAGAATTTTAGCAGCGTTCAGAGTAAAATGAAGACATGTTATGTTGCTAAAATGTTATTTTCCATCAGTGCTGTGTCTTTGAAATAAAACCTCCAAGAAGAAGGACAGTAGTGATAATTAAGAGAAACGATACATTTTAGTGTTCATATTTGCAGAGTTTAACATTAAAAAAAAAAAATTAACATTTTGTCATTAAAGTTAAGAATTACAGTTATAATGGGTTTTGTTAAACTTTTGATATGATGGGTTGGCTTCTTTTTACACTTACATAACAAAATACAGTTAGGCTAAAATCAAGAATGCAGCATTTGTGCACCGTGACTTTAAATAATGATGTTATGATGGCCACAGTTTGACATTTCTATCCCCATACAGGAAAAAAAAATCGATTGAATGAAAGTCAAATCACGATTACTTCCACGACTTTATGAAACAAGACCCGTGAGTCCCCCCGACGCCTCCACGAGGGTGTCTGAAGATTAGGAACAGCTTTGTAAAGCGGCGTGTTTTGCACCTTTTGAGTGCATTTTGTTCTGTGCCTGCCTTTTGCACATCAACACGCACGTGGAGTCTATTTCTGTGCGAGTGGCGACCATCTGGCTCCTCCAAGGCAGCCAGTTCTCCACAGGCCGGGACACGAGGCCTGCGAGGCTAACTGGCTAATTGCCCTGAGCGCCTCCATCGCGACTCCATCCCTCCCGGTCCCGTGCCGCCTTCGCCCAGGCGTGGAAGAAGTCCTCCAGAGCTCGCTATAGCGAGCAAAGAAGCGCAAAAGTAGTCATTGTGGTGCCGTGGGGGGTAGGGGGGCGGGCTATCGACGCCCACCTTGAATGTGGCGAACACCTCAGCGCCCCCGCTGTAATGCTTTAATTGCGTTTTCAATATAAATTGATCGGCTATTGTGAATGCAGCATTGATTTTCCATTTTCTTGGTGTGAAGAGAAGAGCATCAGGTGGGATGTTGGGGGGGGGGACTCGACCCCCGTGATGTCTCACAGCTTCCAAAGCAATGACACAACGTCTCCAGTCTGGATGTTATCAACAGATGACAGGGGTAGTGTTTTAAGAACAGCTCCTGCCACATAGAGGATCTTTGAGTGGCGTTTTGGCAGCAGGTCAGAAAGAAACCGTAGATTGCACCTGTCATAGAGATGATCTGTGACTTGACGGGTTTTTTTTTTTTCCCAGCAGAGAACTCCTTTAATATAGAGACTCTTTTTTTTCCCTCACAAACAGCAGTGATCCTCTCATCTAGAGGATCTTTGACTATCGTTTGTGTAGTGTACCTTTAAGAAGACTTACTTACTCCTGTAAGATCTTTGATTCATTTTTACAATCTGAAAAAAAAAAAACAAATAGGGAGCAGATAGCTCCCCTCATATAGAGGATCTTTGGATAGCTTTTTTTTTTAAAATGCGGTTGGTTCTCAAAAACAGTCGAATGTCTGAGCTGAGGATCTTTGAGTTGTGGGTGTGCAGTGTTTCACTCTTGTCATATAGATGATCTTTGAGCAGTGGGTCACTTCTGTCATAGATCTTTGATTGGCATTATATGATTGACAGCTCCAATCATTTAGAGGATCTTGGACTAAGTGTAGTTCTAGTTGCAGTTTAGGTCCTAAAAAAACATTTGAGCACTCCTGTCATATAGATGATCTTTGAGTAGTGGTGGTGTAGTATATCCTTAAAAACACTCCTGATGTATAGGAGATCTTTGAGTGCAATAGGTCTTTAAAAATGGCAATGGTGTCCTGTCGGATAGAGGATCTTTGCAGTGGATCATCGTATATTTTGTTTCTACCTGTTATGTTCATAGAACGTTGTCTCTCCTCTTGCATCGCAGCTTCACTCCGACTCCGACCGCGAGGACGGAAGCGTGCGTTACGTGCTGACGGGCGATGGCGCGGGGACGCTGTTCAAGATAGACGAGAAGTCGGGCGACATCCACGCCACCAAGCGTCTGGATCGGGAGGAGAAGGCGTACTACGTGCTGCGCGCCAAAGCCGTCAACCGCTTCACCAACGAGGCGCTGGAAGGCGAGTCGGAGTTCATCATCAAGATCCACGACATCAACGACAACGAGCCGCGCTTCACCAAGGACCCTTACATGGCCAGGGTGCCTGAGATGGCCGACATTGGTGAGTCAGACATTTTTTTTTATCACCATTGTTGATTTTCTTTTTTATTTGAAAAAAAAATGACATACTAACCCCTTACGTTTTTTTTCAAAAATCAACACCCTCAAACTTTGGCATTTTATGCCATTTTGGGGTGCTTCTGGGGCCCCCGTTGAGTGTGTGTGAGGTTTCCGATGTTTTTTTGACCAGAAAAGTGCATTTTCAGCAAGTTGAAAAAACTGAAAAAAACGCCATACTAACCCCTTACGTTTTTTTCAAAAATCACAAAATTTATAACTGGCATTTTATGCCATTTTTGGGCTCTTCTGGGCCCCCTGTTGAGTGTGTGTGAGGTTTCTGATGTCTTTTTGACCAGAAAAGTGCATTTTCAGCAAGTTGAAAAAATTGGAAAAAAACAACATACTAACCCCTTACGTTTTTTTCAAAAATCACAAAATTTAAAACTGGCATTTTATGCCATTTTTGGGTGCTTCTGGGCCCCCTGTTGAGTGTGTGTGAGGTTTCCCCTGTTTTTTTGACCAAAAAAGTGCATTTTCAGCAAGTTGAAAAAATTGAAAAAAACGCCATACTAACCCCTTACGTTTTTTTCAAAAATCACAAAATTTAAAACTGGCATTTTATGCCATTTTGGGTGCTTCTGGGCCCCCCGTTGAGTGTGTGTGAGGTTTCCACTGTTTTTTTGATCAGAAAAGTGCATTTTCAGCAAGTTGAAAAAACTGAAAAAAACGCCATACTAACCCCTTACGTTTTTTTCAAAAATGGACACCCTCAAACTTTGGCATTTTATGCCATTTTTGGGTGCTTCTGGCCCCCCTGTATAGCAGCAACGATGGGAAGTTGGTTTTGCCCCATTGAAAGACCCTCTCCCCCTGCAGGTACCCCCGTCATCCAGGTGACGGCTTTAGACGCAGACGACGCCACCTACGGGAACAGCGCCAAGGTGGTCTACAGCATCCTGGAGGGCCAGCCTTACTTCTCTGTGGACCCGGAAACAGGTCTGTGTTGTCTTCTTCCATCCTTGTCTTGTTGATGCTCCAGGAGACATCTTACTTTAGCATCAAAAGCATCAACCAAACTCCCCAAATTTCCCAAAATGGCGCCACTTGTCCACCAGCTGGCTTGGCGCGGGGGTCGGTTTGGCGCAGACACGTTGGCAAAATGACCGAACCCAAAGTGTAGTTTTAATCATTAATGTGTGCTCTGGATCACATCCTGGTTTGTCTGTTTTCTACTCTGCTTAAACAAACAAAAGGGAAACCAGCATAAAAAAAAGCCATTTGCAGATTAGCGAAAGGGATTAGCACTAATATGTTTTAACCCACATGTGACATCAGCGACCCCCCCCCCCCCCCCTTAGCATCGACATGGCTGGACTTCATGTTATAAGCAGGATTATTTCTTACTCCATCCATAACGTCTGGCAACCCGCATCTTTATTTGCACTTGGAAAATGATGATTTTATTCACATTTTCTTGGAAATAGAACTATTTTTGGAATATTTTTGGAAGTTTTTTTATGTAATCCTGTAGCTTTCCAATGTCACATTGAAGTTTTCCGTAAGAGTTTCTATGAAGAACTTTATTTTATCATTAATGATGAGAGATTATCAGACCAATTGGAAAATTCATCAGTCTCTCCCTCAGAGACCTGAGGTCACATTTCAAAGTAAAGGCATGACAATAAAAGGTAATTAACTATCAAAAATCCTAATGGTGCAAACGATCCTTGTAACGATGCAGATCAATCACGTTAGAGACCGCCCCTAAATTAAAGCAACACTACGAGTCTCCTCCTAATAAAATCTTCTCAGCGACTTCATTACGCGGCGCCAGGACGCATAAATCTCAAAGATGAAAGCGTCGTTAATCCGAGGCCGGGCTGACGCGGCGGCAACTATTTTGAGGTGCGGCGCGCTGGGATGTTTGATGCTCGCTCTCCACCTGAGGAAGGAAGTTCATTATCTTTACGACGTGACTTTATGAAGCTGAGGAAATGTACGGGATGAATTAGACTGCGGGGAGCCTTTTAAAAGTGCAGCGGGCTGCTCTTCTTACTGTACTGTACTACAGTACTGTACTACAGTACTGTACTACACTCGCAGTCTCATGGGATTGCAGTACTCCTCTACAAACAGCAGGGGTGCTAATGTGTTCATTTGAATTGCATTGCATCAATTGAATTAAAAGCATGGTTTATTTTTGTTCAGGCGTGATCAAGACAGCCCTGCCCGGCATGGACCGCGAGGTGAAGGAGAACTACCAGGTGGTCATCCAGGCTAAAGACATGGCCGGACAGATGGGGGGCCTCTCGGGGACCACCACCGTTAGCATCACCCTCTCCGACGTCAACGACAACCCGCCACGCTTCACCAAGAGTGAGTTTTAGGGCAACTACAGGCACTGAAATATCTCACAATGGGGCGCCATCTTGCCCCCGGGCCACCCTTCCATCCAGTCCCATGCTAATTATGTTGAAACCTGGAAAGTATATCGTATTGGGACACCATCCACCACGCTAATTACCTGTTGTGTCCATGTTGCAGTTAATGTTAGTGTTCAGCCGTCGTCCAAGCAACATGCTTTATTACGTGCACACCTCGTGCACGCCCACAATTTACTTCGGTGTCAGCGGCCATCAATTTGATCCTCTTCAAGCGCAAACAATTTGCTATAAAATGAAGAATGAATCCACCATGGAACAAAATTGATGTCAGATTGGCTCCGCCTCCTGATCTCTGCCATCTGGTGATGGCACACATGATGATGATGATGATGAAGGGCGATAAATTCAACAAGCGGCGAGCAGAAGCAGGCGAGGTTACAACCTCCATTGTGACACGCGGACTCCATCTTGGAGCCAATTAACCCTCCCGAGCTCGCCCTCCTCTCCGTGGGGACTTATTGACAATCTTTGTCCCCATTGGAGCGTCATTCCTTCTTTGGAAGAACATCAGGAAGAAGAAAAATGTTTTTGTCTCCACAGCCCTTTATGAGTTCAAGGTGCCCGAGTCCATGGCTCTGGGCTCGGCGGTGGGAGTGATCCGAGCCGTGGACATGGACATCGGGGAAAACGCAGAAATGGACTACAGGATCATTGGGAGCGATGGGCCCGGAATGTTCGACATCTCTACCAATAGGAGCACGCAGGAGGGCGTCATCGTGCTCAGGAAGGTCAGTTGAAAAGAAATGTCACTTCCACTTCCTCTTAGCCAAAAAGGTTCCCGACCCCGGATGTCTAGGGGCCCCTGTTGAGTGTGTGTGTGTGAGGTTTCCGCTGTTTTTTTGACCAGAAAAGTGCATTAGAAGCAAGTTGAAAAAACTGAAAAAAACGCCATACTAACCCCTTACGTTTTTTTTCAAAAATGACCGCCCTCAAACTTTGGCATTTTATGCCATTTTTGGGTGCTCCTGGGCCCCCTGTTGAGTGTGTGTGAGGTATCCACTGTTTTTTTTGACCAGAAAAGTGCATTTTCAGCAAGTTGAAAAAATTGAAAAAAACGCCATACTAACCCCTTACGTTTTTTTCAAAAATCACAAAATTTAAAACTGGGGTTTTATGCCATTTTTGGGCTCTTCTGGGCCCCCTGTTGAGTGTGTGTGAGGTTTCCGGGGTCTTTTTGAGCAGAAAAGTGCATTTTCAGCAAGTTGAAAAATTTGAAAAAAACGCCATACTAACTAACCCCTTACGTTTTTTTCAAAAATGGACACCCTCAAACTTTGGCATTTTATGCCATTTTTGGGCTCTTCTGGGCCCCCTGTTGAGTGTGTGTGAGGTTTCCGCTGTCTTTTTGATCAGAAAAGTACATTTTCAGCAAGTTGAAAAATTTGAAAAAAACGCCATACTAACCCCTTACGTTTTTTTCAAAAATCACAAAATTTAAAACTGGCATTTTATGCCATTTTTGGGTGCTTCTGGGCCCCCTGTTGAGTGTGTGTGAGGTTTCCTGTGTCTTTTTGACCAGAAAAGTGCATTTTCAGCAAGTTGAAAAATTTGAAAAAAACGCCATACTAACCCCTTACGTTTTTTTCAAAAATGGACACCCTCAAACTTTGGCATTTTATGCCATTTTTGGGTGCTTCTGGGCCCCCTGATGAGTGTGTGTGAGGTTTCCTGTGTCTTTTTGACCAGAAAAGTGCATTTTCAGCAAGTTGAAAAATTTGAAAAAAACGCCATACTAACCCCTTACGTTTTTTTCAAAAATGGACACCCTCAAACTTTGGCATTTTATGCCATTTTTGGGTGCTTCTGGGCCCCCTGTTGAGTGTGTGTGAGGTTTCCGCTGTCTTTTTGACCAGAAAAGTGCATTTTCAGCAAGTTGAAAAATTTGAAAAAAACGCCATACTAACCCCTTACGTTTTTTTCAAAAATCACAAAATTTAAAACTGGCATTTTATGCCATTTTTGGGTGCTTCTGGGCCCCCTGTTGAGTGTGTGTGAGGTTTCCGCTGTCTTTTTGACCAGAAAAGTGCATTTTCAGCAAGTTGAAAAATTTGAAAAAACGACATACTAACCCCTTACGTTTTTTTCAAAAATGGACACCCTCAAACTTTGGCATTTTATGCCATTTTTGGGTGCTTCTGGGCCCCCTGTTGAGTGTGTGTGAGGTTTCCTGTGTCTTTTTGACCAGAAAAGTGCATTTTCAGCAAGTTGAAAAATTTGAAAAAAACGCCATACTAACCCCTTACGTTTTTTTCAAAAATGGACACCCTCAAACTTTGGCATTTTATGCCATTTTTGGGTGCTTCTGGGCCCCCTGATGAGTGTGTGTGAGGTTTCCTGTGTCTTTTTGACCAGAAAAGTGCATTTTCAGCAAGTTGAAAAATTTGAAAAAAACGACATACTAACCCCTTACGTTTTTTTCAAAAATCAACACCCTCAAACTTTGGCATTTTATGCCATTTTTGGGTGCTTCTGGGCCCCCTGTTGAGTGTGTGTGAGGTTTCCTGTGTCTTTTTGACCAGAAAAGTGCATTTTCAGCAAGTTGAAAAATTTGAAAAAAACGACATACTAACCCCTTACGTTTTTTTCAAAAATGGACACCCTCAAACGTTGGCATTTTATGCCATTTTGGGTGCTTCTGGGCCCTCGTTGAGTGTGTGTGAGGTTTCCGCTGTCTTTTTGACCAGAAAAGTGCATTTTCAGCAAGTTGAAAAATTTGAAAAAACGCCATACTAACCCCTTACGTTTTTTTCAAAAATGGACACCCTCAAACTTTGGCATTTTATGCCATTTTTGGGTGCTTCTGGGCCCCCTGTTGAGTGTGTGTGAGGTTTCCTGTGTCTTTTTGACCAGAAAAGTGCATTTTCAGCAAGTTGAAAAATTTGAAAAAAACGCCATACTAACCCCCTTACGTTTTTTTCAAAAATCAACACCCTCAAACTTTGGCATTTTATGCCATTTTTGGGTGCTTCTGGGCCCCCTGATGAGTGTGTGTGAGGTTTCCTGTGTCTTTTTGACCAGAAAAGTGCATTTTCAGCAAGTTGAAAAATTTGAAAAAAACGACATACTAACCCCTTACGTTTTTTTCAAAAATGGACACCCTCAAACTTTGGCATTTTATGCCATTTTTGGGTGCTTCTGGGCCCCCTGTTGAGTGTGTGTGAGGTTTCCTGTGTCTTTTTGACCAGAAAAGTGCATTTTCAGCAAGTTGAAAAATTTGAAAAAAACGCCATACTAACCCCTTACGTTTTTTTCAAAAATCAACACCCTCAAACTTTGGCATTTTATGCCATTTTTGGGTGCTTCTGGGCCCCCTGATGAGTGTGTGTGAGGTTTCCTGTGTCTTTTTGACCAGAAAAGTGCATTTTCAGCAAGTTGAAAAATTTGAAAAAAACGCCATACTAACCCCTTACGTTTTTTTCAAAAATGGACACCCTCAAACTTTGGCATTTTATGCCATTTTTGGGTGCTTCTGGGCCCCCTGATGAGTGTGTGTGAGGTTTCCGCTGTCTTTTTGACCAGAAAAGTGCATTTTCAGCAAGTTGAAAAATTTGAAAAAAACGACATACTAACCCCTTACGTTTTTTTCAAAAATGGACACCCTCAAACTTTGGCATTTTATGCCATTTTTGGGTGCTTCTGGGCCCCCTGTTGAGTGTGTGTGAGGTTTCCGCTGTCTTTTTGACCAGAAAAGTGCATTTTCAGCAAGTTGAAAAATTTGAAAAAAACGACATACTAACCCCTTACGTTTTTTTCAAAAATCAACACCCTCAAACTTTGGCATTTTATGCCATTTTTGGGTGCTTCTGGGCCCCCTGATGAGTGTGTGTGAGGTTTCCTGTGTCTTTTTGACCAGAAAAGTGCATTTTCAGCAAGTTGAAAAATTTGAAAAAAACGACATACTAACCCCTTACGTTTTTTTCAAAAATGGACACCCTCAAACTTTGGCATTTTATGCCATTTTTGGGCTCTTCTGGGCCCCCTGTTGAGTGTGTGTGAGGTTTCCGCTGTCTTTTTGATCAGAAAAGTACATTTTCAGCAAGTTGAAAAATTTGAAAAAAACGCCATACTAACCCCTTACGTTTTTTTCAAAAATCACAAAATTTAAAACTGGCATTTTATGCCATTTTTGGGTGCTTCTGGGCCCCCTGTTGAGTGTGTGTGAGGTTTCCTGTGTCTTTTTGACCAGAAAAGTGCATTTTCAGCAAGTTGAAAAATTTGAAAAAAACGCCATACTAACCCCTTACGTTTTTTTCAAAAATGGACACCCTCAAACTTTGGCATTTTATGCCATTTTTGGGTGCTTCTGGGCCCCCTGATGAGTGTGTGTGAGGTTTCCTGTGTCTTTTTGACCAGAAAAGTGCATTTTCAGCAAGTTGAAAAATTTGAAAAAAACGCCATACTAACCCCTTACGTTTTTTTCAAAAATGGACACCCTCAAACTTTGGCATTTTATGCCATTTTTGGGTGCTTCTGGGCCCCCTGTTGAGTGTGTGTGAGGTTTCCGCTGTCTTTTTGACCAGAAAAGTGCATTTTCAGCAAGTTGAAAAATTTGAAAAAAACGCCATACTAACCCCTTACGTTTTTTTCAAAAATCACAAAATTTAAAACTGGCATTTTATGCCATTTTTGGGTGCTTCTGGGCCCCCTGTTGAGTGTGTGTGAGGTTTCCGCTGTCTTTTTGACCAGAAAAGTGCATTTTCAGCAAGTTGAAAAATTTGAAAAAACGACATACTAACCCCTTACGTTTTTTTCAAAAATGGACACCCTCAAACTTTGGCATTTTATGCCATTTTTGGGTGCTTCTGGGCCCCCTGTTGAGTGTGTGTGAGGTTTCCTGTGTCTTTTTGACCAGAAAAGTGCATTTTCAGCAAGTTGAAAAATTTGAAAAAAACGCCATACTAACCCCTTACGTTTTTTTCAAAAATGGACACCCTCAAACTTTGGCATTTTATGCCATTTTTGGGTGCTTCTGGGCCCCCTGATGAGTGTGTGTGAGGTTTCCTGTGTCTTTTTGACCAGAAAAGTGCATTTTCAGCAAGTTGAAAAATTTGAAAAAAACGACATACTAACCCCTTACGTTTTTTTCAAAAATCAACACCCTCAAACTTTGGCATTTTATGCCATTTTTGGGTGCTTCTGGGCCCCCTGTTGAGTGTGTGTGAGGTTTCCTGTGTCTTTTTGACCAGAAAAGTGCATTTTCAGCAAGTTGAAAAATTTGAAAAAAACGACATACTAACCCCTTACGTTTTTTTCAAAAATGGACACCCTCAAACGTTGGCATTTTATGCCATTTTGGGTGCTTCTGGGCCCTCGTTGAGTGTGTGTGAGGTTTCCGCTGTCTTTTTGACCAGAAAAGTGCATTTTCAGCAAGTTGAAAAATTTGAAAAAACGCCATACTAACCCCTTACGTTTTTTTCAAAAATGGACACCCTCAAACTTTGGCATTTTATGCCATTTTTGGGTGCTTCTGGGCCCCCTGTTGAGTGTGTGTGAGGTTTCCTGTGTCTTTTTGACCAGAAAAGTGCATTTTCAGCAAGTTGAAAAATTTGAAAAAAACGCCATACTAACCCCCTTACGTTTTTTTCAAAAATCAACACCCTCAAACTTTGGCATTTTATGCCATTTTTGGGTGCTTCTGGGCCCCCTGATGAGTGTGTGTGAGGTTTCCTGTGTCTTTTTGACCAGAAAAGTGCATTTTCAGCAAGTTGAAAAATTTGAAAAAAACGACATACTAACCCCTTACGTTTTTTTCAAAAATGGACACCCTCAAACTTTGGCATTTTATGCCATTTTTGGGTGCTTCTGGGCCCCCTGTTGAGTGTGTGTGAGGTTTCCTGTGTCTTTTTGACCAGAAAAGTGCATTTTCAGCAAGTTGAAAAATTTGAAAAAAACGCCATACTAACCCCTTACGTTTTTTTCAAAAATCAACACCCTCAAACTTTGGCATTTTATGCCATTTTTGGGTGCTTCTGGGCCCCCTGATGAGTGTGTGTGAGGTTTCCTGTGTCTTTTTGACCAGAAAAGTGCATTTTCAGCAAGTTGAAAAATTTGAAAAAAACGCCATACTAACCCCTTACGTTTTTTTCAAAAATGGACACCCTCAAACTTTGGCATTTTATGCCATTTTTGGGTGCTTCTGGGCCCCCTGATGAGTGTGTGTGAGGTTTCCGCTGTCTTTTTGACCAGAAAAGTGCATTTTCAGCAAGTTGAAAAATTTGAAAAAAACGACATACTAACCCCTTACGTTTTTTTCAAAAATGGACACCCTCAAACTTTGGCATTTTATGCCATTTTTGGGTGCTTCTGGGCCCCCTGTTGAGTGTGTGTGAGGTTTCCGCTGTCTTTTTGACCAGAAAAGTGCATTTTCAGCAAGTTGAAAAATTTGAAAAAAACGACATACTAACCCCTTACGTTTTTTTCAAAAATCAACACCCTCAAACTTTGGCATTTTATGCCATTTTTGGGTGCTTCTGGGCCCCCTGATGAGTGTGTGTGAGGTTTCCTGTGTCTTTTTGACCAGAAAAGTGCATTTTCAGCAAGTTGAAAATTTTGAAAAAAATGACATACTAACCCCTTACGTTTTTTTCAAAAATCGACACCCTCAAACTTTGGCATTTTATGCCATTTTTGGGTGCTTCTGGGCCCCCTGTTGAGTGTGTGTGAGGTTTCCGCTGTCTTTTTGACCAGAAAAGTGCATTTTCAGCAAGTCGAAAAATTTGAAAAAAACGACATACTAACCCCTTACGTTTTTTTCAAAAATGGACACCCTCAAACTTTGGCATTTTATGCCATTTTTGGGTGCTTCTGGGCCCCCTGATGAGTGTGTGTGAGGTTTCCTGTGTCTTTTTGACCAGAAAAGTGCATTTTCAGCAAGTTGAAAAATTTGAAAAAAACGACATACTAACCCCTTACGTTTTTTTCAAAAATGGACACCCTCAAACTTTGGCATTTTATGCCATTTTTGGGTGCTTCTGGGCCCCCTGATGAGTGTGTGTGAGGTTTCCTGTGTCTTTTTGACCAGAAAAGTGCATTTTCAGCAAGTTGAAAAATTTGAAAAAAACGCCATACTAACCCCTTACGTTTTTTTCAAAAATGGACACCCTCAAACTTTGGCATTTTATGCCATTTTTGGGTGCTTCTGGGCCCCCTGTTGAGTGTGTGTGAGGTTTCCGCTGTCTTTTTGACCAGAAAAGTGCATTTTCAGCAAGTTGAAAAATTTGAAAAAAACGACATACTAACCCCTTACGTTTTTTTCAAAAATGGACACCCTCAAACTTTGGCATTTTATGCCATTTTTGGGTGCTTCTGGGCCCCCTGATGAGTGTGTGTGAGGTTTCCTGTGTCTTTTTGACCAGAAAAGTGCATTTTCAGCAAGTTGAAAAATTTGAAAAAAACGACATACTAACCCCTTACGTTTTTTTCAAAAATGGACACCCTCAAACTTTGGCATTTTATGCCATTTTTGGGTGCTTCTGGGCCCCCTGATGAGTGTGTGTGAGGTTTCCTGTGTCTTTTTGACCAGAAAAGTGCATTTTCAGCAAGTTGAAAAATTTGAAAAAAACGACATACTAACCCCTTACGTTTTTTTCAAAAATCAACACCCTCAAACTTTGGCATTTTATGCCATTTTTGGGTGCTTCTGGGCCCCCTGATGAGTGTGTGTGAGGTTTCCTGTGTCTTTTTGACCAGAAAAGTGCATTTTCAGCAAGTTGAAAATTTTGAAAAAAACGACATACTAACCCCTTACGTTTTTTTCAAAAATGGACACCCTCAAACTTTGGCATTTTATGCCATTTTTGGGTGCTTCTGGGCCCCCTGTTGAGTGTGTGTGAGGTTTCCGCTGTCTTTTTGACCAGAAAAGTGCATTTTCAGCAAGTTGAAAATTTTGAAAAAAACGACATACTAACCCCTTACGTTTTTTTCAAAAATGGACACCCTCAAACTTTGGCATTTTATGCCATTTTTGGGTGCTTCTGGGCCCCCTGTTGAGTGTGTGTGAGGTTTCCTGTGTCTTTTTGACCAGAAAAGTGCATTTTCAGCAAGTTGAAAAATTTGAAAAAAACGACATACTAACCCCTTACGTTTTTTTCAAAAATGGACACCCTCAAACTTTGGCATTTTATGCCATTTTTGGGTGCTTCTGGGCCCCCTGTTGAGTGTGTGTGAGGTTTCCTGTGTCTTTTTGACCAGAAAAGTGCATTTTCAGCAAGTTGAAAAATTTGAAAAAAACGCCATACTAACCCCTTACGTTTTTTTCAAAAATCAACACCTTCAAACTTTGGCATTTTATGCCATTTTTGGGTGCTTCTGGGCCCCCTGTTGAGTGTGTGTGAGGTTTCCGCTGTCTTTTTGACCAGAAAAGTGCATTTTCAGCAAGTTGAAAAATTTGAAAAAAACGACATACTAACCCCTTACGTTTTTTTCAAAAATGGACACCCTCAAACTTTGGCATTTTATGCCATTTTTGGGTGCTTCTGGGCCCCCTGTTGAGTGTGTGTGAGGTTTCTGCTGTCTTTTTGACCAGAAAAGTGCATTTTCAGCAAGTTGAAAAATTTGAAAAAAACGACATACTAACCCCTTACGTTTTTTTCAAAAATCAACACCCTCAAACTTTGGCATTTTATGCCATTTTTGGGTGCTTCTGGGCCCCCTGATGAGTGTGTGTGAGGTTTCCTGTGTCTTTTTGACCAGAAAAGTGCATTTTCAGCAAGTTGAAAATTTTGAAAAAAACGACATACTAACCCCTTACGTTTTTTTCAAAAATGGACACCCTCAAACTTTGGCATTTTATGCCATTTTTGGGTGCTTCTGGCCCCCCTGATGAGTGTGTGTGAGGTTTCCTGTGTCTTTTTGACCAGAAAAGTGCATTTTCAGCAAGTTGAAAATTTTGAAAAAAACGACATACTAACCCCTTACGTTTTTTTCAAAAATCAACACCTTCAAACTTTGGCATTTTATGCCATTTTTGGGTGCTTCTGGGCCCCCTGTTGAGTGTGTGTGAGGTTTCCGCTGTCTTTTTGACCAGAAAAGTGCATTTTCAGCAAGTTGAAAAATTTGAAAAAAACGACATACTAACCCCTTACGTTTTTTTCAAAAATGGACACCCTCAAACTTTGGCATTTTATGCCATTTTTGGGTGCTTCTGGGCCCCCTGTTGAGTGTGTGTGAGGTTTCTGCTGTCTTTTTGACCAGAAAAGTGCATTTTCAGCAAGTTGAAAAATTTGAAAAAAACGACATACTAACCCCTTACGTTTTTTTCAAAAATCAACACCCTCAAACTTTGGCATTTTATGCCATTTTTGGGTGCTTCTGGGCCCCCTGATGAGTGTGTGTGAGGTTTCCTGTGTCTTTTTGACCAGAAAAGTGCATTTTCAGCAAGTTGAAAATTTTGAAAAAAACGACATACTAACCCCTTACGTTTTTTTCAAAAATGGACACCCTCAAACTTTGGCATTTTATGCCATTTTTGGGTGCTTCTGGCCCCCCTGATGAGTGTGTGTGAGGTTTCCTGTGTCTTTTTGACCAGAAAAGTGCATTTTCAGCAAGTTGAAAATTTTGAAAAAAACGACATACTAACCCCTTACGTTTTTTTCAAAAATCAACACCTTCAAACTTTGGCATTTTATGCCATTTTTGGGTGCTTCTGGGCCCCCTGTTGAGTGTGTGTGAGGTTTCCGCTGTCTTTTTGACCAGAAAAGTGCATTTTCAGCAAGTTGAAAATTTTGAAAAAAACGACATACTAACCCCTTACGTTTTTTTCAAAAATGGACACCCTCAAACTTTGGCATTTTATGCCATTTTTGGGTGCTTCTGGGCCCCCTGATGAGTGTGTGTGAGGTTTCCTGTGTCTTTTTGACCAGAAAAGTGCATTTTCAGCAAGTTGAAAAATTTGAAAAAAACGACATACTAACCCCTTACGTTTTTTTCAAAAATGGACACCCTCAAACTTTGGCATTTTATGCCATTTTTGGGTGCTTCTGGGCCCCCTGATGAGTGTGTGTGAGGTTTCCTGTGTCTTTTTGACCAGAAAAGTGCATTTTCAGCAAGTTGAAAAATTTGAAAAAAACGCCATACTAACCCCTTACGTTTTTTTCAAAAATCAACACCTTCAAACTTTGGCATTTTATGCCATTTTTGGGTGCTTCTGGGCCCCCTGTTGAGTGTGTGTGAGGTTTCCGCTGTCTTTTTGACCAGTAAAGTGCATTTTCAGCAAGTTGAAAAATTTGAAAAAAACGACATACTAACCCCTTACGTTTTTTTCAAAAATCAACACCCTCAAACTTTGGCATTTTATGCCATTTTTGGGTGCTTCTGGGCCCCCTGATGAGTGTGTGTGAGGTTTCCTGTGTCTTTTTGACCAGAAAAGTGCATTTTCAGCAAGTTGAAAATTTTTAAAAAAACGACATACTAACCCCTTACGTTTTTTTCAAAAATGGACACCCTCAAACTTTGGCATTTTATGCCATTTTTGGGTGCTTCTGGGCCCCCTGTTGAGTGTGTGTGAGGTTTCCGCTGTCTTTTTGACCAGAAAAGTGCATTTTCAGCAAGTTGAAAAATTTGAAAAAAACGACATACTAACCCCTTACGTTTTTTTCAAAAATGGACACCCTCAAACTTTGGCATTTTATGCCATTTTTGGGTGCTTCTGGGCCCCCTGATGAGTGTGTGTGAGGTTTCCTGTGTCTTTTTGACCAGAAAAGTGCATTTTCAGCAAGTTGAAAAATTTGAAAAAAACGACATACTAACCCCTTACGTTTTTTTCAAAAATGGACACCCTCAAACTTTGGCATTTTATGCCATTTTTGGGTGCTTCTGGGCCCCCTGTTGAGTGTGTGTGAGGTTTCCGCTGTCTTTTTGACCAGAAAAGTGCATTTTCAGCAAGTTGAAAAATTTGAAAAAAACGACATACTAACCCCTTACGTTTTTTTCAAAAATGGACACCCTCAAACTTTGGCATTTTATGCCATTTTTGGGTGCTTCTGGGCCCCCTGTTGAGTGTGTGTGAGGTTTCCGCTGTCTTTTTGACCAGAAAAGTGCATTTTCAGCAAGTTGAAAAATTTGAAAAAAACGACATACGTACTAACCCCTTACGTTTTTTTCAAAAATGGACACCCTCAAACTTTGGCATTTTATGCCATTTTTGGGTGCTTTTGGGCCCCCTGTTGCGTGTGTGTGAGGTTTCCTGTGTCTTTTTGACCAGAAAAGTGCATTTTCAGCAAGTTGAAAAATTTGAAAAAAACGACATACTAACCCCTTACGTTTTTTTCAAAAATGGACACCCTCAAACTTTGGCATTTTATGCCATTTTTGGGTGCTTCTGGGCCCCCTGTTGAGTGTGTGTGAGGTTTCCGCTGTCTTTTTGACCAGAAAAGTGCATTTTCAGCAAGTTGAAAAATTTGAAAAAAACGACATACTAACCCCTTACGTTTTTTTCAAAAATGGACACCCTCAAACTTTGGCATTTTATGCCATTTTTGGGTGCTTCTGGGCCCCCTGTTGAGTGTGTGTGAGGTTTCCGCTGTCTTTTTGACCAGAAAAGTGCATTTTCAGCAAGTTGAAAAATTTGAAAAAAACGACATACTAACCCCTTACGTTTTTTTCAAAAATGGACACCCTCAAACTTTGGCATTTTATGCCATTTTTGGGTGCTTCTGGGCCCCCTGTTGAGTGTGTGTGAGGTTTCCGCTGTCTTTTTGACCAGAAAAGTGCATTTTCAGCAAGTTGAAAAATTTGAAAAAAACGACATACTAACCCCTTACGTTTTTTTCAAAAATGGACACCCTCAAACTTTGGCATTTTATGCCATTTTTGGGTGCTTTTGGGCCCCCTGTTGCGTGTGTGTGAGGTTTCCTGTGTCTTTTTGACCAGAAAAGTGCATTTTCAGCAAGTTGAAAATTTTGAAAAAAACGACATACTAACCCCTTACGTTTTTTTCAAAAATGGACACCCTCAAACTTTGGCATTTTATGCCATTTTTGGGTGCTTCTGGGCCCCCTGTTGAGTGTGTGTGAGGTTTCCGCTGTCTTTTTGACCAGAAAAGTGCATTTTCAGCAAGTTGAAAAATTTGAAAAAAACGACATACTAACCCCTTACGTTTTTTTCAAAAATCAACACCTTCAAACTTTGGCATTTTATGCCATTTTTGGGTGCTTCTGGGCCCCCTGTTGAGTGTGTGTGAGGTTTCCGCTGTCTTTTTGACCAGAAAAGTGCATTTTCAGCAAGTTGAAAAATTTGAAAAAAACGACATACTAACCCCTTACGTTTTTTTCAAAAATGGACACCCTCAAACTTTGGCATTTTATGCCATTTTTGGGTGCTTCTGGGCCCCCTGTTGAGTGTGTGTGAGGTTTCTGCTGTCTTTTTGACCAGAAAAGTGCATTTTCAGCAAGTTGAAAAATTTGAAAAAAACGACATACTAACCCCTTACGTTTTTTTCAAAAATCAACACCCTCAAACTTTGGCATTTTATGCCATTTTTGGGTGCTTCTGGGCCCCCTGATGAGTGTGTGTGAGGTTTCCTGTGTCTTTTTGACCAGAAAAGTGCATTTTCAGCAAGTTGAAAAATTTGAAAAAAACGACATACTAACCCCTTACGTTTTTTTCAAAAATGGACACCCTCAAACTTTGGCATTTTATGCCATTTTTGGGTGCTTCTGGGCCCCCTGATGAGTGTGTGTGAGGTTTCCTGTGTCTTTTTGACCAGAAAAGTGCATTTTCAGCAAGTTGAAAAATTTGAAAAAAACGACATACTAACCCCTTACGTTTTTTTCAAAAATGGACACCCTCAAACTTTGGCATTTTATGCCATTTTTGGGTGCTTCTGGGCCCCCTGTTGAGTGTGTGTGAGGTTTCCGCTGTCTTTTTGACCAGAAAAGTGCATTTTCAGCAAGTTGAAAATTTTGAAAAAAAACGACATACTAACCCCTTACGTTTTTTTCAAAAATGGACACCCTCAAACTTTGGCATTTTATGCCATTTTTGGGTGCTTCTGGGCCCCCTGTTGAGTGTGTGTGAGGTTTCCGCTGTCTTTTTGACCAGAAAAGTGCATTTTCAGCAAGTTGAAAAATTTGAAAAAAACGACATACTAACCCCTTACGTTTTTTTCAAAAATCAACACCTTCAAACTTTGGCATTTTATGCCATTTTTGGGTGCTTCTGGGCCCCCTGTTGAGTGTGTGTGAGGTTTCCGCTGTCTTTTTGACCAGAAAAGTGCATTTTCAGCAAGTTGAAAAATTTGAAAAAAACGACATACTAACCCCTTACGTTTTTTTCAAAAATGGACACCCTCAAACTTTGGCATTTTATGCCATTTTTGGGTGCTTCTGGGCCCCCTGTTGAGTGTGTGTGAGGTTTCTGCTGTCTTTTTGACCAGAAAAGTGCATTTTCAGCAAGTTGAAAAATTTGAAAAAAACGACATACTAACCCCTTACGTTTTTTTCAAAAATCAACACCCTCAAACTTTGGCATTTTATGCCATTTTTGGGTGCTTCTGGGCCCCCTGATGAGTGTGTGTGAGGTTTCCTGTGTCTTTTTGACCAGAAAAGTGCATTTTCAGCAAGTTGAAAATTTTGAAAAAAACGACATACTAACCCCTTACGTTTTTTTCAAAAATGGACACCCTCAAACTTTGGCATTTTATGCCATTTTTGGGTGCTTCTGGGCCCCCTGTTGAGTGTGTGTGAGGTTTCCGCTGTCTTTTTGACCAGAAAAGTGCATTTTCAGCAAGTTGAAAAATTTGAAAAAAACGACATACTAACCCCTTACGTTTTTTTCAAAAATGGACACCCTCAAACTTTGGCATTTTATGCCATTTTTGGGTGCTTCTGGGCCCCCTGATGAGTGTGTGTGAGGTTTCCTGTGTCTTTTTGACCAGAAAAGTGCATTTTCAGCAAGTTGAAAAATTAGAAAAAAACGACATACTAACCCCTTACGTTTTTTTCAAAAATGGACACCCTCAAACTTTGGCATTTTATGCCATTTTTGGGTGCTTCTGGGCCCCCTGATGAGTGTGTGTGAGGTTTCCTGTGTCTTTTTGACCAGAAAAGTGCATTTTCAGCAAGTTGAAAAATTTGAAAAAAACGCCATACTAACCCCTTACGTTTTTTTCAAAAATGGACACCCTCAAACTTTGGCATTTTATGCCATTTTTGGGTGCTTCTGGGCCCCCTGATGAGTGTGTGTGAGGTTTCCTGTGTCTTTTTGACCAGAAAAGTGCATTTTCAGCAAGTTGAAAAATTTGAAAAAAACGACATACTAACCCCTTACGTTTTTTTCAAAAATGGACACCCTCAAACTTTGGCATTTTATGCCATTTTTGGGTGCTTCTGGGCCCCCTGTTGAGTGTGTGTGAGGTTTCCTGTGTCTTTTTGACCAGAAAAGTGCATTTTCAGCAAGTTGAAAAATTTGAAAAAAACGCCATACTAACCCCTTACGTTTTTTTCAAAAGTGGACACCCTCAAACTTTGGCATTTTATGCCATTTTTGGGTGCTTCTGGGCCCCCTGATGAGTGTGTGTGAGGTTTCCGCTGTCTTTTTGACCAGAAAAGTGCATTTTCAGCAAGTTGAAAAATTTGAAAAAAACGCCATACTAACCCCTTACGTTTTTTTCCAAAAATGGACACCCTCAAACTTTGGCATTTTATGCCATTTTTGGGTGCTTCTGGGCCCCCTGATGAGTTTGTGTGAGGTTTCCTGTGTCTTTTTGACCAGAAAAGTGCATTTTCAGCAAGTTGAAAAACTTGAAAAAAACGACATACTAACCCCTTACGTTTTTTTCAAAAATGGACACCCTCAAACTTTGGCATTTTATGCCATTTTTGGGCTCTTCTGGGCCCCCTGATGAGTGTGTGTGAGGTTTCCTGTGTCTTTTTGACCAGAAAAGTGCATTTTCAGCAAGTTGAAAAATTTGAAAAAAACGCCATACTAACCCCTTACGTTTTTTTCAAAAATGGACACCCTCAAACTTTGGCATTTTATGCCATTTTTGGGTGCTTCTGGGCCCCCTGATGAGTGTGTGTGAGGTTTCCTGTGTCTTTTTGACCAGAAAAGTGCATTTTCAGCAAGTTGAAAAATTTGAAAAAAACGCCATACTAACCCCTTACGTTTTTTTCAAAAATGGACACCCTCAAACTTTGGCATTTTATGCCATTTTTGGGTGCTTCTGGGCCCCCTGTTGAGTGTGTGTGAGGTTTCTGCTGTCTTTTTGACCAGAAAAGTGCATTTTCAGCAAGTTGAAAAACTTGAAAAAAACGACATACTAACCCCTTACGTTTTTTTCAAAAATGGACACCCTCAAACTTTGGCATTTTATGCCATTTTTGGGTGCTTCTGGGCCCCCTGTTGAGTGTGTGTGAGGTTTCCTGTGTCTTTTTGACCAGAAAAGTGCATTTTCAGCAAGTTGAAAAATTTGAAAAAAACGACATACTAACCCCTTACGTTTTTTTCAAAAATGGACACCCTCAAACTTTGGCATTTTATGCCATTTTTGGGTGCTTCTGGGCCCCCTGATGAGTGTGTGTGAGGTTTCCGCTGTCTTTTTGACCAGAAAAGTGCATTTTCAGCAAGTTGAAAAATTTGAAAAAAACGACATACTAACCCCTTACGTTTTTTTCAAAAATGGACACCCTCAAACTTTGGCATTTTATGCCATTTTTGGGTGCTTCTGGGCCCCCTGATGAGTGTGTGTGAGGTTTCCTGTGTCTTTTTGACCAGAAAAGTGCATTTTCAGCAAGTTGAAAAATTTGAAAAAAACGCCATACTAACCCCTTACGTTTTTTTCAAAAATGGACACCCTCAAACTTTGGCATTTTATGCCATTTTTGGGTGCTTCTGGGCCCCCTGATGAGTGTGTGTGAGGTTTCCTGTGTCTTTTTGACCAGAAAAGTGCATTTTCAGCAAGTTGAAAAATTTGAAAAAAACGACATACTAACCCCTTACGTTTTTTTCAAAAATGGACACCCTCAAACTTTGGCATTTTATGCCATTTTTGGGTGCTTCTGGGCCCCCTGATGAGTGTGTGTGAGGTTTCCTGTGTCTTTTTGACCAGAAAAGTGCATTTTCAGCAAGTTGAAAAACTTGAAAAAAACGACATACTAACCCCTTACGTTTTTTTCAAAAATCAACACCCTCAAACTTTGCCATTTTATGCCATTTTTGGGTGCTTCTGGGCCCCCTGATGAGTGTGTGTGAGGTTTCTGCTGTCTTTTTGACTAGAAAAGTGCATTTTCAGCAAGTTGAAAAATTTGAAAAAAACGCCATACTAACCCCTTACGTTTTTTTCAAAAATCAACACCCTCAAACTTTGGCATTTTATGCCATTTTTGGGTGCTTCTGGGCCCCCTGTTGAGTGTGTGTCAGGTTTCCGCTGTCTTTTTGACCAGAAAAGTGCATTTTCAGCAAGTTGAAAAACTTGAAAAAAACGACATACTAACCCCTTACGTTTTTTTCAAAAATGGACACCCTCAAACTTTGGCATTTTATGCCATTTTTGGGTGCTTCTGGGCCCCCTGATGAGTGTGTGTGAGGTTTCCTGTGTCTTTTTGACCAGAAAAGTGCATTTTCAGCAAGTTGAAAAATTTGAAAAAAACGACATACTAACCCCTTACGTTTTTTTCAAAAATGGACACCCTCAAACTTTGGCATTTTATGCCATTTTTGGGTGCTTCTGGGCCCCCTGTTGAGTGTGTGTGAGGTTTCCTGTGTCTTTTTGACCAGAAAAGTGCATTTTCAGCAAGTTGAAAAATTTGAAAAAAACGACATACTAACCCCTTACGTTTTTTTCAAAAATGGACACCCTCAAACTTTGGCATTTTATGCCATTTTTGGGTGCTTCTGGGCCCCCTGATGAGTGTGTGTGAGGTTTCCTGTGTCTTTTTGACCAGAAAAGTGCATTTTCAGCAAGTTGAAAAACTTGAAAAAAACGACATACTAACCCCTTACGTTTTTTTCAAAAATCAACACCCTCAAACTTTGGCATTTTATGCCATTTTTGGGTGCTTCTGGGCCCCCTGTTGAGTGTGTGTGAGGTTTCCTGTGTCTTTTTGACCAGAAAAGTGCATTTTCAGCAAGTTGAAAAATTTGAAAAAAACGACATACTAACCCCTTACGTTTTTTTCAAAAATGGACACCCTCAAACTTTGGCATTTTATGCCATTTTTGGGTGTTTCTGGGCCCCCTGTTGAGTGTGTGTGAGGTTTCCTGTGTCTTTTTGACCAGAAAAGTGCATTTTCAGCAAGTTGAAAAATTTGAAAAAAACGCCATACTAACCCCTTACGTTTTTTTCAAAAATGGACACCCTCAAACTTTGGCATTTTATGCCATTTTTGGGCTCTTCTGGGCATTAAAAACAAATCGAAGTAGACGCTCCCGTCGTCGAGCGGTAGCGTGTGACAGCGTGTAGGAAGTACGTAGGCACGAGTCATCGTTCCGACATGCGCGTATGGATTTTCCTTGACGTTCGATCGACAGGATGTAACAGTCATCTTATCAGGCGGGGAAGGAGCCCTCGGCGGCCGCCATCGATTGCCGCCATTAAGTGCAAGATGACATAATTGCTCTCTGTTGCCATGGCGGCACGGTGGGCAGTCTGTGTGTGTGTGTTCTGAAGCCCCTAATTAAAGTAGCTCGTCAAGTGGGAATCAGTCCCATCTGGACCCTGACGGTCCTTCAAAGACGCGGGAGTCTGAGGGAGGTGGTGTTGGTTTGACTGCAGGATTTGGAAGAAAAACATTTGGTCCTTTGGACATTAGCATGCTAGCATCCGGGTCACTAATGGTGCATAAATGATGGGATGTTAAGAACTGAATCAGAAATCCTAACCTACGTCCCTGCTCCTGTCTTGCAGCTGCTGGACTTTGAAAGGAAGCGTCAGTATGGGCTACGCGTGCAGGTGGAGAACGTCCACGTCAGCCCGCGTTTCTTCTCGGCGGGGCCGTTCAGGGACGAGGCGTCCATCAAGATCACGGTGGAGGATGTGGACGAGCCGCCCGTGTTTGAGCGAGCCAGCTACATCATGGAGGTCAAAGAGGACGCCACGCCCAACACCATCATCGGGTCCGTCAGCGCCTCCGATCCGGACATCAAACGCAGTCCTGTCAGGTAGCGCTACTTGTCCTCCAAGAAATCATTGAAGTAATTATCTACTTGGCTTATAGTAGGTTCTGTAAGGTAATACAGCAAAATCTTTATAAGAAGCGAGGACCCCGTCCCCCCTAAAAAGGAGACAACAGAGGAGGCTTCCTAAGGACACGTGGTTTTCCTTTTCTGTGTTTTTATGATGCACCGAGGGAGTTGGCTCTCAAGGTTGAAGTTCTCGCACTTTATTGCAGGTGTCAAATATGATATGATTCTCTTTTATCGGCCATCATCAGCCGGCTAGCTGGCCCGTGGCATTTGGAGGCGGAGGGAGGAAGGGAGGTAGAATGCGCCGCCGCCTGAAGGGATGGGGGAGTGTGTGTGGGGGCGGGGCGTGGGGGCGTTTGGCACGAGGGAGCCATCTTTAATAGGACATGGCGAGGGAGGAGGATGATGAAGTGTTGTGTCACTCGTCCTCCTTCAAGTCGACTCGCTGCTTTTATTCCACTTGATCGCTAGCAAACACAAATAGTCTGTTCCAGGGTCAAACTGTGGCCAGCATGTTGATCCTGTAAGTGTAAAAAGAAGATGAGCAGTGAGTTGACATATACATACATAAAGTGGAGTGTTTTGCTAGCAATGCTATATACTATGTAGTATACTATGTGTGTGAATGAGAGGAACCCGAGTGGAAGAGTGAGGTTACAGGGGAAAGAGATAAAGAAGGTAGAGAATTTGAAGTACTTGGGGTCAACAGTTCAGAAAAATGCAGATTGTGAAAAGGAGGTGAAACGGAGATGAGGATGCTAAGGTTCTCATTGGGAGTGACCGGGATGGATAGGATCAGGGATATTACATGTTAGAGGTAAAACGTGTCCTACCTTGTCTCTCTCTCTCTCTCAGGTATTCCATCGACCGACGCACCGACATGGACCGAGTGTTTGATGTCCACGCCGTCAACGGCTCCGTCTTCCTCCTCCGAGAGTTGGACCGCGAGGAGAACGCCTGGCACAACATCTCTGTCATCGCCTCAGAGTTCAGTGAGTACAATACATAGTACATACAAAATACATAATACATACATAAACAAATTAAACACGTCTAAATATTTGCTATACAATATTTACTATATTTGAATAAATTCATTTCAAAATTAAATAAATTAATCAGAAAAAATGTTATTTGCAGGTAGGATAGGATAAATATTTTGATTTGAAAAAGTACAATATTTAATTAAATTTATTTTTAGAAATTAATGACATTTTTTGCAATTTCAAATACTATCAATTTGAAACAACTTAAGTTTATTTAATGCTATTTTTGGATAAATTAACACTTAATTTTAAAGTATTGTAACATTGTCTGTACTCCCAAAGTTGTATTGGTGTACTATGCAGTAACCAAGTACCGTGGGAAAAAAATAAACAATAAATTATGGCAAATACTTAATAGTAATAGTAAGTGTATTTCAATTGTTGTTAGTATATCATAATGTCAATGAAAATGGCTGCTGAAATAAATAAAAAAATATATGAAAAAAAGTATATTTATGTAAATGAATCATTTAAAGTACTTGTAAAGGTAGTAAAAAAGTATTTGACGATGACGTGTTTCCCCAGACAACCTTCGACAGATCAGCCGCGTGCCGGTCCACATCAGAGTGCTGGACATCAACGACAACGCCCCCACCTTCGCCACCAACTACGAGACGTTCGTGTGCGAGAACGCCAAGGCTAACCAGGTGGGGGCGCTTGCGGGTGCTAAGCTAACTAACCAAAGTGAGTTTGTTGTCGCTGACCGGTCTTTTCCGCTTCCAGAGGATCCAAACGGTGAGCGCCACAGACCCGGACGAGCCTCTGGGAGGGCATCGCTTCTTCTTCAGCCTGGCCCAGGAAGCCGCCGGGAAGGCCAACTTCTCCGTCCGCGACAACCGAGGTAACGTCTGACGTTTTTCCAGCGCGATGTCCAGCGGTGAGCGTTTCTTCCGGATGTTTCAGACAACACGGCGTGGATCCTGACGCGGAGGAACAGCTACAGCAGCCTCCTGAAGAGCGTCTACCACGTGCCCGTGGTCATCTCGGACGGCGGCATGCCGGTGCGGAGCAGCACCAACACGCTCACCGTCAGGGTCTGCACGTGCGACCGCGAGGGCAACATGAAGCTGTGCAACGCCGAGGCGCTGACGGCCAAAGCGGGGCTGAGCACGGGGGCGCTGGTGGCCATCTTGCTGTGCGTCTTGATCTTGCTGAGTGAGTACAAACTCTTTTAAAACTTTAAAAACTTACACTAGCCAATTAAAGTTAATAACCAAAATAAATATAGAACCTAAATATGGCGATAAATGTTAAACACTGTTTAAATAAATAGCATTAAAAACTTAAAAACGTAGACTAGCCAGTTAAAGATAAAAACCAAAATAAATATAGAAAAGTGAACCTTGAAATGTCGATTAATGTTAAATACTGTTAAAAAAAAACAAAAACAAATAGCATTGAAAAGATAATAACAGGAATATAGAAAATTTTACCTAAAAAAAACAAATAGCATTAAAAACCTAAGACTAGCCAGTTAAAAATAATCAAAATAAATATACAAAATCAAACCTAAAAATGGCGATAAATGTTAGTGTTTAAAAAAAAAACAGACTGGCCAGTTAAAGATAATAACCAAAATAAATATAGAAAAGTGACCCTAAAAATGGCGATAAACGTTAAATACTGTTAAAAACAAAAACAAAAAACAACAAATAGAATGAAAAACTTAAGACTAGCCAGTTAAAAATAATCAAAATAAATATACAAAATCAAACCTAAAAATGGCGATAAATGTTAGTGTTTAAAAAAAAAACAGACTGGCCAGTTAAAGATAATAACCAAAATAAATATAGAAAAGTGACCCTAAAAATGGCGATAAACGTTAAATACTGTTAAAAAAAAACAAAACAAAAACAAATAGCACTGAAAAGATAATAACCGAAATAAATATAGAAAAATGTAACTTAAAAAAAAACATCAAATAGAATGAAAAACTTTAAAAAAACAGTTAAAAATAACCAAAATAAATATACAAAATCAAACCTAAAAATATAAATTAGATACATTTTAGTGTTAAATATTTAGTGTTTTATTATTTAAAAAAAAACCCAAACAGCATTAAAAACTAGACTAGCCAATTAAAGATAAAATATATAAATGTTAAATACTGTTTAAAAAAAACAAATAGCATTAAAAACTTAGACTAGCCAGATTAAAATGTTAGTGTTTAAAAAAGAAACTCTAAACTAAAAACTAATAGACAAATAGCCTACAAAATCCAAGTCAATATTGGCATAAAAATAATGAGAAAAGTCGTGAATAGTTTTGCGTAATGAAGTATTTAATTAGTAGAAAAACAAACATACATTGTGGTATTAAAGTCCATAGCAAGTGATGTTATGTAACGTTACACGTGAGGACGGTTCCAGGATGTTCCGGCGTACTTGGAGTTAACCAGCCAGGTTGAGTGTGAAGAAAAAGTCCGAGCTAAAGCGCGTCCATGTTTGACCCCGTCAGCGTTGTATTATGTATTGTATATTATATTATGTATTGTATTGTTACTAAATTGTGATGTGGCGCGGCGGCGGAGGACAGGAACACGTGACCTGTCCTCCACGCTTGACTAACTTGTCGCTGTGCCCGCAGTGATCGTAGTTCTGTTCGCCGCCCTGAGGCGGCAGCGAAAGAAGGAGCCTCTGATCATCTCCAAGGAGGACGTACGGGACAACGTGGTCAGCTACAACGACGAGGGCGGCGGAGAGGAGGACACCCAGGCCTTCGACATCGGCACGCTGCGCAACCCCGAGGCCATCGAGGACGCCAAGCAGCGGCGGGACATCCTCCCCGAGGCCTACTACCCCCCCACCCGACGACCGGCGCCCCCCTCGGCCCGGGACGACAACAACGGCGACGTGCGGGACTTCATCAACCAGCGCATCCAGGACAACGACAGCGACCCCACGGCGCCGCCGTACGACTCGCTGGCCACCTACGCCTACGAGGGCAGCGGCTCCGTGGCCGAGTCGCTCAGCTCGCTGGAGTCGGCCACCACGGAGGGCGAGCAGGACTACAACTACCTGAGCGAGTGGGGGCCGCGCTTTAAGAAACTGGCCGACATGTACGGCGCCGACGACAGCGACTCTTAACGGGGCGGCGGACACGGACGTTCTTGGGCCTGGCGTCGTGTGTCCCCCCCCTACCCCCCGTCACGTGTTAGTTAGGGCGCGGTACCGCCCACCTGAGTATCTACCAATGGTTTTTCTGTTTCGACTCCGCCGCTGCCTGTGATGGACACGCAGTCGTCTACTTAAGTGTTTCACGCTGCGTGTTGTGATCTTAGCTTGTGTACGTTACATGCTACAATACACTGTACAGACATCCCACTCCTTTGCTTTTTTCTTCATCTAAACAAACCTCCCAGCGCAGCCGACAGACTAACGCTGGTTGGTCTGGTTCCCGCGACGGAACCTTTTGGAAGACGGCCAATGGAGGGCTAAAGACGCTAGCTACCGTTTAAAAAAACTCAACGCTCTACGGCCCCCCTTACCGGCGAGATGGACGGAGGACGACAAGATGGAGGACAAGCGTTTTGACTCATCTTTTTTCTTCACCCTCCTCTTGACTCAAACATGGCGGCGGCGTCCTCGTAGATGTGTTGGTTGTCCATGTGTAGACGCCGGCGTTGACAAATGTGGTCCTCCGGTTCTGGGGGGCGGGGGGGAGAGAGAGAAAAACATGGTCTTTGTGGTTTGGCCGTCCCATTACTTTTGCTTTGTACAACGTGAGATTTTGTACTGAATATTTATATGACGCGATTAAATATTCTTGGAAAGCCGCCTGTTTGCTGCCATTGTTATTTTTAGAAAGGCTGGTAGGGGTGGAAGCATCCATCTAATTTATTGATTGCTATTCCTGCGATCCGCCTGACATAGCTTGTTCTGCAAGACATGTCGCTCTAAGACGGTTTCAAAGATCATCGAAACGAGACAATGTAACACTACGCGGAGGATTTTAGTACTTTTAATGATAAACAGTTGGATTTTGCTGACGTTGATTAGCTATGCCTGGAGACGGGGGCGCACGGATGCTGTGAAGGCGAGTTAAATTAAAGTTAAAGTTAAATTAAAATTAAAATTAAAATTAAAATTAAAATTAAAATTAAATTACATTAAATTAAATTAAATTTAATTTAATTTAATTTAATTTAATTTAATTTAAATTTAATTTAAATTTAATTTAAATTTAATTTAAATTTAATTTAAATTTAATTAAATTACATTAAAGTTAAGTTAAATTAAATTAAATCAAAGTTACGTAGGAGATGAAAGTCATAAATATGATTTTGTTATCGGATCATTTTGACTGCGGACATACGATTGGCGGCGTGGCGTGGAAACCATGACAACATGCTGCTGTACTGCGCATGCTAGGCTAACGCGGAAACTGTTAGCGGCTACTCTGTTCGGCCTAAGTTAGAATACGTTTTGTCGTACTTGCTAAGGTCCGTGGCGCCACCGTGCTGTTAAAGCAATGGGTACGCTATTTTGGCGGCATGAAATTATTGTTATTATTATTATTATTATTATTATTATTATTATTATTATTATTATTATTATTATATTATATTATGAGATGATCACAGCGCTGTTAAAGCAATAGGTATGCTATTTCGCGGCATGAAATTATTATTATTATTATTATTATTATTATTATTATTATTATTATTATTATTATTATTATTATTATTATTATTATTATTATTATTATATTAATTATATTATATTATGAGATTATCACCGCGCTGTTAAAGCAATAGGTATGCTATTTTGCGGCATGAAATTATTATTATTATTATTATATTATATTAATTATATTATGAGATTATCACCGCGCTGTTAAAGCAATAGGTATGCTATTTCACGGCATGAAATTATTATTATTATTATATTAATTATATTATATTATGAGATTATCACCGCACTGTTAAAGCAACAGGTACGCTATTTCGCGGCATGAAATTATTATTATTATTATTATTATATTATATTAATTATATTATGAGATTATCACCGCGCTGTTAAAGCAATGGGTACACTATTTTGCAGCATGAAATTATTATTATATTATATTAATTATATTATATTATATATTATGAGATTATCACCGTGCTGTTAAAGCAATGGGTATGCTATTTTGCGGCATGAAATTATTATTATATTATATTATATTATATTATATTATATTATATTATATTATATTATATTATATTAGATTAGATTAGATTAGATTATTATTATATTATTTACTTGTATGTTTCTTAGCCATCATTTATTGGTACCGGAATCTAGCAAACTTCAGCATCACACTAAAAAGGAATCGATTTGAACTTCCTGAATGGTTTTGGCTGGACGAACGGAATGGTTATTGAAATGAATGGTTCCACCCCTAACAACTGTAGCGCTAGCCAATTGGATTATTTGCAAATAACTTTATTTATAATATGTATTTAGCTTCACATTCAGGCTTTAACACGTACGTATCTTTTTTTTTTTTGCGTTAAAGATGACGAGTGTGTTGCCACCTGTGCTTGGTTTCGTCTTCACTTCCTGCCGTCGTCGGGCTCGTCGCTCTCCTGGCGCTCCCGCTCGCGTCGCATCTCCTTCAGCTCCTGCCGGTATTTACGCTCGATGAAGCGCTTCTGATGAGCCATCTGTGGGAAGTTATCTGTGGGAGGGGCGGAGGAACAGAGGAGGAGAGCGTTAGCGGCCGTGGCGTCATCGGTCCGGTCAGCCATAAAAGATGGGAAGGCGGGGCTCGGGACGCTGTTCTTTTTGGTTAGGAATGAGGGCGTGGCGGTAAATTAGACCCGCGTGTTGGGCTGACATCATCATTATTAAGAGACTTAGTAGAAATAAGTAGAAACCAGACATTAAATGCTCTTTTATTAGCTAGAATATGACGCAACATCCAACGCCAAAAATATATTCTTTATAGTTTTACATGCGGAAATATGTTCAATTATTATTATTATCACGGCGAGACAGAATTTTGTAGTGTTCATCAAATTGCTGGTACTCAAATTTCTTTGGCCCCGTGGCGGGTCATTTAGCATGAACTAATGGTTAGTTAGTTAATACATTCATTCATTCATTTTCTACCGCTTATCCTCACAAGGGTCGTGGGGGGTGCTGGAGCCTATCCCAGCTGTCTACGAGCGAGAGGCGGGGTACACCCTGGACTGGTTGCCAGCCAGCCAATCACAGGGCACATATAGACAAACAACCATTCACACTCACATTCATACCGATGGACAATTTGGAGTCGCTAATTAACCTAGCATGTTTTTGGAATGTGGGAGAAAACCCACGCATGCGCGGGGAGAACGTGCAAACTCCACACAGAGACTCGGGTCTCCTAGCTGTGAGGTCTGCGCGCTAGTTAGCAATACAGCACAGGGTAAATGACATTAAAAACAATGTTAATAATCGGCTTTGTCGGCTATAGCTAACAGCTTGTTTATTTTAAACGTACATTATCAAAATGGCCGCTGCATCATTTGACTTTTTCCATATGCGGCCTCGGTGGAAAAAGTTAGGACACCCCTGAGTTAAGTTAAGACAGTGGATCATGAACAAAATCTGACATTCCCGACTTTTTAATGACGTTCCGAGAGTAAAGTGCATCCCGAGAGCCTTTTAATGAGCAGCAAACATGGGAAAATTCTATCATCTTTTTTTTTCTTTCTTTGATGCAGTTTGGAGAAAAGAGGCCCTGGGCTTCACTATGCATCTTAAAAAAAAAAAAAAAAAAAAAAAAAAAGTTCTGGTTACTATCTGTCAGTCAGAGACGGGCGTGGGAATGAGAGTGAATGGGAATGAGAGTCTAATGTTAGCACTTTAGCGTTGACACAAACAGCTCATTAGCATTAAAGCTACAGACACGCTAGTCAATGCCGTTCTTAGTTGTACACGTCTTAAACCTAACGCTAGACACTTGAGCTGAAGTGCCAGCGAGCGCTTCGCCTGGACAACGCGGCAGGAAGGCCCTCGAAAAAGGTTCACGCTCCGCTCCGCAGACACTCGTCAACAACAACAACATCAACGACGACGCGAAGCACTCGTGCACCCACGCGCCGACAGTCTATTGGGTAACGGCTCCGCTAAGGAAACCTACACTTGTCTCGAGAGGACAAGACTCCGGCGTTCCATTATTTAACACGCGTGGCGAGAAAGTAGACGGCGCGCACACACGGCGGATATGTTGATGCGTCTCAGCTGTCGGCTCCTCGGAGACGGCGGCTCATCTGCATGCTGATTAACTCCAATAAGTCACTCCTGTTTACCCACAACACTCTACTTCCTGTCCAAGATGGCGGCCGACTGTCGCCGATTAAAAAAAAAGGAAGCGAGGCGACTGAAAATGAGGCAAGACATACGCGTTGACTGAAAAAAAAGACGCGCCCGTAGAGCGGCGGCCATGTCGGCTTTGACAGGGAGCCATCTTTCATGTTTTGCTCGGGGTTGCATCAGACGCTTTCTCATGCTGAGATTAGAGCCAATGGCGCTACAGGGTCTCGCTGAGGCCCCGCCCCCCCCCCCCCCCCTTCTCTCCGGCATTGTCGTGAAGACGTGAAAAGGTCTTTGAGATGCTCCTCAGCTTCACTAATCCAGAGGAACCGCGCTCGCTACCTCGTTTGTCGGCACTCATGTTCCTGCCGGCAGGCGCCTTGACTCAACGTCACATCCAACGGCGGCCCGTCAAGGGCGCTGTGGATGAACGCCGCCGCCATCGCTGAGCCGGGACGGGTTTAATGAGGCCCGAGCTGTCCGACTCAACCCTTTACCTCTGACATGGCGGCGGTCACGCGTTCCATCAGGATGGAACGTCTTCCACATCAGGAAGTCGGGCGCCGACTCCAAGCCAGCGAGCGGCTCGTAGCCAATCAATAACACGGGAACATGACACCGCAACTCATGTCCTTCGTTAGCTAACAATCACAGTGAGAGACGGGGGCGTTTTAATCCAGGGGGGGTCCAATAAATGACAGGACGACGGGCACCATCTTGAGATTGTCGAGCTTTGTTTAGCTAAACGCTAGCATGGCTAATTTTGATGCTTACAACAAAGTCGCTTTGTAAAGGAAACATGGCTAGCATGTGACTGGCGGTCCTTCAAACAAAATGGCGGGTTAGCATCTGTGTTCCAGACCCAACTGACAAATTAATTTCCATGAAGTACTACTGAAATACTTTTGTAGTTTTACCGCACAGAAAAGCTGTTTGACTTTCTAAATACTATTATAAAAAATACTATTATATTTCTAAATACTATATACTACAAATACTATGTAGTCATCTTGACACTCGGCTCATAGCATATATTGTAGCAAGCTAGTTAGCCTCCAACGTATTTATTGTAAACTTAAAGTACTACCACTTCCACACTCAATGGGAGAATAACTTTTTAAATTTTTTTTAATGGCTCTAATGAAAGTTGTGACGCACGTCGTCCTATATGCTACGTATACAAGATGCAGCAAGACAATGTCACCGATGGGCCCCAGGCTGCATGTTGGACACCCCCAGTTTAAATAAAGTGAATTAAAAAAAAAAAAATGCCGATTTCCCAAACGAAGTGACCTTTCTTTCGAAAGGCCGTTCGTAATCTAGTCGCATGAAACGGCAATTTATGAAGAGGAAACGTTCATTTACGAGCGTCCATCAATCAGGCTGACACGGCGGACGCTGGGGAGAGGAAGGAAGGGAGGAGCGAAGGAAGCGTTGCGCGCTGAACCCCGCCCCCCCTGGTGAGGGGAACGCGGCAAATAATGAGACACGAGGAGTCTTCAATAAGGAGCTAAAGCCGAGCCGAACAAACAGTATCCATCATTTAGCGGACAAATAGAATCAAAGTTTGACCTCGGCGACGCCGCCATCGGGCCCCTTTGGGCCGAGCGCTCACCTCCAGCTAATTAGCTCAATGAACAGCTAATTGCAGACATGATTCATGTAGCGTAATGCCGGGTCCTGCCCAAAAATAAGGGCCAAAGATTAAAATGTTTGCTGTAATTACACACTGCGCTCCGGTAGGCACCGTTACGGAGTATTGCGACATTTTAATAAATATTCTATTCAACAGTTTTGTGCCTGTAGCTTTAATGCTAATGAGCTGTGTTTAACTGGATTGTGTACTGCCAATTTACAACATACAACGACGTACATTAAGGAGTGGGACGGTGGCTACGTGATGCTAATGTGCTAATGTGCTAATATTACATTACAACAGCAGCATCGTGAGGTTTGTTGCTCATAAATAGGCTCTCGGGAAGACACGCTACATCGTTAAAAAGTCACGTTTTGCACGAATGCGGACCTTTAACAATGAAGTTTTCCCCCCTTATGTATTTTTAAGAGGCCAATGTCGCGTGTTGTCACTACTCGACTGTGCAGCGAGGCGCGCGTAGCACTTTTATTCAAGTGGACTTTGATGGTGAGATGAAAAACCAGCCAAGAAGGCTCTGAAGAGGACCAGAAGAAGAGTTCTGAGCCCGAGAGGGTCCCCCCCGAGGGCGCGTGAAGCCTGGCTCGTTCAAATATAAAAAAACACAAACCGCACGCAGCCCACGACCACGACGACAACAACAAGCGGCAACGGCAGCAGCGGCGGCAGAGCATTGACATGCTCGAGGATGCTCAGCGCCGCTTGGGCTCGGTCTTGGACGCGGACACGTGCCTGCCAGCACTTCAAACAGCCAAGATGGCGCCACCAACTGGCTCTGTGGCAGCCGCCTCGCACTGTGCAGCCAAGGCTAATGGTCAACGCGAGTGTGTGTGTGTGTGTGTGTGTGTGTGTGTGTGTGTGTGTGGTGTATGCCAAACTGCTCACATTTGTCAAGCGCATCCATGGCGGCTCCCATTTCTGCCTGTTGGATGCTACAAGAAAACACAAAAGCAAAGAAAAGGTCTTTAGCATATTTTACCTTTTTTTAATCTGTCAAAATAACAAAAAAAAAATATGGAGGATTATCAAATATGCTTTCTATTTGTTTTGCTAAACAATCCCAGGTAGGGGCATCTCAAGGCGCTAAGCCTGCCGGCGGCGCGGCGCCAGGCGATGTTTGTGCTTCGCCACGCGGCGTCACCCCCGTGCGCGAGGAGGCTGGGGGAGATTAAGTGGCGTAAATATGGAAAAGAATAAGCTGTCAAAGATCCAATGGAGGAGACAAACTTATCGGCAGATTAGCTCGCTTTCACGTCGGAGGCGGCTGAGGGGGCTTTGGGTGGGTGTTTGATGTATTTAAGTGGGATTGCCGGCGGCTTCCTGTGCACCTGAAAAGGAGCAGAGACGCGCAACCATCTGCTCGAGTCGCCTTCGTGCGCGTTTTTCCATAACGCACTTTTACGTCAAATCAATAATGGATCGATTCATTTTCATTGTGCATAATGCATCGCCCGCTAGGCGGGCTTAATTGCGCTAATAAACGTCGGCGGCCCATTAGACGCCAGACTTTTACGAGCGGAGCTCACCTGGGCCCTTTGCCGCAGCCGATGCGCTCGCCCTTGAAGTAGACGGCGACGGTGTAGGTGCGAGCGTGCGAGGGTCCCACCGTCTGCAGCGTTCTGCAAACAGAGAAACAAACACAAGAGAAATATCATTAATACTCGAGTGAGGGAGGGGGGAAGGGGGAGGGGGGCAAACACAAGGACGCTGGAGGAAAAAGAAAAAAGAAATGAAGCACATTTTTCAAGTGGAACGAATATAATTCATCACAAGGCAAAGTGCTCTTTTATTTGGTGGCAGAGGCCATCTGAGCACCTTTAGGGCATTCGCGCTCGCCAAGTCGCACCCTTGGACGAGCGTGAGCGAACTGATCCGTGTCCAGGCATGGCCCACTTCCTCTCCGTTGGCAGGACTGGAAGAGGTGGGCCGGGGCGCGGCACCATTCCAGCCGAGGAACGCTGCCGAGGCCTGAATGACGGAATCTCTAGTTCTTTAAATTATTACTATTTATTCAAAATTATTTCAATTATTTGTACAAATGACTGTTTACGCTGTACATTGTTCATATTTGATGTCATCTATTTATTATTTATTATTTATTATTTATTATTTATTATTTATTATTTATTATTTATTATTTATTATTTATTATTTATTATTTATTATTTATTATTTATTATTTATTATTTATTATTTATTATTTATTATTTAATGAATGGCAATTTCACTACAAAATTATTATTCATTCAAAATTATTTAAATTATTTGTACAAATTACTGTATACGCTGCACATTGTTCATATTTGATGTCATCTATTTATTCTCCACATTATTTATCATTAATAATAAATTAATAAATGGCAATTTCACTACAAAAATTATTATTCATTCAAAATTATTAAAATTATTTGTACAAATTACTGTTTACGCTGTACATTGTTCATATTTGATGTCATCTATATATTCTCCACATTATTTATTATTTATTATTTATTATTTATTATTTATTATTTATTATTTATTATTTATTATTTATTATTTATTATTTATTATTTATTATTTATTATATTATATTTATTACGGGAAGCAACGACATTTTGACAATAAAGAAAGTATATCTATCATCATGGAATTGGAATCAAATCTCTATTTTCCGTATGATTTCCTTATTATTTCATTTTTGGCACAAATTTTGGCCTCCCTTTTATGCTAACTTTACATATTTATAGCATACATATGGCATTTCCAAGCATAAAATTTAACAATGAACTACAATACAAATATAAGGCATTCAGAAAATGCATTTTGATACGTAGTATTCTAGTAGTATTCTAAACTGGTCACTGGCGTGGCAGTAATATTACAGTGATGACAAAATTTTGTCTAATTTTAGTGTTATTTTATGTTATTATATCCACTGTATTGGTTAATACTCATGTCAACGTGACTATAGGGGTGTTATTTCATGTCTGGAGGGCTCCGCTAATGTTTCAACTGTATTAAGACAACGCACAACATGTTCAGCTGCCAGGGTAAACAAGTGGTTTACACGCGTTCCTTTAAAAGAAAGACAAGCCGTCAGTCGGGATCCTTCCGCGGGGACAAACGCGTGAAACGAGACAGAAAGACAAAACTTGGGAGACGTTTTGAAATGTTAATATTAGCATAAACACGCCGCACGCGAGCTGGGGAGTCGCCCTGAATTATTCACAGACAATTTACTTATTTCAGGAGAGCGATCAATTTTTAATGCGGCGTGGTCACTTATGACACCCGTATCAATAATTCACTCCCCCCCCCCCGCCCCCCTCCTCTCACTGACAAGCCACCACGCGCCAACAGCAAACAAGACACTTGCGAGCGTCGCCTTAGCCCAATCTCAGCAGGGGGGGACGTGTCACAAAGCACCGTTCACGACTGAAAAAAAAAAAAAAAAATGCTAGTCAAAGATCCTTTATATGACGGGAGCACTCCGCTGTCTTTAAGTACATACTTCTTCTACTGTAGTATACGCTGTTCTCTACACAATAAACAATGTTTGTCAGTCGCCATGGCAGCAAATACGCCGCCTCTCAACAAGCATCGAGTCAAATGACACTTGCTACTTGACCTTTTGACAAAGTGTGAGGACGAGCGACTCCCCGGGGAGGGGGCCCCCGTGGTTATTTATCACAACTGCAAGGAGCTTTTTTTACGCATCCGCACGTGTTTTTTTTTTGTGTTTGCAAACAGAGGAAGGATGCCATTTTAGATGCCGAACTGCCGGTCGTGTTTTTAACAAGATGAAATGTCATTCAATTATGATTAAATGCTGTTTATGGATTGGCTCGGAATGAAAACACATTAGTGTTGATGAGCTAGTATAGCATAAGCAGGCATCTAATGCATGTTAAATTACATTTTTTTTCTTTTTTTTACTATTTACAAGTTCCAAGACGAGTTTTTAATGTTAATTTTAGGAAAAGTACAATGAAAAAAAAATTGCCGTCTATTAATTTCATTTCCGCTCTGCACTCTGTGTGTATGCTAGCGGCCCCGCCTCCACCCATCAAGGAAAAGAGACTATAAAAGGGCCGCCCTGTTCATGCCGTTGTTCTATCAAGATCATTTTCATTTCAAGATCTTCTAGTCTGGACCTCGTGGTCCAGCTTGACATTGAAATGACCTTCACAGCTCGGCATGGTGTGTGGGAACGTCTTACTTGTACAGAGGGATGTCGGGCTCCTTGCCCTCGGTCCTCAGGGTCAAACAACACTGCTGCAGCTGAGACTTGGGATCGTTCCAGTCCTGGTTCAGAATGAACTCCTGCAACACACAGGAAGGGTGGGAGATGTTTTTTTTTTTTTAGAGATGTAAGAAATAAAGTCTGTGTTTCGGTGGCTTTTATTTCATTTGTAGCCCAGGAACCCCCGACCCTGCCCAAGCGTCGGCATCCTAGCACTCTGCATCCGGACAAATCACAGCCTACTTAAGAAAAAAGCCAATCCGCAGCCAGAAATACGGAACGACCGGGAGTCTCCCAGGTGTGCAGCCCTGATACATTTCCCTTATCCAGGGGGGACTTCTAAAAGCTCTTCCATTAACAGTGAAGCAGCCTCGTCATAAAAAGGCCGACTTTGAATCCAGAACTGTCTGCTCCTATTAATTTTCTACAAAGAGTGCTTCTGCTGCCTACCCTCTCGCTTTATTGCTCCCGACCTCTCAGACGCTGCACTTTGTTTCCCTTTTTCTCCTTCCCACTTCCCCATCTCTTGGGGTGGGTGGGTGGGTGGACTGTGCTGTGCTGTGCTGCAGCCCAAAGAAGACAAATGGCACAGTTTTCCGAGGAGGGGCATTTTGCCCACTTTTGTGTATGCTTGCTCTCTTCATGCGTAATCACAGTGCAGTAGAGAGAAGAAGAAGTCATTACAAAGGGAGGGCCCTTCATTGCTTCTCTGTTTTCACCCAAATTGGATGAAACGCGAGACAACGCAATGTGAGAAAAAAAAAAAGGGGGGGGGGGGGGGTGGGGGGGGACGCGCCGGCCTCTGCTTTGCAACTTTTTCCTCTTGGAAGTGGAAATGAGGCGGCCATGACGCAAAGCTCAGCTCCTTCCAGAGCCGGGATTCTCCCCGGAGAGACTCACCGAGACGGCAATTAGCCCGGCACATCAGACCGCGGTGGTGGAGCTTCACAGGGGAGGCCCCACCGCACTTTATCCCAAACTAGTGCACGGGCCGCCGCGCATGTGCCTTATGCTTCACTCCGACACAGACGGACGGGGGTGAGAGAGGACATTAAGTCTACGTAGATTTGGATTGGAAATGAATAAATGTGTATGTTTTACTTTACATTTTCTTTGGGGATGGGGGTCATTATCACAGAGCGGCGTAGCTTGGCATGTGTTTAACATAATTAATGAAAAAAAAATTTAGTTACCGCTGTTAATACGCTAGTTTTGACAGCGCCTGGTTTCTTCTTTCCTAGTTGCCAACTACCAGCCAGGCAAGCATAGCATAAATACTCCAATTAACACCTCAATTAACTGCAAAGTCTACAAAGCAAATCACGAAACGGGTCTGTAATTAGCGCCAAATCAAAGAGACTATCATTGACAGCTGCGGCTGCGGGCTAACTGATGTGCTTTTATTTTATCGACGCCCCGAGATAGATAGCGGTACAGCCGTCTCTCGCTACATCGCGGTTCAAAACAACGCTCACACAGTGTTTGCATACCCGCGCGGTGGCCTACTGGTTAGCATGGTGGCCGCACAGTCAGGAAATGTGCAAGATCTGGCTCTTCTAAAAATATGCTAATAATAGGTTAATTGTTGACTCTATATTGTCCATAGGTGTGTCATGGCTGTCTGTCTATATGTTCTGTATGTGACCCGGGTCGCCCAAAGTCCGTTGAGATAGGACTCCTGCGTACCCTCGCAACCCTGGTGAAGATTAAGCGGCATTGAAAATGAATGAATGCCTGATTCGTGGTTGACTACGGCCTATTATCGGTCAAATCGGTCAAAGTATTAGTATGAGGTATCCTGTCAGTAATTCGATATATTACCATAACTTATACTGCACATGACAAAGTGAAAAAAATGTATCCTCCCATGTCGTGTGGAAGTGGTACTTTTTTGGTTTAATTAGAGGTTTAGTTAGCTAGTCAGCATAACGATGTACAACTGTAGCCAAATGTGAAATATGAGTGGTCAGCATCTAGCAGCTGTACTTACCTCTTCATGCAGTATAATGTTTTTTTCATGCCCGTTCCACTTGTTGCACACGCCAAATCAATCAAATGAATATTTAAAAATGTCAATAATGAGTTTTCCTTTAACATTTTTAGGGATTTAAAGTAGTAAACACTACAGCTATATTTTAATTTATGGTATTTATGGTACTTTTGAACATCTGTGTGAGCGTTTTTGAACAACGTTTGATGCCGATCACCTGCTGGAGGTCTTCCTGAATCAATGGCATCCCATTAAGGATGACCAAAATAGCAACCCCCCAGCGCCGCACCATTAGGGCAGCATCATTAACGCCCCTCCGCGACCCCTTTTCTCTCCTGCCCCCAAGTGGTCTCTCGGCGGGCTCATTGATCAGGCCCAAGCAACAAGGGTCTCTCTCACCTTCAGTCGGGGGAAGAAGCAGACGTTCATGAAGGTGTGCACGTATTCCAGATCTTTATCAATGTAGAGCGCTGCGATGAAGGCTGGAATAAGAAGATAAATACATCTTAGCGGTGAAACCTTGGAATGTGGCGTATAAACGGATGAATGGATCATTCAATTGAAACATTTTACTCGGAGCTTCCCCGTCTGTTTAAGGTGCACAATGACGGCCATGCTGTAAAATAAAAGCCAGTTCTAAGCTGCATCTAAGTGAAATGACCAACTATTTCAAATGTAAGCCGCCTCCACCCGTTTGGCTTATTTCCTCAGCCGAGGAGGAATGATGGGTAATATTTGAGGAAGAGGGCCGCCGTCGCTGCGGGGCACAAACATTCATATGTGCGCTCGTTTTCAGTTTGCTGACCCCGGCCCGACACTGCGATTTGAAAGGCAAACGATGGGAGGTGTTTTGTTTTTATCTCTACCTGCATTGCGGCCTCGATGGTCAATGTCGTCCACTTTTTCCCTTTCTCTCTACGCCCATGGAGAGATTGATTCTCAGCATGGTATATAGTGCTCTTGTCCTCCTTCCAATTTAAGAAAAAGATCCCTAGGGAACCGAGTACCAGCTACCTGGTTAGTACATCACCCCCCCGTATATATTCATTCATTTATTTTCTACCGCTTTTCCTCACAAGGGTCGCAAGGGGTGCTGGAGCCTATCCCAGCTGTCTTCCGGCAAAAGGCGGCGTACACACTGGACTAGTCGCTAGCCAATCACAGGGCAAATATATAGACAAACAACCATTCACACTCACATTCATACCTATGGACAATTTGGAGTCGCTAATTAACCTAGCATGTTTTTGGAATGTGGGAGGGAGCCTATCCCAGCCGTCTTCGGGCGAGAGGCGGCGTACACCCTGGACTGGTCGCTAGCCAATCACAGGGCACATATAGACAAACAACCATTCACACTCACATTCATACCTATGGACAATTTGGAGTCGCCATTTAATTAACCTAGCATGTTTTTTGGAATGTGGGAGGGAGCCTATCCCAGCCGTCTTCAGGCGAGAGGCGGCGTACACCCTGGACTGGTCGCTAGCCAATCACAAGGCACATATAGACAAACAACCATTCACACTCACATTCATACCTATGGACAATTTGGAGTCGCTAATTAACCTAGCATGTTTTTGGAATGTGGGAAGGAGCCTATCCCAGCTGTCTTCGGGCGAAAAGGCGGCGTACACCCTGGACTGGTCGCTAGCCAATCACAGGGCACATATAGACAAACAACCATTCACACTCACATTCATACCTATGGACAATTTGGAGTCGCAATTTAATTAACCTAGCATGTTTTGTGGGAGGAAACCGGAGAACCCGGAGAAAACCCACGCATGCACAGGGAGAACATGCAAACTCCACACAGAGATGGCCGAGGGTGGAATTGAACCCTGGTCTCCTCCCCACAAACAGTATCATGTAAATACACCCCCTATTGGCTGCAATCTTGTGATTTTTTTAAGCGATGCTAAACTATAATTTATTGTTTGTTCACGCAGCGTTGCAAAAGGCGTCGAAATAATAAATAAAAAATAAGCCAATCATTTTGTTCCTTCAAGAGGTTGAAGGACGCTGCTGTTATTTTTCCGCTATTTGTAGACACACAAAAGCATATATTTCTCAGCAGGCTCATACAGTGGTTTAAACAACCGGGGGAGGAAATAGCACGCTGCTTTTATAAAAGAGTCAAATAATCAAGGTGTTTACACAAAAGTCATACACGCGCGCGCACACACACGCTGGCTACTGAGCGTTAAAATGAAGATTTAATGACGTTACTCGTCACAGGCCCAAATTAGAGACGCGTTGGCTGGGAATCGTTTGCTACATCTTGTTTATTGTGCCAGCCAAATAGTTTCGGTCACACTTGAGGGCCGGCGCTGGGAAAAAAAAAAAAAATTGAGCAATAACGAGCTATTTAATTAAAAACTATTGAATGCAAAGCCTCTAAGACATGATGGAGAAAAGTTGTCTTGGTGGGAAACTTTTTTTTTTTTTTTTTTTATTGCTTCCTAAATGTGTCTAGCTGTGAACGGATGGTGTGTGTGTGTGTGTGTGTGTGTGTGTGTGCGTCAATACAAAGTACAATGACTGCTGCACTCCGATCAATAAGCTCTACGTTATATAAAACGGTGACAGTTTCAGGGACGTATTGGAACAGCTGGCGGCAATCAACTCACGACTAAACAAGCAGGTCATATCTATCAGCATCCATACGTCCATCACTAATGGCCGCCCATCAAATGGGGGGTAGACGTGGGGGTGTTAACCATAAAACCTGTCCTTTCCAAGTCTGGAAAGTCTGGTGTTCCGAGACACCGCCACAAAGACTTTCAAAATATTGTCGATATTCAATATTTATTTATCATAAACGTGTTTGTGTGCACCTACACTCCAAAAGGTCCGCCAGGGTCTTAGTCCGGAGCGCCACGGGTCGTTTGGTTTTATCGTTGGTGATGGCAAAGTCTTGCATGCCTAGCTCCTCCGCCACTTTGGCCTGAGTGCGGTTGTTGACCAGGGAACTGCGTAAAAGCTGAGAGAAAAAGAATGCAAGGTTTACGTTAGATCAGGGGTCTCACATTCAATTTACTTGGGGGCCACTGGAGCTAGGGTCTGGGCGAGACTGGGCCCCATCAGGTTTTCAAAAAAAAAAAAAAAAAAATGCATTTATTAAAAACAGAAAATGAATAAACTTTGCTTTGGTTTCGATTTTTTACAAGAAAAGCTCTGATAAAACATTCCACTGTTCTCAAATATCTTACTTTTTATTTTTCTATACAAAATAAAATGAAAAATAAATAAACAAATCAAGAATAAAGACAATAATAATAATAAATAATTTTTTTTTTTCAGATTAAAATGAACAAAGCATTATTAGAGCCCTGTAGACATGACAAAACACGACTATAGTCACATTTATACTCTTTTTATTTACAACATATTGCGCAACTGCGGGGTCTTCAAACACATGCTAACTCGCAAACTAGAGAGCTCGCGACCTAAACGGTAGCCTCCAAGTTATTTCCTTTAAACTTAAATAGCCAAAAACTTACCACTTCCACACGGATAGAGAGGATAACTATTAACAGTTATTTAACCTTTAACATGAACATTAATCAAACGTGATATTTTTTTTTCTGGGTACATGATACCATACAGCATCCATATCAAACTTTCATATCAAGGCGGGGGCCTCAAACTGGTGTCCTGCGGGCCACATTTGGCCCGCGGGCCACGTGTTTGAGACCCCTGCGTTAGATGATGTCAAAAATCGATTTTAATGTGTGTAGCAAAGCCTACATTTTCTTTCCAGAGCGGTATCATGCTTCATGGAGAGCCTTTGAGTGTCTATTCTATGAAAAGTGGCATAAACAAGTGAAGGAGATGGTTGTTTTTTTTCACATTTGGCGCTCATAAAAAAAAGACTCCAAGGACGCATATTACTATTTAAAAAGTCAGTTCCATAGTAGGTGACCTGCAAAACAATGTCATTGCCAATGTAGCTTTCATTCTGGTAGATTTTCAGTCCAATTGGCCAACAAAAAGAAAGCGCGAGTGTAACCTCATGTCAGGTTTGCAAAAACAAGCTCCCAAACGCACACGGAGTCAACACGGGCGCACGGAAACATCAAAATCCAACTCCACGTGAAATAATTCATCAAAGACAGAAATGGTAATTCCTAGTAAATGTTTCGGGGAGATTGCACGTTGCTCTGGTAAATATTGCATGGTGACTTGGGGGGGCTGAGCGGACGACGCTGTGTTTCCACAGGCTTGAGGTACATCAACGCTCCCGAAAGGAAAAACACAAACATGTTAAATATAGCTGCAAGATGCTCACGGAGAAGATGGATTGCCGAATGTAAGATGATGGGAAGCTTTCTCGCACTGACACACACACACACACACACACACACACACACACACCACTAGTTGAATGAGCACTTTTATCCCTGAATTGAAATCCATTTCAGATGTACCTTATCTTCACTTGTGTGGCATTGCTGCAGCTATCTGTCTCGTAACGCAGCCTTTCAACATGGCTGACGTCACTGCTCCATCTAGTGAAGAATATCCACCATCGGGCTCTTGTTCGCTTTCAGACCACTTCAAACGCCGCCGCCTGGAGCTGATAGCGGCACGCGTGGAGAGAAACGCTGATGCTCGCCAGAACAAAAAAATATATAAATGAGGGGGGGGTACAGTGCCACCCATAAAAATGGCCTGGTGCCTTTTCATTAAGGTGTGATCGCTCGCTTTGTGACACGCAAGTCTTTATCTCACGCTTGACAGTAGGGGGGTGAAAAAAAAGGTGCCGATAAAGATGAGGAACTGCAAAAAGTGGGGAATGTTTCTGTCCCGCGACAATTGCCACGACACAGTACAGTAAACAGCGCGGCGGCGAAGGAGACGTGAATACCTAGACTGACACTTTTTGAAGAGACAAGGATTGATAGGAACTAAGGAAGGAAATACATCAGAGAAGTACGAGTTCACAAAGAAAAGATGGAGAGCAACGGAATGTTTCTGCGCGGTAACGATTGCGACACCACAGTCCGGTAAAACGCCGCATGGAGTCGGAGAGGAGGAGTCAAAACCTCAAAAGATTGATGGCAGGAAGGAAGTACATCACAAAAGTACATTGCAAAAAATCATAACCCAAAAGGAAGGATGGAAGAGCAAACAGGATGTAAAAAAAAAATGTACCAGACAGTCGTGTCAAACCAGTGCAGGTGAGGACTGATTTAACGGCACACGTTGTCGGGAATGTCGCTGGCAAAGTTCAGCGCATCACTCCCTAAAGAGGAAAAGCAACCGACGACTGCGGAGACATTTGTCAACATGTGCAGCGCAAAAACGTCTCCGCAGACGGATTTATGCTCCCGCGAGGAGGAGTGTGTGTGTGTGTGTGTGGTTTAATGCCGCCAGGATGTGGTGTCAAGGACCGCGGCGGCTGCGGCGGCGGGGCCACACACCTGCAGGATGCCATGTTTGGAAGCTGCGGCTCCGCCAGGAATCCGTGCATAAAGTTCATCCTTGTGCTACTTCGGAGGCCTAAGATTATGGTTTGGCCTCACAATGATCATCATAGGGTCGGATAACGGCGAGTTTTCTCTTACCGTTAAATGTCCCTCGTGGTGGTCGGGGAAGTGGATGAAGAGGTACTCGGTGGCCACCAGCTGCATGATGGAATCTCCCAGGAACTCCATCCTCTGGTTATGACCCCTGGATAAAACGGGACACATGGATAGAATATTTAAAAGAGCAAAAAAGTGCATTGGTACCCTCTGCACCAATGTGAGAACATTTCATTTCATGTAAATCAGGGGTCTCAAACACGCGGCCCACGGACACTAGTTTGAGGCCCCCGCCTTGATATGAAAGTTTAATGCAAGTTTGATATGGATGCTGTATGGTATCATGTACCCAGAAAAAAATTATCACGTTTAATTAATGTTCATGTTAAAGGTTAAATTACTGTTAATAGTTATCCTCCCTATCTGTGTGGAAGTGGTAAGTTTTTGGCTATTTAAGTTTCAAGGAAATAACTCGAAGGCTAACGTTTAGGTCGCTAGCTCTCTAGTTTGCGAGTTAGCATGTGTCTCGAGACCCCGCAGTTGCGCAATATGTTGTAAATAAAAATGTATAAATGTGACTATAGTCGTGTTTTGTCATGTCTACAGGGCTCTAATAATGCTTTGTGGTGTGGTGTCTAATATATGTGGTTTCTCAAGTTTTTATTATTTGCAGTTTTATTATTATTATTATATTTATTTATTACTGATTGATTTTTTTATTCTTGATTTGTTTATCTTATTTTGTGCAGAACAATAAAAATTAAGATATTTGAGAACAGTGGAATGTTTTATCAGAGCTTTTATTGTAGAAAATCGGAACCAAAACACTGAAAAAGTTTGTATATTTTTCTGTTTTTAATAAATTTTTTTTTTTTTTTTTTGGAAAACCTGATGCAGCCCAGCCTTGCCCAGACCCTAGCTCCAGTGGCCCCCAGGTAAATTGAGTTTGAGACCCCTGATGTAAATGCATCCCGACTTTGGAAAAAAAAAACAACACTAGACTAAGTGGGGGGTCCACACTATAGTTGCTGTGCTATTGGCCATCAGTTAAAGAGAATTCTAGATCAGCGTTGCAGATATGAGCTGTGGCGGGCAGCTATAACGGACGGAGGTACCATATGCACAGATCCAGCCGACTGATGTGTCGCATGACGGAACAGGATGCAGAGAAAGGAAGAGGAGGCGACCCATCGGAGAAACATGTCATGAGGTTATTGTCCACCTTGTTAGAATCATAAAAGCGCAGCTGAGCATCCGTCCGTCCGTCAGTCAGTCAACGAGCAGAGGCTGACATATTTGGTTTTGTTTGAACTACAAGGGGCAAGATTTGCTTCAACTTATGAATTATTACATAATTGCACCCGTTTCGTAAATACACACACGGTTATAATTAAGGCCGATAAAGTCCATTATTATTTCAAAACGTCGCCAAACTTATCCCCGGGGGCCCTGCATCGTTTTTTTAATTAAAAACAGGTCCAAATATAATTTGAGGGAGCTACTTGTGTATCATATCAGTCTCTGCTGAGTCACGTCGGCCACGGGGGACGTGCATAGGTTGATATTTGGTTTTTTTTTGTTGTTTTTGTCATTTTTATGTGCCAATACTCAATAAACAAAGTGTACATTAAAGAGAAAACATGTAAAACTGAAGCAGACTGCACATACTGTAAGTAGTATATATATATATATATATATATATATATATATATATATATATATATATATTATATATATGTCATCGACATTCAACCCCCCCATCAACTATTATGGCTCCAATCAGGGCAACAACAGCAGATCTGAGGCTGGTTTGGCAAAAAGGAAGCAGCACGTTTCACACCCAGTAAAAGAGGAGGCAAATCTTGAGGAGTGACGACTGGAAGCAAAAAGGGGGGCTGCGGGGGCGCAGGGGGGGTGAGGTCAGAGAGGAAAAGGCTTTTGCTGTGTGAACACTCGTCCTTTATTCACTCGCACAATGCAGCAGCAGCAGCGAGCTGGAGGGGAAGACGGGGAGTAAAGCATGGTGCTTCCACTTTGATCTGAAACACCTTCATCAGCCTGTGTGAAGAAGAAGAGGAAGAGGAAGAGAAAGAGGAGAAGGAGGAGGAGGGATGCTCGCTCCTCCTGCAAGAGAGAACTTCTCCATTTTAGGAAGCCAACTAAGGAAAAACTGCATACGGTTTCTTTCATGCTAAACTGTAGCAGAACTAACTCAAGGGCGAATAATCATAAACATGAATGGCAAACTTCTTTAAAAGAATATGGCGGCATGTTACAAAGCGGGGGTGCCTGATGATTTTATTCTAGTTTCTTTAATTTTTAATCACCATAGTTCCATCAGGGCTCGGGAGCCTTTTTATTTTGTGTATTTTTTTTTTTTTTTTTTACACCGAATACAACTAAATATGTGCATTTTTAAGCAACACCAACAATTTTAGAATGTAATAATTTTTTTAATTTAAATGAAACAAAAATAAGTAGCTGAATAAATTATTTTTAAAAATATTGTTATACAGAAAGTATCCAAAAATAATAAAAATACAGGGTCAGGCAAAAATAATCTTGACATTTGTAGGTTAAATAAAAGGCAAATAAAGTAAAGTAACAGGTGTTTTTTCAGCCATTTTTTTTCATATAATGCCGCTTTGCTTTGTTTCTTTATAATAGCATTGATTTTCGCTTCTTTTTTAGTTGCTGCCATGAATTGGATTTGTGGAAAACGTTTATCAAAACAAACAAATCAATAACTGCAACACAACAAGTGTTCCGTTTGCATTTCAATCTTGGTAGACATGATCCCGTACCAGCGACAAACACTATCTTGTTATGGGTTACCAATTTCAGAGCTACTGGATCTGCGTTGAAACCAAAATCAACCGGCCTACCGTACACTTTTTTGTTTATTTACTTTATTTGCGTTTTATTTAACCAACAAATGTGTGAGATTATTTTTGCCTGAATTTGTACTTCTTAGCAGTCTTCATCAGTCGAGTTTTTTGGATTAAAGTTCTTGATATCTCAGTGACTCCTGTAGGCTACCACACTATCCAGTATCTGAGAACCAGATGTGTCTACCCAGATTGTCACGACCTCTTGCTGTACCAGCCAGATCTGGTGCGTCACTGCCCCGTTTGGCTCCAATGCAGGTTGACTTTAAAATGTTAGGTCAAAGTAGATTTTTAATGATTTTGAAACGGTAATAAGGGTCTTTAGAGGGTTGCTTTTGGCTATCTGTTTAATTTCTTATAGGAAATACAAGGAACAGAAGTAATCTGCTCCAGGGTCAAGCTGTTGTAATCATAAACTTGATTAAGTGTACACACGTCTTCAATAACATGCACATTTAAAGGTCCTCCATTACACTAAAGTGACTTTTAACGACATTCAAACAATAATATTTATCCCTAGAGCGTCTGCCTTATGTAGTATTTGCTCCACTTTTGATGGTGCGTTTTTTTTCATGACGTCATGACAACGCCAGGCTTCACTACACATCTTCAAATATGAAACTCTGGCCTAAATCCATGAATCCAGAGGTTGCATCCCCGGCTGAATGCATTTCCACAAATAAAACTGTTGCTCAAGTGTTGCCAGGCGAGGTAGGAAGCCCAGCGCCTTGGGGCAAAGGGAGGGCCCCCCCCCCCCCGAGCCTCTCCACTGGGTTGTTTTCAAGGTCAGTGTGTCCTCTATATAAGGCGAGGGGGGGGCGGCAAAGGTCAGCCGGCATCCTGTCTCCTCATCTGTTGCCTACCTGATTGCCTGACCTCTCGCTGTCTTATCTCGCCTTCTTTTTTCTTCCTCCTCCTCACCATCGCTACAGCTTGACCCACTTCGGAGTCACCTTTAGTACTTGGGGGGGAAGGGGGGGCTCTTTCTCTGCGGCGGCTCGCAAGAAACTTGTTTCTCCTCAGCTAAACCTACCTACCAGTCAAAGAACATACATTACGGAAAAAATACTACTGAATATGAAGTACAATTTATGTTTGTGCAATAGAAATATGGCGTAAGTAAAGCTCAAACCTGTAATGGACCACACTGACCTCAAGATAAGGCGCCGGTGCACGAGTGCCAGACACACAGCATCTTCCACAAGTTACCGTCATGGCAGCCAAGCTAAGAAAGCAATTAGAGTGCAGCCTGCCAATAAGACTTCAGGTGTGGCGCTAGCGCTAATTTGCTTTGGCTGTCAAACTCACGATTTGCGCGGCGAGCGAGCTAAAGCATCCGTCGCCACACAAACAAGCGTGAACTGTCTCATTATCGTTTTCTAACAGGAACTGCAATCTATTCAAAGCGAGCGGGGTTGCGCTGCCGAGACACAATGATGTCTGTTGCCATTAAATCGCCACGGCCTCGCCGGGAAACATTAATTAACAGTGAATAATCAGAGCCATAATCTCTCCCAGACAGAATGTACGAGTGCGGTTTGCGAGCAAAACAAAGTGAAGCGCCGCCGTTCACTGACGGGCTTGAGAGAGAGAAGCGTCTGTCAAAGTAGATTACGACAAGGGCAGAAAATGGACAACGCAGAGAAGAAAAAAACATCATTTCCCGCCGCATGGCGCTGACCTCAAGTCGAAAAGAGAGATTGGTGTTTAACGCCAAGAACCGGTGACGAAGTGAGCTAATTGTCTGGAAGTCTGAGGTACACGTGGGGATCGCACTTACAGCGTCAGGTGGTTGAAGCCCACCGTCCTCAGCGTGAAGGCTCGAGCCAGCAGACGCACGTGCGTGAACAGCACCCCGATGGAGTCCTCGAAGCCGGTCAGTTTCTGCAGGACGGGCGACGTCTCGATGAGCTGCCTGTCTGTCTGTGGCTCCTGGACCTGCCGATCACACAGTGTGTACAGTACAGAACATGTTATTATGGTAATGGTTTAATTTCATTTGAACGTGCATCAGATTGCAATTGAATGCATCACATAATCAGTTCACAGTTCCACATGTCCGAAAGGAGTAGGAAGAAGCAAAGCTTATTAAATCCTACCCCTCCATCTGGTACTTTTACAATCAGTGACTGTTACATTTGTTCACTTCCTGCTTTCCTAACATATTTTAAGTTGTTTTTTTTGTCATGTACCGAAGTACGAGGTGATATGACCATACAATGACATAATGGGTACCATAGTAACTGTCAATATAGTTATATATTATATATATATTATATATATTTTTTTAATGACCATTTTGTTGCTGCCTACATCAGTATTGCTCGATTTCTATAGATTTCCTGTAGATTTCTGATATAGCACATCATGACTGGTTATATATTATATATATATATATATTAAATATATATTTTTTAATGACCATTTTGTTGCTGCCTACATCAGTATTGCTTGATTTATGTAGATTTTCTGTAGATTTCTGATATAGCACATCATGACTGGTTATATATTATATATATATATATTAAATATATATTTTTAATGACCATTTTGTTGCTGCCTACATCAGTATTGCTCAATTTCTGTAGATTTTCTGTAGATTTCGGATATCGCACATCATGACTGGTTATATATATATATATATATATATATTTTTTTTTTTTTTTTTTAATGACCATTTTGCTGCTGTCTCCATCAGTATTGCTTGATTTTGGTATCGGTACAGTTGACTACTCGAATTTTTTTCCCAAAAAATTTCTCAAAATTTTTCCAAGTAGGCAGACGGAGGAACACGGAAAAAAATGGCAGACGAGCAGGAGATCCTAGCAGCTGAATTAGAGAAACTGCAGTATTTATATGACAGTAACACAGTAGTGTGAGCACAAGTTGTGTTTTAAGTCAAGATATTTGTTGTTTATTTGATTTTGCCGTGTTTGGAAAGCACATTCTCCTTTCGGGTACAAGTCCCTGTGGTGGGAAGAATGACGAGCTGCAATTGCGGGCACTATTCAATATATGGCAGCGGACACGGCGTATAAAGTCACGCACGGATTTCCGTATAGTACAAGTATAAGTATAACCCAGCCTTTATGCTGCAGGGACTTTCAGGGACGTTCACAAGCTAGCAAGCTAATCCAAAAACTCCCCGCTTCCGCTGCGACAGTCAAGCGTCACTATTATTTCAACATTAAACTCGATTTCTATATTCATAACATACATCCTGTCATTCACGCAAGTTGCCAGCACCATCCAAGAGGTCCAGATGGTCTGAGCACTCAGACTCGTCCAAGAGCACACGGATCCTCAAGAGATCCTGGACCTGCCAATCATGCACAAATCCTACTTCCAGATAAGCGTTTGCTGTGGCATAAAAATAAACATTAAATGCTGACATGCAAGTACTCAGAATGTGACGTGATTGGACTTCCTGTACGAGGTTCTGGAACGCATCAGTCGTCCTTTGACTGCATTAAACTTCAATTTCTAGATAGATATTCACGTTCCATCTGTTCACACAAGATGAAAGTAGTATCTAAGAGGACCAAAAGGTCTTAAAATGACCACATTTACGTCCAGCGAGGGCACTCAAGACGCCTCAAAGAGCACACGGACAAAAAAAAAAAAAAAAAAAAGACTTCTTCAGTGCAGTAATTCCCTGTACGAGTGTCCTTAAATCAAACATGTGCCGCTTAGAGTGTGTTTTTTTTTTCCCTCCGCCTCAAAACAAACTCCAAAGATCGGCGGCAGATGGAATCTGGTACTCATTAAGTGTGAAGTCAAACAGTTCCCTTTTTCCTCTCGCCCAAACGAGCGACTCAAACGGTCCATTAATATCGCCGCTGCCTCGGTTACACTTTAGCGACGAGATCAGAGCCCTGATCAGGCTTTAAAAGAACGGTTTGTTGGACGGTTGTGGATTATTCTTTACCGTTTGCTGGAGGGGCCGCGGAGTCCGGCTAAAGCCAGAAAAGACAAGCGGTTCTTTCCTTTCAGCGTGATGAGTGCCCGTGCTCATTAAAAAAAAAGAAAGAAGTGGTACGCTAAGAAAATATGTATATGCATGTTTGTTTAATCAAGAGCCATCCTTATGGGCGCATTAATTAGGCTACGAGAGACATCTAATTGGTCTCAGCGTGGTACAACTGTGAGCTTGACCGAGACATCCTTTTGCGGAGGAACGTGGTACATTCCAGTGACCTTGTTAGTTTGCTTCATTAGGCCGCTCGCTGTAAAAGCCCCTCAGCAATCAACAATAAAGCAAAGCCCGCTCGCAGGTGACCACCTCTCTCGTCTTGCGGCGCTCTCGTTGTGGAAATTGCAAATAAACGACTCCCGCCTCCTTCCTGCTTTGCACGTGTTGAACCGGTGCAAAGAGCAGAGATGTATTTTTAAACTCAATATTTTAATTGGAATGCTGCCGGTAATATCACCATTCCATCTTAACGTCGTGTCTTATGAAACATTTCATTTTTTTTTTTTGCCTTCGCCGGCCCACTCCGTTAATTAAAGGAAGGCGTTTAAATGTCATGCATCTCAACTAACGACATCTGACGACTTCGGCACTCGTAGGCGCGAGCTGTCCTTCGGGGTAATGGTCAGCGGTGAGGCTTCAAACACAGTGGGGAGGAAGCGGAAAAGTGCAGTGAGAAGAAAAAAAAAATAATAATACAAATAAAAAAAAAACTGCTGCCATGTTTTCCGCACGTCCAAAAAGACTCGCTAAAACCAAAGCAGACGTTCGGAAAACAGAGCAGGTAAACGACGTGGCGGCTAATTATTCCGGAGCGCTGCAGGTGATGACGCGGAGGGGCGAACGTGTACAACATGAAGATGAGCGTGTCAAGCTCGCCGGGGCACGTCGGCGGCTAGGCTAATGTATGTGTGTATTCCAAAGACAAGGTGTTGCCGTAATTTCGCAATGCGCTGGTGAGCTGCCATCGCCGTGCACTCAAAGCTCATTAAGGCAGGACCTCCTTCACCTGTTTTATTCTTGGCGGGGTGGGGGTCGGGGGATACCTGCTCATCTGGTAGCAACAGTTCGGAACACGTTCGATGCTAAAAAACGCTTGCAGCAGTTGCAATTATTAAAGTCAGCTCTGCTTCTCAACTGTGTAGACGTGATGGACTTGAATGGACTTTTGTTAAAAGGAGCTTTTAAAATGATATTTAGTAAGTTTCATTTCATAAAATACTTCAAAATCTCGAGCTGTGTACGCGGCAAATCTGCATTTGTCTACTTTTGGCTGAAATTTGGCTTAGATTTGGCAACCTCCTCCCCCTTAATGACACCGACGATGTTGCAAATAGACCAGCTCTCTCAATCGGTTAAGTGCTGATGGATAGCAAACAGTAAAAAAAAAAATGGGAATTGGGTAAAATTGCAAGAATCAAGCATCAAAATTTTGCACTCTTTGCTACTTTGTTAGCTACCCTAGTCAACTATATATTTTACACGTAACAGTCCACCTGGTATTATTGTATCTGTAAAATTGTCATGCAATCTGCTATTATTATTTATTATTTTATATTTATATTTAAATATTAAAAAAATAATAAAATATTATAATATTACAATAAAATTAAAATAATAATTATTATATTATTATTATGTAAAATATGCAAATATAACAATAGATACAACAAATATAACAATAACAAACAAAAATTGGGCGGGCCGTATTCAAACACTTGGCGGGCCGGATGTGGCCCCCGGGCCGTAGTTTGCCCACCCCTGCTCTAGTCCAAACGGTTCAAACACAGCATCATGACTGCTTTTGTTATCAATTTGTTTTCAGTCCGAAACTCCCAGAATGCTAAGAATATGAAAAATACGTTATGTTGGAAATACACTACCACCATCCGTACCAGGCCTTAAGAGGACGTTTTTGCCTCCGTTAGTGCTTGCCATAAGCTATAAGGTCACGATACTATCAAAGTACAAAAGGCTGCTAGCGAAGAAGCGCCCGCCCACGAGGAAACCTCAGTCCCTCAACGAGCTGTGTGGTAATAATGATGATGTTGCTCTGAAGCAGCTAATGACTGCTCTCCTCACGCCAAAGAGCGGTCCGGGGGGCTGACCCCGGGGTGCTCCACCCCTGACCACAGAGCCCACACCTCCGGAGGAGCAACAGTAACATAAAATGAACGCAACCAAAACAACATCGGTGTTTGGGGATGAAAAACAAACAAGAGCAAGCCTGTTATTTTGGGCCAAAACACAAATATGCAAAGATGTATGTATGAACCCCATGCAGGGAGCAAAGAGAATAACGGCGCTTAAAAAGGGACCAGCCTCGGCAGAGAGACACAAAGAAACACTTGCTCCTCACGAGCACATCAGAGAGCAGGAAGCCTGGCGGTCCCTGTAGGGTCCGTGTGATCCGAGACTGTAATCCTGTTACAGCATCTTTGATGTCGTCTCCTAAATCCTAATTTCAAACAACACACTCTTGACATGTGCGGCGTTTCTGGGCGGATGATGCAAAGGAGAAGAACGGATGGATGAGATGTGAGATGTATATCGTCATCCAAATAAAAGCTAGCGGAGGTCAGCACGACCTTAGAAGCCATTTTTTTCTCCATCGCTGCAGATGCCATCTCTCTTTTGCATGCACATTATCGAGTATTTCCTTTGTCAACAAAGCAAAAGTAATGATATAAAATTGTGATGTAGCTAGGAGACCAGGGTTCAATTCCACCCTCGGGCGTCTCTGTGTGGAGTTTGTATGTTCTCACCGTGCGTGCGTGGGTTTTCTCCGGGTACTCCGGTTTCCTCCCACATTCCAAAAACATGCTAGGTTAATTAGCGACTCCAAATTGTCCATAGGTATGAATGTGAGTGTGAATGGTTGTTTGTCTATATGTGTATATAACAATAAAACAGTCACTAAAGTCATCATACAGCAACTTCACACTCAAATATACAAACACCAATATGAATTAAAAAAACTCACATACTGTATTGCATTTGAGCAACGCATTCATTGGGGTGCTGCAATGACGTTAGCCCCCTGTGATTTGGCTGGCCACCAGTACCCCGCCTCTCGCTTGTAGACAGCTGGGATAGGCTCCAGCACCCCTCGCGACCCTCGTGAGGATAAGCGGTAGAAAATGAATGAATGCATGTAGCATTCCGGTCTTTAGGTGGCAGTAATGACACAAAAACATGGAGACGTTACCTTATGTTACATTACCTGAATTACTACCTTTTGGGAGGGAGGAAACCGGAGTACCCGGAGAAAACCCACGCATGCACGGGTAGAACTCCACACACACAGAGATGGCCGAGGGTGGAATTGAACCCTGATCTCCTAGCTGTGAGGTCTGCGTGCTAACCACTCGACCGCTAGGTTAATTAGCGACTCCAAATTGTCCATAGGTATGAATGTGAGTGTGAATGGTTGTTTGTCTATATGTGCCCTGTGATTGGCTGGCCACCAGTCCAGGGTGTACCCTGCCTCTCGCCCAAAGACAGCTGGGATAGGCTCCAGCACCCCCGCGACCCTCAAAATGAATGAATGAATGAATGTGATGTACTCCAATGTAACCTTGTTAGAAAATAAAAAAACAGACAAGACAACCCACCTGCAGAGGGTGTGGCGGGTAGTTGAGCCAGACATCCCGCAGGTCCTGCTAAGAGAAGAGGATGAGATGTTAATACGTCAAATTATCAATCACATTCTCCAGTCGGCCAACTGGCAGCTCCTAGCTCCCGGCCCCCTGCAGGTGGCGGTGAAATATTAATGAAAGTAGTCAATACGTTTGAGTAAACGCTTCCTAGTCGGGGAGCCAAACGGAGCGCAAACAAATAGGTAAACTCGGCTGATGTTGCCTGCAGCATTTGAAAATCATTGTTTCTCTACACTTGTGAATTAAAAGCACACCAACCGGAAAAACGCCAATAACGCGCACACACACAAACTCAATGCACTCGGCAAACATAGAACTAAACGTTTTCTTAAATAACGCCTCTCTGGTTGTGTCAATCAAAAGTGAAAAATGAGCAGTGTATATATCAGAATATAAAAACAAAATGCAAGATGGAATTTTTGGTTTGGAATATTTGACTTAAAGTAGCACAAAAGCCGCCCCATGATAGAAGTACCCAAATGCTACGTGACCACATTTTAGGTCCGGACCACAGTACCAGAACACCGCACATTACAAAGACTCCAGGAGAGCTAAATGATATCAGCATTAACCTTCCTCTTGTGTTCGCTTTCTGGAACTATCTCTTATATTACCGGGTCGGTTTTGAGCCATGTATTAAATCAGCTATAAAATACACTAAAAACAATAAGTACTTCTCATGTCTTGGTTACCTTCTTAAGCTTCCTCATCCATGAAAATGTTGGTTTTAATACTTTTGGTGTGGGCATGTAGGCCTTTTTTTGTCACTATACCCCTCAATTTCAATAAAGTTATTTCATTTAAACTTAAAAAGCCAAAAACTTACCACTTCCACACGGATAGGGAGGATAACTATTAACAGTTATTTGACCTTTAACATGAACATTAATCAAACGTAATCATTTTTTCTGGGTACATGATACCATACAGCATTTTTATTTTTCTACACAAAATAAGATCAAAAATAAAGAAAATCAATCAATCAGTAATAAATAAATATAATAATATAATTAAAAATTAAGAAACAACATATAGTTGGTGGGTAGACAAATTATTTTTTTCAGATTAAAATGAACAAAGCATTATTAGAGCCCTGTAGACATGACAAAACACGACTATAGTCACATTTATACTCTTTTTATTTACAACATATTGCGCAACTGCGGGGTCTTGAGACACATGCTAACTCGCAAACTAGAGAGCTAGCGACCTAAACGGTAGCCTTCAAGTTATTTCCTTTAAACTTAAATAGCCAAAAACTTACCACTTCCACACGGATAGGGAGGATAACAATTAACAGTTATTTAACCTTTAACATGAACATTAATCAAACGTAATAATTTTTTCTGGGTACATGATATCATACAGCAACTAACATTAAACTTTCATATCAAGGCAGGGGGGCCTCAAACTAGTGTCCTGCGGGCCACATTTGGCCCACAGGCCGCATGTTTGAGACCCCTGGTTAAAACCATCGACGGTAACATGAGCTCGTAGACGTTAGCAACAGGAGCGCAACATTGAGTTGTAGGTGTGCCTAATGAAGTGGCAGCGTGGACTCAACGGCTAATGTTTCAATTATTCCCTAAGACGAGGCAGACAATGGCTAAGCCGGGATGGAGTGGGGATTTAAGAATAACATTTTTTTTTTTTTTAAGTTCCTCTCCCCCCCCCCCACACAAGACTGGGGTAATTACCAAGTGCAAATCTGCATCCGCCAAACGCGCCTCTACAGAGAAAACAAGAAATTTGAATGACGTCGTTAATGAACTAAAAGTAAAGTGAAAGTGGACGCCATGTTGAGGTGGGCCTCAATCAAAACGGAGGCTTTAATCAGCACCGACGGTTTCTGGGCTCAGTCGTGCAGAAGCGCACGGATCCAGCGGCAAGCGTGAATAGGCATCATCGTACTTGAGGGACCGAGGGCCAACCATGATGAGGACATAATGGTGCTCCTCTCTGACAAGGTCCGATGCTCCCTGACAAATTGGTCTCTGGCTGCACTCTGCCAATCAATCCATCAAATGTAGTAGTGCGGCGGAGGAGTCGATAGGAGATAGCCTCTCTGATCAATACCCACATAAAAGTCGGCCCCGAGGTCCGAAACCGAGTCTCCTGTCAGTAGATGATCAAGGTGAAAACTAATTTCAACCCTGCCCGTTTTTTTCCACGTGATCCGGAGCTCTGGCGACATCTTTGTGTGGGCGGGAAGAAGGAATGCATCAGGGAGACAATGGCGAGAGAATGCATGGCTCCCATCCACTTCATATTGCTCCAACCAAGGACACAGTGAAGAATGCACGTAGCCTCTTGCTGAAATATGGCAAATATATACTTTTTGTTGCCGAAAGGGCAAAGAACGCAGGAAGCACAAGTTGAGGTCAGCCGAGATTTCACTGCCAGTGGATGTTTTATTAAAAAGGCTATACAGTACACTTCATCCCCGACCGCACAGCCACGCGCACACGTTTAGAACTACATTTACTCACATTTGAAATGGAAACAATTTCCAAGTACAACATGTAATCAATTTATTTTACTCGGACGTCACGGTTAGTCAGCCATTTATCGCAACTAATCAATGCTTAATCTAGGCCAAGAATATGTTATGTTCATTTTCTACCGCTTATCCGGGGGAGGTGCTGGAGCCTATCCCAGCTGTCTTGGGGCGAGAGGCGGGGTACACCCTGGACTGGTGGCCAGCCAATCACAGGGCACATATAGACAAACAACCATTCACACTCACATTCATACCTATGGAGTCGCCAATTAAGAATGTTACATTTGCATTAGAGTGCATGTGTTGACTACGACGACAACGACAACACAGCTATAATTCATTCATGTTGGAAAAACTAGAGCTAGATAGAGAGAGAGATGGAGAGAGATAGAGATGGAGAGAGAGATGGAGAGAGAGATGGAGATAGAGATGGACGGGGAGAGATGGAGGGAGAGAGATGGAGGGAGAGAGATGGAGGGAGAGAGATGGAGGGAGAGAGATGGACGGAGAGATGGAGGGAGAGATGGAGGAAGAGATGGGAAAGATGGAGGGAGAGATGAGAAAGATGGAGGGAGAGATGGAGGGAGAGATGGAGGGAGAGATGGAGGGAGAGATGGAGGGAGAGATGGAGGGAGAGATGGAGGGAGAGATGGAGGGAGAGATGAGAGAGATGGAGGGAGAGATGAGAGAGATGGAGGGAGAGATGGAGGGAGAGATGGAGGGAGAGATGGAGGGAGAGATGGAGGGAGAGATGGAGGGAGAGATGGAGGGAGAGATGGATAGATGGAGAGATGGATAGATGGATAGATGGATAGATGGATAGATGGATAGATGGATAGATAGCTTTCTTGTCATTGCACAATAACGCAGCAGTGAAACTGCCAACTTAATATTGTTGCCTGGCTCCTGTATAATAATCATAAATAATAATAATAATAATAATAATGTGGTGAATAAATAGATGACATCAAATATGAACAGCGTAAACAGTAAATTGCACAAATAATTTCAATAATTTTGACTAAATAATGAATTGTATTGTGTGTTTTCATTTGATACGTTTGCTTTTCCTTAGTTTCAAACATTGGTACATGCGATTAGTAGTAGATGATTCTGAGGTCTGGTGGGCTCAGAAAGGTTGCGGACCACTTCGTTTATGAATCACTACCATGCTGCCGAACTGGCGGTACGTATGGCATAAAGTATAATATCACAGTGGTAGTCCATTGATAATAATTTGGATGAGTCTTGTTTATATACTCCATTACACGTTTTACAACAACTACAAAAAAAAAAAAGCAAGATCTGCATTTATTGCAAAGGAAGCGTCATGGCACCCATTCTCTGTTGTCAAAGAAAACTTTCCATGTGGGAGTCTGAGTTAATAAAAGTATGAAGATTAGCCAATGGGCATTAAAAAAAAAAAAAAGTGAATTCATCAGGATGATGATTGCTCCTCCACAGAGGGACTTCCCTGAGGACAGCATGGTGGCATTAACATCATCTCTCTGCAATATCACACTATTACTGCAGTTGGGATGGAGTGATGGAGAGATGGAGCGATGGAGCGATGGAGAGATGGAGCGATGGAGCGATGGAGCGATGGAGCATCCCCCCCCCCCCCCGCCCTGAAGAAGAGGCTGTCAGTCTCTCGCTCTCCATCTCTCTCTCTTCTGAGGCTTTAATAACCTCCACTGTGCAGTCATTAGCAAATTAGCATCTCTCACTTCTGCTGGGTTTTTTTTTTCCCTTTTAGCGTGCAATGAAGCTCAATTTGGTCGTGACTGTTAGGAAACAAAAAAGGTGATGTGCTGAAAGGGAAAAAAAAATGAAAAATTCATGTGCTCCATTTGTGATCTAGAGTGAGGATAGTAATCGGCCATAGTCAGGTGCCGACAAACAAACCCACAGCATTTGGCTAGCAATAGTGCAAAGGGGAAGCCGCAGCTTGAAAACCCTAGTATCCTATTCTCTCTAACCACGGTGGGATTGTTGCGCTGCATAAGCGAGGTCTCTCTGAGCTCGGGTGCTAGAAGACAGTCATTTATTATATAATTGAATATGTTTTAAATGTTAATTCGTAGCGACTGTCATGCCCCCCCCAAGGAGCCAACGTTACAGTCGACGGCAACGAGACGGCTTTGTGACAACTACGGTATATGCTGCTCCTGTATTGATTCAGTAATGTGGAAAGAGATCGTGAGCTTGGGGAACTTGTTGGTCTTGAGTTTTATAGTCTAGTAAAGCAGTTTTTTCCCCTCTTTGTGATGTTTTTTTTTTATTATTATTACAGAGCGGCTCATAGTACGGAAAACGGGGTAATTTATGTTTTAATTTGAGAATTGTATTGTATATGTTTTATTGGAAAAATGATTAAAGCCGTTTACACAAATAAGCAGTTGCCTTAGGCGCGTACCATTCAGCAATTAGGGAATTAAAGAGTAAGCGAAATGGCACGCTTTTACGATTTTTGACTTGAGAAAAAAGGTAAGAGGCAATGGGAGGGTTCCGGTTGGGGGCGGGGGGGGACCAGCCATGTGTGAGCCAGTGTTGTTACGAGACAAAAGAGGAGGATATGGGTCTGGTCAGCCAGGTGTGAATGAACCAAACTGACAAATGGAACTTCTCTCAGGGTCTAATGGGGGGGAGAGGTAGACTATTTCGCTACTCTATTGCATACCATTACGTTGGTAATGAGGCCCACTCGGATTCGAGCGCTTCCACTGAGCATAGAAATGTATCTTCCACACCCACAATACCACCCGGCCGCTTTGGTTGTCTGCTCGGTGTGTCCATCTGTCTCCTCTCGGCTTTGTGCAGCAGAGCGGCCATCAGGAGGATTCAGCATGGGGGGGGTTACAAGTCAAGCTATTTCGATCCTCAAGCTGCACGCGTGCAAACTTTCAAAGTACGGCACAACTTCGGCACAACGCGGCTCGTAGTTCTGTAGCGGTGTTACCTACGTGGAGTCCCCCAAGGTACCATCTTAAGTCCCCACTTTATGGCATTGCTGAATATCATGATATACATATTTGCATGATTCACTTTTCATTTAATCTTGTTTGAGTGCATGTTTCACCTCTTTAAATTCTGACGGCTTTTGTACGGGATAAAAAAAAATCCCCTCTAAGGACAATTTAATAAGACAGTTTTGTCAGCATAATGAAACTATTTAAAAACGGCTTTTTCTCCTGTAAACCCCGCGCTAATCCCCATCGGAATAAAATAAAAAAAAAAAAGGCTCCCATTTAAAAGGATTACCTTCCTGAAGGTGTCAAGAAAAGTTGAACAAATAATCTAAATGGTAGAGATTGAGGAAGTATGTTTGCTCACTGGTAACTTTAATTTTATATTTAAATATTTTATATTTAAATATTTTACATTTTATTATTATTGTTATTATGTCCCTTTTTTCAGGAGCACTTTGTAAACAACAGACCACATCAAATAACAAAATTGATAAAACCATCAAAAGGTTGGCTCAAGCCACGATGCCAGTTCGTATGTTGAGTTTAAATGAAATACTTTGGAAAGAACGGACGGGCCGTATTCAAACACTTGGCGGGCCGGATGTGGCCCCCGGGCCGTAGTTTGCCCACCCCTGATCTACCATCTATCCTTCTACTCTATTTTTTATTTTCTTATTTATTATTTTATTACCCAACCGGTCGAGACAGACGGCCGCCCCCCATGGAGCCTGGGTTCTGTCAAAGGATTTTTCCTTGCCTCCGTCGCCCAATGCTTGCTCTTCATGAGGTAACTGCTGTTGTGATTTGACGCTATATAAATAAAGTTGAATTGAAATGACTTTAGAAAAGTTAACGTGCTCAGAGTCGGTGTTCCTTTTTATGTTGCTACGTGAAATCAATGCACCCAGGAAGGAGGTTCTGGTTCATATTAGCTTATATTCATTCATTTATATTAGTTTATATTCATGTCTCACATAAGGATTGAGGATGATGTGCAGTTTTCTTTAAATCCTTCCAGTCATCTTTTAGCAGGTCTGAGTTTTTGGAGAATGATCCATAATTAATGATCATCTTGCCCAGCAGTTTTGTGCGGCGAGACGTACAAATATGTAGTTTTAAAAAAAAAAATGTGCTTTTAATCTTGATGAATCAAAGATCTTCAGGTCCGGACCGCCTGGTGTCCCTGTCGGGTACGTGTGGGAGACTTGCTGTACGTCTTTTTAATTGACTCATAACATGGCGGGGCCCGAGATAAATGCAAATACAAAAGCATTCATCAATTATTTATGGACGCTTCTACGTCTGACCCCCCACCAACCACATTTACACTTCATCTATCTTCACATCTGCAGCTTTAACTTATTCTTCGTCTTTCAGTCCCGCTGCTTTATTTTGGCGAACCGGAGAACAACAAGCACATCGCCGAAGGAACCGTGTATAAAGGGAACGCACAATGCTATGTGTGCTAGCACAGACAGAAACACGGTGCTTGGGGGTGAAACTAAGGCCGCCATGGTACGACATAATGGCGGGACCTCGGCGCTAACCACTAGATCACCGTGCAACCTAGTAATGCCGTGTAGTTATTTCTCAAATTCAGTTATTCAGTTATACAAATGGTAATCCGTGATAATCCGTTATCGGATGGAGCAGATCGGAGCATCGGTGTAGCCTTTTTCCTGGTCGTTAAGCTAGCGCTACAGGCCACGTCTACATAATCCACACTGCTGCTTTATATCGTATATTAATCTTGTTCGCCTCACTGTGAGTCTTTCCTAACAGTGGTACATTTTAGCTGGATTATCACTTGTTAAAGATTATTACCAATGACACATTTTCCGAGGGGAAAAACAGCCTATTTTCTGATTTTTTTTTTTATTATTATTTTTGACCAAAAACCCACACATTTCTGGGTTATGAATGCTGCATTCTGAGTGCGTGGGGATCCACAGTATTATCCTTTGCAAAGACTGAATTTTGGATACAGTGCTTGCAAATAATCTGATTGGATTATGCAAGTGGTCATCATATTAGCCTCTCTCTGTGTCTCCCCCCCCTCTCTCTTTGCTTTTTTACATCCAAGAACATCAGTAGCTGAATCAAACATTAAATATGCAAATGTGAGCATGTTTCATGTCTGGATGTACTGCTTAAAATAATAAGAGCAGACGTTTTCGACTGTGAAGGCGCGTTCTCGCAAATCACAACGCTCGTGGCCAACTTTCATCTTCCTGTGAAGTTTTTTTTTTTTTTTTTTTTATTTGATAGTCTCGCTGTGGATTTTTGCTTTTGACGACGACCAGAGTAAATTATATGCAACAAAAAGATGAGCTTGATTAATAACGACGGAAAACAAACACGGCTGACAAAATACACACACACACACACACACACACACACACACACAGAGCCATGGTCCCCAACCTTTTAGAGCCTTGTATACCAAATATAAATAAATAAAATGAGAGAGAGAGAAGTGCAGTAAAGAGCACATAGTAATCTAATGCTGTCATGTAGTATTGTGTAAAACAGAGAAAAGCCAAATATCAAGTGAAAACACTGCACCCAACACACAAACCCAACACTGAGTCACCATTTCTACCAGCCTGGAGTTTGTTTTCCCAGAGAGGGAATGACGATGATGATGATAAGTGCGTGGGTTTTGATGTGCGCGGGTTGCCAGGTGAAACGGGAGTCTTGTTTTGGTGTTGGTAAGCTAAGTCTTAACACAAGTACTTGGGACAGGTTACGGGCGACATCCTCTTCAAAGCCATTGTTTAACTTTAATCACAAACATGACGGAACGGAGACCTTCTCAAAAAAGGGATTTGGCACAAACGGAAGCCACTGAACCGTATTTTAGTTTGACTCCGACGTCACCGAGTAATTGTAAGCACATTGCTTCCAAAAGGGAGTTACATTTAAATACTTTGAATTTTTTTTTTTCTATTGCGTCTGAATGTTTTTTTGTGGCCCCGCCTGCTTTCAGTGAGGAGTACAGAGGTTAAAAATTACCTGGCCGTTGAAGAGGAGCCTTCCGAAGAGCTGCCTGGCCTCCTCCAAGCCGCCCTCCAAATACACAGCACCTGCACAAGACACGAGCAAACAAGACTTAATTAAAAGCAGCTTAGCGTGTGCATGTGTATATTCTGGAAATATTGTTTTCATCAGGAAATTTTCATTATAATTGGTTTTTAAAGGGGACCTATTAAGACTTTGTATTGAGTTGTGGACTCCTATAGAGCAGGTACACACAATAACTAGCACAGATAGCGTTCCAGTTCTTCCAGAATCTGCACCTATTCCGCTGCATAGTGGCCCATGTGGACGAAACAGTCCAGTGTGAAATGCAGTTGACAGTTTAAAATAATTTTGTTAGTCGGGAATCAGGAACTCCGACCACTTTTGCCTGATGGTGGCGTCTTTAGGAATTGTAATCAAATGTGGATTACCTTTCGAGGCATTGCTAGCGCATTGCTAGCGCATTGCTAGCGCATTGCTAGCGCATTGCTAGCGCATTGCTAGCGCATTGCTAGCGCATTGCTAGCGCATTGCTAGCGCATTGCTAGCGCATTGCTAGCGCATTGCTAGCGCATTGCTAGCGCATTGCTAGCGCATTGCTAGCGCATTGCTAGCGCATTGCTAGCGCATTGCTAGCGCATTGCTAGCGCATTGCTAGCGCATTGCTAGCAAAAGCAAAGCAGCTCTTGGGGGAGGGCAAAGAATTTATATAGAAGGAAGTCCGTCCCTCTGTGACATCACAAAGGAACGGTTTTACCACACCTTTTGAAACCAAGCGTTTTCAACCATCAAAAACTTCTTTCAGGGCTCACTTCTAAATGTGCAAAAGTCATTATATGAAACTTTGGCATCGTTTAACTAACTAACTATAACTGCTATAAAAAATTATAATAAAATAAGCATTTGTGCATTTTTTTGGAGGCAAAAAACAAACAAACCGCAGCATATATTACTTGGATTTTTCCAACAAACTATAAAAGTCAGAGCAAATATTGAAGGGGGGGGGGTGTTGTTTATCGGCGCAGCAGAGACGTTTTAATGCAAGCAGTGCATATCCAAGCACAACAAAAATCTGAGGAACAGAGAATAAATTGGACAAAGGGTTGGTCTACAATGAGGCACGGCTGCTGGCAGGGTGAATATAACAAATGCATCTATCTCTGCGGTGATGATTTGCAGCATCTGGCTTATTTTTTTTATTTTTTATTTTTTCTAACAAGTCAGCTCCCCTTCGCCGTGTTTTGTTCTTTTACTTCAACTTACTCCAACTATCAGAGTGCCTTTAAGCGGCGCGGCAACTTCCAAGCATCACACTTAGGGCGGCTCATTCAATTTAGAAAGCAATAACCACCTGGCAAATTGGGTATACAATCATGCAGCGGTTTTTATTACGTGCATAAATGAGGCGCGGGGAAAATGGGTGCGCGAGTGCGGTCGCGAGTGGGAAGGCGCGCGCCGGGCTTCCATGGAAGACATCAAAAACATATGAGGGATTCATCATCTGGGGAGGAAAAGTGCTTTCAGATGGCTAACAGGCCATTTGCACACCGACGCAGCCTCTGTGAAGACGCGGCGACATCAACGGGAACCATAAAGAAATAGAAATAAATGACAAACACACCCGCTCTGTCTGCAGTGTCCTTCACAAATAAACTTACCGTAACCCCAAACGTTGGTGAAATGTGATTAAATTACCGTCTCACTGGTAGGATCGAGTTCGCTCTTTGTGTACAGGAAAATCTCAGCAGGACATTTTTAATGCCCGGTTATTTCTCACTATGTGTCATTTGTAAAGAAGGCAAAAGGTCCGCTTTTTTTTGCAATATGAAGAGTAATATGGTTCCTTTTTCTTGCTGTTTTATTGGCCCACGGCGTATTCTAAAAATACCTAGCAAAAATGGAAAAAGCAGCAGTAATTTTACCAAAAAAAAGTCAAAATATTATTATATAGGAAAAATTTTTGTTTGATAAATTCAAGTGGTTAGCGCGCAGACCTCACAGCTCGGAGACCAGGGTTCAATTCCACCCTCGGCCATCTCTGTGTGGAGTTTGCATGTTCTCCCCGTGCATGCGTGGGTTTTCTCCAGGTACTCCGGTTTTCTCCCACATTCCAAAAACATGCTAGGTTAATTGGCGAGACCAAATTGTCCATAGGTATGAATGTGAGTGTGAATGGTTGTTTGTCTATATGTGCCCTGTGATTGGCTGGCCACCAGTCCAGGGTGTACCCCACCTCTCGCCCGAAGACAGCTGGGATAGGCTCCCTCTCACATTCCAAAAACATGCTAGGTTAATTGGCGAGACCAAATTGTCCATAGGTATGAATGTGAGTGTGAATGGTTGTTTGTCTATATGTGCCCTGTGATTGGCTGGCCACCAGTCCAGGCTGTACCCCACCTCTCGCCCGAAGACAGCTGGGATAGGCTCCCTCTCACATTCCAAAAACATGCTAGGTTAATTAGCGACTCCAAATTGTCCATAGGTATGAATGTGAGTGTGAATGGTTGTTTGTCTATATGTGCCCTGTGATTGGCTGGCGACCAGCCTCGCCCGAAGACAGCTGGGATAGGCTCCCTCCCACATTCCAAAAACATGCTAGGTTAATTAGCGACTCCAAATTGCCCATAAGTATGAATGCGAGTGTGAATGGTCGTTTGTCTATATGTGCCCTGTGATTGGCTGGCCACCAGTCCAGGGTGTACCCCGCCTCTCGCCCTGAAGACAGCTGGGATAGGCTCCAGCAAAAACTTCAGGCTTCGCTACACATCATAAAATAAATCCCATTGCTATGTTCTCTGTCCATTTTACATAAAAGACACAGTGTTAGATATGTTTGTATTGCTAACAGTTACTGTAAGTACGATACGGAGAAGTAAGTCCGCATCCATGACTCCCCAATTCCGGTATTCAGGATTACGCTAAATAAAATGGCCGTCCAGTCAGACAATAGCGAGGGTGCCATCTGTTGCTTTGGCTTGCACTTCACATTCTGTCCAATTTCCATGTGGACACACATTAGTGTTGACTGAGAGCAACCCAGAAGATATTCTTTTTCCAAAAATACTCCAAAGTTGAACTCCTTTCAGATGTGCACCTCAACAGAAGGCCTGCTTTAATTTTGGCACAACGTGGCCGGGTGGACCACATGAAGGTCTCCAGAGAGGAGTGGTTCTTCCCGGGGTGTTCTCCACTAAGTATCAGCGCCGGATTTGTGGTTTGTGCAGCATGTGGACCAGACTTTGAGATGCTGCTATGTGACAGATGTTGCCTCTGGAGACCAGCTGTGAGACCACATTTCGATGGTTTTTAAGTACCACTCGTGATACGCTTGTGCGTGTGTGCCGAGACTGAATTCGGGATGGGGGGAGGCTGATGTTATTTGATGACGCGGCACATTTGGAAAGCTCTCAAACGCGGGGCGTCAAGTTGTAGAAACCAAACTTTTCGCCTCTGATTACATTTTTGAAACTTCTCCCATGAAGGGGAAGAAGAAGGTGGGAGAAAAAGCAGAAGAGCCTCGCGGGTAAAAAGGTATTAAAAATCTCAAAGCAACACCTTTTGGTGTCAATCAAAGGGCCTTTGGATGAAGAAACCAAGATATGCAGTTAATTCACGCCGGAGCAGTCCTGACAAGGAGGCTGTCAGTGCAAAAAAGTGTGCCCCAAAGCCATCCAATCAATTGCACAACTTGGTGCAATCATTAAATGGAGATGTGTGCTTCGGTCCGGCAGCCTGCCGAAACGCAGCTGACAGCCTCATCGCGCAGCCGCAAAGACACCCCGGCAATTAGACGCTAGCATGGAACCTCATGACCGGGGCCGAACCGGGATCACGGGCGAAACCACCGTCAAGCCACAGAGGGCGTGACGCAGCCGATGAGGGATTGACGGAGCGATGGTCATAACGGCGTACTTCCGTACTTGAACCAGGTGCAGCCAAACCCGTTTTAAAAATTGTATTTCATCGGGAAAGCCGAGCGTTCCCGTGTAGACTTGCCGCAATTCCCACATTTCTAAATCAACCCACCATTTTGTGATAAATAAAAGACGCCTAAAAACTTGGGATGCTCTAATCCAGGGATCTCAAACTCAATTTACTTGGGGGCCACTGGAGCTAGGGTCTGGGCGAGGCTGGGCCACATCAGGTTTTCCAAAAAAAAAAAAAACGCATTTATTAAAAACAGAAAAATGAATAAACTAATAAAAAAAACATTCCACTGTTCTCAAATATCTTACTTTTTATTTTTTCTACACAAAATAAGATCAAGAATAAAGAAAATCAATCAATCAGTAATAAATAAATATAATAATAATAATAAAACGGTAAATAATTAAAAATTAACAAACCACATATAGTTGGTGGGTAGACAAATTATTTTTTTTCAGATTAAAATGAACAAAGCATTATTAGAGCCCTGTAGACATGACAAAACACGACTATAGTCATATTTATACTCTTATTTACAACATATTGCGCAACTGCAGGGTCTTGAGACACATGCTAACTCGCAAACTAGAGAGCTAGCGACCTAAACGGTAGCCTCCAAGTTATTTCCTTTAAACTTAAATAGCCAAAAACTTACCACTTCCACACAGATAGGGAGGATAACTCTTAACAGTTATTTAACCTTTAACATGAATATTAATGATAATTTTTTTCTGGGTACATGATAGCATACAGCATCCATATCAAACATTAAACTTTCATATCAAGGCGGGGGCCTCAAACTAGTGTCCTGCGGGCCACATTTGGCGTGTTTGAGACCACTGCTCTAATCGATCAGCATCAGGAACGCTTCCTGTCCTTCACTCATTGTGTTCCATGTGGGAAACAGGTAAGTACAATACACCACAACCCCATGCCATCAACCTGGGGGGGGCCTTAAAGTCTTCAAGACTGTAAAACCGACCTTCATTTGATATGTAAGATGCCTTCTTCCAGGCATCCTCGGACAATCGGATCTAGCCTGGATTTAGATTGACGATAAGGACTGTAAAAACCCCCGCCTCCACGCTGGAGGTCAGCGAGAACACAAACTCCATAATCAAGTTTTCCAGCGTGAACGAGCCCCGGCCACATCAGGCCTCTGCTCTCTTAATGAATCTCCGCATCTGTCAAAAGCCTCGTTCATTCAGCCGTGCCGACCGGACCGCGCGCGCGTTATGTTTGGGAACAGAATCCCAAAGTCTGAGAGCTTTCCGTGACCACTAAAAAAGCGCGAGTCGGGGGGGCATATGAAACACCGGCGGCTGACAGTCACATTAATAACCCAGAATGAATTATTCAAAAACGCTCAGACTCTAATCCATCAAATAATATATTAAGCTCCCTCTCAGCTCAATAGGGGCTGAAGCAGCAGACGGACGCAGAAAACAACACATTAAAGACGAGGTGGAGGGAAAAAAAAAAATAAAAGAAACTTTCAGCCACAAAAGGCGGGCGCCACTGCGACATCAAACATCTTACTTTTCAAAAAAAAAAAAAAAAACAGTAGCGGGACGATGACAACAACTTGCCAAGCACATCTACAACGAACGGGTGCAATTAACAATAGGAACAGCGCTCGCTCATTGAACGCACCGGCTGCATTGTGCACGAATCTGATATTCAGCGAGCGGGAGATAATCCTTTCTCTCCGTTCTTTTAATAGGAAGAGCTTAGAGAGGGCCCTCACAAAGGTTCACCATCTGTATCCCCCATGGCTGCTGGCAGCGTATAATCCACAGATCAACTGTACAAGGAAATTAGGGCCATAAAAACAGAGAGGGGGGGCTTTTCTTCATCTGCCGCTTTCTCTCAATTCTTTTCAGTCGGAAGGAAGCCATGCGGCTTATCAGAGACAAGGACCTGAGAGGCAAACAGGAGGGCAATGGTTTCTATGAAGGCGGCGAATGGTTTTCTTGCCGACGGAGAGGTAAAGTGGGCGCTGGTGGGCGGGAATGAAGGGAGGGAGAGAGGGGGGGGGCACAGAGAGCAGAAGGTGCGCAGGCCAAAAGAGCCCAAATGAGAATGGCCCACTCTGGCAGAAGTTAATGACAGAGGATCAGAAAAGCAAGATTTCCATTCAACACTTTGAATTATTCAGGGTTGCAGGGCAGCCATTTGCATTGCAGATGCCTTTGCTTTCCATTCCTTCGCCGCCTTTCTTTCTTTCTCTCTCTCTCTCTCTCTCTCTCTCTCTCAAACACAGAGTGTGCGTCGGCAGCCAGAGAATTGCCCTGCCGCCGGCTCAGGAGATAGACACATTCTCTACTGCGAGGACGGGGAAACTTTGCCCATGCAAAGGAGGAGATTATCTGCCACTTGCAACACAGCGCAGGTTCAGCGGTCACCGCAGCGGGAAACAAATAAAACAAAGGTCAAAAAACATGCACACTAAGCCGTCGGCGGGCTGCTCCAATCTTATGAGTGTGTCGGATTCCGGCACAGCTTTTACAGAGAATGAGGCGCGAGGCGCATTGCAAATTGTGCATAAGTGCGCAGAGCAGCGAGGTGGGCGTGACAAATTATCGATTTGGTGGGAAGTGGGTTGATTGCGTCGAACGTAATTGACAGTATTGAGCCAAATATAAGACGTTGGAGTCTGAAAATTACCGGCAGGCTTCTATTCGGGGATACTTGGAAAGCAACAGGTGGCACAGAGCTGAACTACTCATCAAGTCAGAGCTTTTCTTCCCGTCTCACACGAAAAAAACAGCCTTTGTTTGTCAGTAGTCACGTTTACATGAGGACATACGAATGACATACCAGAAAACAGTGTATACATGGAAAGGAATATTCCAATCTCCTGTCAATCAAACGGAATAGTCAATGGGGGCATGCGCAGTAAAACGTAAACAACATCACGTGATTCATCAAAGATGGCGGACGAGAGTGTGATTACCACGGTTGTTGGGACAGTTGCTACGCTTTTTTTAAAGCAGCAACTCCTGAACCACCCCTCAAGTCAGAGCTTTTCTTCCCGTCTCACACGAAAAAAACAGCCTTTGTTTGTCAGTAGCCACGTTTACATGAGGAGATTTCCGGATCTTTCCGAATGACGTACCAGAAAACAGTGTATACATGGAAAGGAATATTCCAATCTCCTGTCAATCAAACGGAATAGTCAATGGGGCATGCGCAGTAAAATGTAAACATCACGTGATTCATCAAAGATGGCGGACGAGAGTGTGATTACTACGGTTGCTACAATTTTTTAAAGCAACAACTCCTGCGGAAAATGACAGCGAAGAAGCGGCGTACAGAGGATGGGATTAATTTTTAATAATAATAAACTTTCCGCTGTAGTCCAGTGATGACTGCTTGCCGCCATTTTCAAAACCTGAGACGTGTCTGCGCGTTACGTCACAGCTGAGCACGCGCCGAAAGAACGCACCCTGACAACTTTCCGATTAGGTGGGTACAAGATACCTCAATCGGATTGGGGAAAAAGGAATATTCCACCCCTTTGATTCCGATTATATATTCATTCGTATGGGCACTTTTCTTTCGGAATGAGGTGTATACAAAGGTTAGATTCTTTCCGTTTGAGCAAATAACCCGAATGGAATTGGAATATTTGAGTCCATGTAAACGTGGCTAGTGACATAAACACATTGGACGCCCACAATTCACAACTGAAAGACTATAGTTACTCAGACGTATGTAAACAACAAATGCTATGTCAGCACAAAATGATCATACACCCGCACGGCTACTTCAAGTACTGTCTCCGTCTCGTGCGTGACGATGGTAATGATTATTCCAGTGCCGTCCTAAACATGCACGATTCCTGTGTGCAATAAAAACGGCATCAATAAAAACGTGAAGTAGGCCTGTCCATTGTATTGATGACATTTTCAATGCACGGAAATACCATGTTGAGATCCCCAAGGCCTATTGTTGTGCGGCATGATAATGCACGGCCCCATGTTGCTAGGATCTGTTCACAAATCCTGGAAAGTGGAAAAAAAAAAAAAAAAAATCACAGTTCTTGCATGGCCAGCATACTCAACGAAGAAGTTGCCAGGTTCATGATATTTGAGGCTAATGGCACAACTGTGAAGTTATCAAACACTTGTGGGATCTGGTATGAATTATAAAAGCTGAGTATTTATAATTGTAAAAGCTAATCCTGATATGATACTGTTCCACTCCAGTTCTATGGGTGGCGGGAATTTGTATCATAAAAGTTTCTTTTTTCCCCAGCACAGATTAATCTAATGTATCTGGTGGGTCACTGCTCCACTTGGCCCCAATGCAAGCGGATTGGAAGAGCCAAAAGCGCAGAGTGATTCTCTGATTTGCACCAAAAACGGCTTCTTCCTTTGGCACGAGTCCAGCGATGTGTCTCCATGAAATGCGAGAGGGGAAAACAATTGCCAACGCTTGTCTGGTTAGAGAGACTTTTTTTTTTTTGCTGACGGAGACTGGGAAGTGTTTTTCAATTTCTTATTTAGCGGGGCGGGTAGTTACGGTGACAGCATGACTCATCACGCGCGTGGCATGTCTCCCAGCTAATAACAGCCAAACCCCGAGATGAAGAGCGGCGGGAAAGAGGCGAGCGGCGGAAACACAAAGACGTCGAGAGCAAGTCGGAGACGGCTCACTAACAAGGTCTTGAAGGGAGTGTTTGAGCTCCAAAACTGAAATGAAGATGACAAAAGTCCCGGCGAGAGAAAAGAGGCGACATCAAGACGACGCCCCTCAAAGGCGCATCACTTTTTAACGTGTCGGATTTCTGTGGATGCGTGCATGTTTGGCAGTGTGTCTCTGACAGCACTTTCCTCGCAGGTTGCCTGAGAACAGCATGTTTATTCATCACTTTTATTAAGTTGAAATTCTAGATGGGGCGAGAGGGGGCGGGGGGGAAGTTGGACGGGATGAAAGCGAGGAGGCTTTCCAGTGCGGCGCTCCCGCCGCCTCACTCCGGTGTGCGCCGCAACGAGCCCCGCCGACAGCCACGGGACAGAATAGATTACCACTTTGTCTCTGCCGATAATGAACCCGTGACAAGCGCGGGAGGGCCCGGGGGCCGACGGGGGGCCACGGTGCCAGTCAGCACTTTCATCTCGGAGCGACACGGGAAGACGGAGGAGGGGAGGGGGGGGCGTGGAAGATCTCTTTAAAGCCACCCGCTCTCCGCAGCCGTCGTCAGGCAGGCGCAGCAATCAGGATGGAGATAAGATAAGAAAAGCTGCAGACGCTGCAGCTCTCCAGGAGCGAGGGCTTAACTCGGCGGGACCATCGGGTCGGGCGGAGAGAGGGGGAACCGACATGTTTTTGGAGGTGGTTTGTGCTCCTGATGAGAGGGGTCAAAGCATCTCCTGAGGTCTAGGATCTTACTCCACTGGAGCAATTTACACAGCGAGGGGGACACACAAAGACCTGGATAAAGATCTTAGTTTAAAGGAAGTACACTTTTAAGGGACCACAGGACGTCCAAACAAATACATAGTCAAGGGAGGGAGGCGACAAGCTCCTTGGTCCCTTAAAAGTGTACTTCCTTTAAACTATTTTTAGGGGAGACGCTGGCTCCTGATGAAAACGCAAGCAGCTCGCCCGGAAAACCCAGCCATGCGTCCGTTGGCGTGACACAGGTCCGATTCCCGGCACAGATCTGGTCCGTGAGCGTAGAGCATGAAGCGATGCAACTCCAGTTTCCACTTTGGGAGCGCCCAGAAAAACGGACGCATGGCCGGTTTTCCGGGCGAGCTGCTTGCGTTTTCATCTGGAGCCAGCGTCCCCCCTAAAAATAGTTTAAAGGAAGTACACTTTTAAGGGACCACAGGACGTCCAAACAAACAAATACATACAAGTCAACGGAAGGAGGCGACAAGCTCACCAATGAGGGCCTCAAAGCAGTTGGCCATAGCGTGACGCAGGTCCGATTCCCGGCACAGATCTGGTCCGTGAGCGTAGAGCATGAAACGATCCAATTCCAGTTTCTGGGGAAGACAACACACAGTCACATGAAACCGAATGGAACTTTTAACGCTAAAAGAAGCAAGAACAAGCATCGAACTCTGTACTGACCCCTTATATTTTATTATAAATACATATTTTATTATAAATAAATATTTTATTATAAATAAATATTTTCGGCGGCACGGTGGTCTAGTGGTTAGCTAGACCGTGCATGCGTGGGTTTTCTCCGGGTACTCCGGTTTCCTCCCACATTCCAAAAGCATGCTAGGTTAATTAGCGACTCAAAATTGTCCATAGGTATGAATGTGAGTGTGAATGGTTGTTTGTCTATATGTGCCATGTGATTGGCTGGCGACCAGTCCAGGGTGTACCCCGCCTCTCGCCCGAAGACAGCTGGGATAGGCTCCAGCACCCCTGCGACGCTCGTGAGGAAAAAGCGGTAGAAAATGAATGAATGAAAAATAAATATTTTCATATATCAGCTAATCATATTTATTAGCTCTTTAATGGTTCTGCGTCACTAATCACAAATTACAAATAACAACTGTGACATGTTGACTAGCATGCATACGTCTCTAAACAACCCAATATAAGACGACCCCACCGTCTTATATTCGGGTCTCCAGTGCCGGAATAACTCCAAATACAAAACATTCTGTTAAAAAGCGGCATTTCCTGTCGATTTTTTTGCAAACTTATCTCCTGTCAAGTGCATCCAAAGCCCAACTTGAGCACCCAACAACCCGCCGGGGTGCTACTTAATGATGGCGGATAGCTGCCGGTGGTTGCCCACCCCCTACGGAACCACAATTCATGAACGCTCCAACTCCGACGGAGCGCTTCCCACTTTAAAGTCCTCCATGTGGTGGACTGTGCCGTTGCTCGGCGAATATACACACATACACATATATATATATATATATATGCATATATATACACACACATATTTATACATATAAGACAGATAATTACGAGTGTTCTTGAGCAGACGGCGTTAGAGCAAGAGAGGCTGCTAAACAAGTTGGCAACGTGGCGCGAGCTGGATCACGCTTGCGTTAGCGCGAGCGGGCAAATTGAAACAAAGCCGACTGCTGCTACGCGGCGCTAATGCAGATTGGAGCGGCTGCATCTTTGTATTCAGCGGGGAGCCACATGAAAGATGGAAGTTTTTAATTGCTTTCTCCACATCGCGGGACCGTTGTTGCTGTTGTGTTCTTTGCAAAGCCAGCCAGCCAGTCGGCGATGCTCTGCTCTGCAGCAAAGACGGGGGGTGGTGGTGGTTGAGGAGACCTGCAGGGGCCCGCGGGTTCCCCCGGTCTCATCCTCCAAAACAACAACCTTTTAACTCCAATTACAAAACCTGTAAGGGCAAAATAAATAAGAATTCCTGGTCTCCCAAGTGCCTCGTTAAGGAAGTGGACTCTCAAACAATCTCCTGTCAGTTTGCGGACCTTTCCACTGGGGGGTGCTTGTTACGAGGAGGTGGGTTTACCTTAGCAAGCATGGCGAGATGCTGGTTCTGTACTATGGCTGTTCTGTAGGTGGCCAGGCCTCCCTCCTCCAAAGTGGGAAACAGGTAGTACAAGTGGACACTGTGGAGAGAGACATTCAAATGTAATGGGTCACTTTTTTTTTGAGAAAAATTCACTTATTTAACTATTCCGAGACCATCTGATGACTTCTGGGAGCGCCCAGAAAAACGGACGCATGGCTGGTTCCACAGCTGGGTTTTCCGGGCGAGCTGCTTGCGTTTTCATCAGGAGCCGGCGTCTCCCCTAAACCGCAGCGTGTCATTTCATTTCATCGGAATTAAAACCGGCCACTTAATTCAAGTCGTTTGTAATCAATCCGGAGACAGGAAAGCAGGTGGCGTTCTGTTTTTCCCAAAATGACGATATGGTCCATTTGTCTGTTTGAAATGAAAACATTTCAACATTTCCAGGTATGTATCCTCCCTCAAAAGTACATGGAAATCTGTCATACCTGACAAGTACATACTTTTAATATTACACACTGTATAATGCCTTTAATACAGGGGTCTCAAACTCAATTCACTGGGTGGCCACTGGAGCTAGGGTCTGGGTGAGACTGGGCCGCATTTATTAAAAACAAAAAAAAAAAAAAACTTTTAAAAAAACTCCAAATTTCTACAAGAAACTAGCGACCTAAACGGTAGCCTTCAAGTTATTTCCTTTAAACTTAAATAGCCAAAAACTTACCACTTCCACACGGATAGGGAGGATAACTATTAACAGTTATTTAACCTTTAACATGAACATGAATCAAACGTAATCATTTTTTCTGGGTACATGATACCATACAGCATCCATATCAAACTTGCGCGGGCCGCACTAACATTAAACTTTCATATCAAGGCGGGGGCCTCAAACTAGTGTCCTGCGGGCCACGTGTTTGAGACCCCTGCTTTAATGTATAAGTGTGACATTGTTATTTTTGCTAATCAGCCAATAAAATAAAGAGAAATATAACATGGCGGCGGACCTGCGGTACTAGAGGCGTGCCTAAGCTGGAAGGTTATTAAATTGCAGCAAGTATGTATTAACGTATTAAATATATGTTCAAGCTTTGTTGAATGAACTTGACTGTCAAGATGGAGGATTACACAGCCGAGCTCAACAGAAGGTGCTCAGACTTTTACAACAAAGTAACAGCTTTCAGTGGAGAAGGATGGGGTGTACTCGTGTTTTATTGGACTCAAGTATATGAAAATACTTCCTCTTTTAGCAACCCGTATTTGAAAAGAATAAGAAATGCCTCACCAACTATGAACCTGGGGGAGTCACATGACTGGCACCATTTTTGGGATATAACTCTTAATTGGAAAAATTAGTCAGATATTTGACAATCTAATTTATTTTGGCCAATTCCAAACTCCTGACTTCAGGGCAACAGATTGAAGAGGCCATTTTCTGTTTTCCCGATGACACAAATGCTCCTCTGACAGAATGGGCATCGACCAACTCCAACAGCCACACATTCAAGATCATTCCTCATCTTTAACCGAGTAGATCTTTGTGGAATATTCTGTAGGACTTTACATCATCTGTTCCTAAAAAGACGTCCCCAAACACGGAAAGGAAGGCAGCGTCTCAGATGGCCTCTGCAGGGGCAGCTCGCTTGTGTGGGTTGGTTAGGGGGCGGCTGGTGGGAGGATGGGAGGATGGGAGGGGGGGTACCAGGCATTTGGTCGGATCTGCTGTAGCTATTTAACTGGACAAGAGGCTGATAAATAATTCAGGGAGCCAGAAGAAGACGGGCTTGAGCATGTCTCATCCGACGCTAACAATCCAAGACGTAGGCAGAGGGATGGGAAGATGGGAGGCACTCGGAAAAATTCTTTGTTGTCGGAATCAAAATGCTGCAAACCAGGGAGGCATTGTTCTTTTTCAATTCCCGGATAGTGAAAAATCTGTTCAATATATATATATATATTTTTTTTTTTTTTATTGCATGAATGCGGTATCTAAGCTAAGCCTTTCCGTCTGAAGTGTACCGATTACAAGACATAAATACCGTATGTCCATAAGAAGCAGTTATTCCAAATATCAAAAAGTATCCAATAATATCTCTGGTGACAAACTCCTGAGTGAGGAGGAGTCCGGAAGAATGAAGGGCGGTTCCGTCTGTAGGTAGTACGCGCGATTAATAATAGCTACGTATAATTAGCTAGGCTAAGTGTCGGGCAGCAGTGACCGTGCACGCCCCGCAGTCAATAACACCCTGAGCATTGCAGACGGCTAATTGCAAGCTGTCATGACAGCTCTCAGGCCAGGGGAGAAAAAAAAATGGAGGGGATAGGAATTATATATCTCGCTTCCAATTACCAGTAAATCGTCTCCTGCGAAGAAGACAGAAGACTTTCGTGACAGACACCCAAAGAAAGAAGGAAGAGGAAAAGAGGTCTGACGGTGTTGCAGTCGACTTCAATTAGCAGCTGCGTCTATCAAGCAAGCGGGGGGGGAGCCATCTTCTCACCTGGTGAGGAACTCCACGACTGCATCGCCCAGGAACTCCAGCCTCTCGTTGTGATTGATCCTGAGAATACGTGGAAGCAAGGGGGGCGGGGGGGATATGAGAAACGTGAAATACACTAGAGAACAAACGCACACTCGAGCGCTCAGTAGATGCTGAACAACACCGGCAGGTAATGGTTGACACCGGCGGTGTGATACGGAACAGCAAAATCAAATGGAATGGTTTCTTCCTCCGCTCATGTCGCATTGATTTTGCAAAAGTTTAATGGAAATTGTTGAGTAGCTATTTGTGTAATCCCACTTAAAAAAAAAAAACAAAAAAACACACACAGGTAATAACAACAGCACTGCCCTTGAAATTAGCTTGTCTCATTTCCGCCCCGAGATATCCCGTCCTTCCACAGTTAAAAGCTAATTTTCCTGTCAGCGGGCCTGCAGGGAATATTAATCACAAGGCCCCGTACCTTTGATTGCCCCCGCGGTTAGCGATAGCATGAACACATATGTGCGTCTGCAGGCGGCCTACCTGGAAGGCGACGGGTCATCCTGGCCCAGGCGAGACATGATGTTAATCAGTGTGTTGATTCCTGAAAAAAAAAAATAATAAAAAAAAAAAACAGGTCTAAAGGTGCGGTAAAGGAAAAGAAAAGCTAAAGAAGAGAAAGACTCTCACCTTTCTTTCTCATGTACATGTGGTGAACCTTCCTGTCGCCATATTTAGGCTGACGGATGCCGCAGTTGGAGAGCGAATTACGGGCGTGGTCGGGGTTCATTCCGAAGTTGAGATGGTGGCTGGGATGCGTCATGGCCAGCTTTGGGAATAAGGAGGAAAAGGATGAGTTACAAAAAAGAGGTGGATTGTTAACCAAGTGGAAATAGAGCATCAAAATGCAAAAGGAACAATCCGCCCTGCGTGTGGTTTTTTCGATACCTTTTACACCGAGTGTGTGTGCACGGCATGAAAGGAGGGAGATTCCATTGTTCAGGAAAAATAAAGTCATCATCACCCTGTCCAGGCTGACTATTGAACTTGCACCTTCCAAAAAGAAACCATGTAAATTAGGGGGGACTCAAAGTACATCCCAGGGGCCATTTTTGGATTAGCATTGTCACCTATAACACTTAATATATCCTCACCTACATTGGATTGGTTTGCTTTGGTGCCACTTGTTCTATTGTTCTGTATGCTATACAATTATTTTCATGTTTTATTGGAGAATTCCATTTTAAATCTTAATTAAAAAAATTATTTAATAATAAAGACACACTGGGAGCGTCACAAGATTTTTCAGAAATCAGAAAAAACATCTCTCACGTCCAAACAGGCAGGAAGAGGATTCACCCTGTGCATGGCTTTCAGAAACTTGGCATGTTTGGACCACAGAACAACGGCATGAACGGAGTGAGCCCTTCATTAATTTTCTACCGCTTATCCTCACGAGGGTCGTGGGGGTTGCTGGAGCCTATCCCGGCTGTCTTCGGGCTAGAGGCGGAGTATACACCCTGGACTGGTTGCCAGCCAATCACAGGGCACATATAGACAAACAACCATTCACACTCACATTCATACTTATGGACAATTTGGAGTCGCTAATTAGCCTAGCATGTTTTTGGAATGTGGGAGGAAACCGGAGTACCCGGAGAAAACCCACGCATGCACGGGGAGAACGTGTAAACTCCACACAAGGATGGCCGAGGGTGGAATCGAACTCGGGTCTCCTAGCTGTGAGGCCTACGCGCTAAAAACTTGGTCGCCGTGCAGCCCCTCATCTCGTCCATTCATTCATTTTCTACCGCTTATCCTCACAAAGGTCACGGGGGTGCTGGAGCCTATCCCAGCTGTCTTCGGGCTAGAGGCGGAGTATACACCCTGGACTGGTGGCCAGCCAATCACAGGGCACATATAGACAAACAACCATTCACACTCACATTCATACCTATGGACAAATTTGGAGTCGCTAATTAACCTAGCGTGTTTTTGGAATGTGGGAGGAAACCGGAGTACCCGGAGAAACCCACGCATGCACGGGGAGAACGTGCAAACTCCACACAGAGATAGCCGAGGGTGGAATCGAACTCGGGTCTCCTAGCTGTGAGGCCTACGCGCTAAAAACTTGGTCGCCGTGCAGCCTCTCATCTCGTCCATTCATTCATTTTCTACCGCTTATCCTCACGAAGGTCACGGGGGGTGCTGGAGCCTATCCCAGCTGTCTTCGGGCTAGAGGCGGAGTATACACCCTGGACTGGTTGCCAGCCAATCACAGGGCACATATAGACAAACAACCATTCACACTCACATTCATACTTATGGACAATTTGGAGTCGCTAATTAGCCTAGCATGTTTTTGGAATGTGGGAGGAAACCGGAGTACCCGGAGAAAACCCACGCATGCACGGGGAGAACGTGTAAACTCCACACAAGGATGGCCGAGGGTGGAATCGAACTCGGGTCTCCTAGCTGTGAGGCCTACGCGCTAAAAACTTGGTCGCCGTGCAGCCTCTCATCTCGTCTATTCATTCATTTTCTACCGCTTTTCCTCACGAAGGTCACGGGGGGTGCTGGAGCCTATCCCAGTTGTCTTGGGGCTAGAGGCGGGGTATACACCCTGGACTGGTGGCCAGCCAATCACAGGGCACATATAGACAAACAACCATTCACACTCACATTCATACCTATGGACAATTTGGAGTCGCTAATTAGCCTAGCACGTTTTTGGAATGTGGGAGGAAACCGGAGTACCCGGAGAAAACCCACTCATGCACGGGGAGAACGTGCAAACTCCACACAGAGATAGCCGAGGGTGGAATCGAACTCGGGTCTTCTAGCTGTGAGGCCTACGCGCTAAAAACTTGGTCGCCGTGCAGCCTCTCATCTCGTCTATTCATTCATTTTCTACCGCTTTTCCTCACGAAGGTCACGGGGGGTGCTGGAGCCTATCCCAGTTGTCTTGGGGCTAGAGGCGGGGTATACACCCTGGACTGGTGGCCAGCCAATCACAGGGCACATATAGACAAACAACCATTCACACTCACATTCATACCTATGGACAATTTGGAGTCGCTAATTAACCTAGCATGTTTTTGGAATGTGGGAGGAAACCGGAGTACCCGGAGAAAACCGACGCATGCACAAAGAGAACGTGTAAACTCCACACAGAGATAGCCGAGGGTGGAATCGAACTCGGGTCTCCTAGCTGTGAGACCTGAGGCTAACCACTTGGTCACCGTGCAGCCTCTCATCTCGTCCAATGTTTTCTAATTTTTTGGGTCATTTACGCCCAACCTTGTACAGTTTGTTGCACCCTTAAGTCGCACTGTCATGGCCTCCTGATGGCGATGGCGTATGTTGAACTGGACTAGAAAGGATTCCATTCCATTATTCCACGTTCAGCTGTGCCTGGAATGAGTGCGGAGCCTCCTGTACTCGTTACGGGAAGGAGCGAGAAAAAAAAAAAAAATTCAACAAGCATTTATCAATCTTACATTAAGAAAACGCTAATCTCAGCCAAAAAAAAAAAAACACACCCAGCTGCTCTCCTACGTGCGCTTGTCTCCTTTCAGCCAACTTCAAATCAATTTCAAGCTCCAATGAGACTTACAGTATACGTAAAAACCTTAACGCCGGCGCTTCCAATATTTAGCGCCGTGCGAGAGAGAGGCCTTCAAGCTTTGAAGCCGTGAACACAGACGCCGCGCGTTCTAGCAGCCATTGTGCTTTTTTGTCTCGCTCTTTTCTGTCCGAGACGAGCGGGCTTTGTTTGGCACATCCAGATGTCTCGGCGCCATATTGACAGTTGGATAAAAAGCAAATAAAATGACAACACTTGCTGTTTTGTTTTGATCTTTGCAACTTCAAGTCCACCACCCCCCCACTTCCCCCCGCCGAGCAAACGAAAGAGAAAGAAAACACATCAGTCATTCTGCAAACACTGCGGCTTGTTTGCACTTAAGGACAACATCCAAAAAAAACAGCATTGTCCTTTTAGAGACGACTGAGGTTTGTTTGCGCAACGCAACTTAACAAATCGACCCGAGCGTCACCATCGCTGGCCGGGATGATGCCCCCGATGCCGCTGGCGGGACGGGAGTAAACATCTGGATGAATGGAGAAGAATAGAGGTAGACGGCATGACTGATGAGCAATCATGACGTCTGCTTGGCGACACCACTCATCCCGCGTCGTTTCATTTCATTTCATGTAGCGCACGGGTAAACAAGCTTGTTTTGGCTGTTGACATGTCAACGACTCTTTGGCACGTGAACGAAGTGTTTCCAAGTCGGGGCTCCCAAACGCTACACACGTGTAAACACTATAAACCGAAATGCCGTGTGTGAATCCTATTATTATTACGCAAGCACTCGTCAAATGATTAATACTAAGGATCGACCGATATATCGGGCCGATATTTGTGTTTTTTCCTTGAATCGGTATCAGCTGATACGCTCGTGGTTCGGCGATATATTTTTCTGCCGCATGATTTACAGTCAGGCATGCGCCGGGGCAGCTTTGTGTTGTTTTTAAGTTGATAATGCCGTTTAAATGTGTGTTTAAGAAAGCTGAATCCCACTGTGTTCAGTGTTTACATTTCATTCATTCATTCATTTTCTACCGCTGGAGCCTATCCCAGCTGTCTTTGGGCGAGAGGCGGGGTACACCCTGAACTGGTCGCCAGCCAATCACAGGGCACATATAGACAAACAACCATTCACACTCACATTCATACCTATGGACAATTTGGAGTGGCCAATTATTTAAATAAAATAAAATAAAATAAAATAAAATAAAATAAAATAAAATAAAATAAAATAAAATAAAATAAAATAAAATAAAATAAAATAAAATAAAATAAAATAAAATAAAATAAAATAAAATAAAATAAAATAAAATAAAATTAAATTAAATAAAATTAAATTAAATAAAATTAAATTAAATAAAATTAAATATAAAAACTTGAAACCTGTAATATTTGTCATTTTTTTCATGTAAATTGAGGGATCAAAAGCAGTATCAGCCATCGGCTAAGGGTGATGAAAAAAAAAATTGGTATCGGCATAGGCCCCAAAAAAAACATATCGGTCGATCCCTAATTAATACTGTACAAAATAAAAAAAAATACATTGATTTTTTTCTTTTTAGTTAACCCCCCCCCTCATTATGTCTCATTAAAAGTCGCTCGGGGGGTTAAAAAAAATTATTATTGAGACTTCCTCCTCCCAATAAGCCTGTTCTCCCTCACTTGCAACGACCCTTGACTGTATTTTATGTGTCCTTTATGTGCTTTCATTTAACAAGAAGACTATCGCAATCTCTACAATTCATTTCAATTAGGAACATATACAGTAAGTCCACTCATTGTACAATATTAATAATTTCTTACATGCTAATTTCGGGAAATGTTTGAGTTTTATTCCTGTACCACTGTGTGTAAATAACGGGCATACTGCCGTGTGCTGGGCATCATATCTGGAGCACATTATTACATGGCACTCATTACTCCATAACAGATAATACTCATAAAACATAACCACATGAATTTGTTTGCCAATGCTGAAGCGCTACTTACTTGTTAACTCAGTCAATATTTGATAGGTATTATGTAATATGTAGTCCGGTCATGAAATAGCGTGACTGCGTGGTGATTTTGATCCCATCACCATGGCGATCGCACACTGTGCAAGCTGGTGAAGAGGCATAGTCCAGCATTATTCATCATTTAGAGAGACGGGAATGCGGTAAAAAGGCAACGCGGGCCGGCGTGCCTCCAATCAGAGGGTCTCCTGGATGTTGTGGCTGGCGAGCGAGCGAGCGAGCTTCGCCGTGAATAACAAGAAAGGAAATAGTGATGCACACACAAAGCAGCATGTGTTTGGAGGGGGGGGGTGTGACATCAGAACCAGGCTGGAGGACTTGTACACTTGAATTATTGAGATCTGCTGTGATGCCGCTCGTTTTGCCAGCGTGGGTCAAAAGTGAAACAGAAGGGGCTCAATCAACAGGGGGGCTGGGGGGGTGCAGGATTAAGGATGGGCCTTGATGGATACAGGACGCCCCTCGCCGAGTTTTACATGTTAAATGTTTAACAGACAGCCTCTCAGTAAAGGAGTTTCAAAGCCTGATGGCGACGGGGGGCGGGTGGGGTTAGTTGGATAAGGGTGGGGGATAAACACAGGCTGACGTTCTCGTCAGTTGCCTCACGCCACCGCCATCTCATGCCACTCCCGATCACACACCACTCCGCACATACAGTACACAGAACAGGAAGTGACTTGCCATTGCTCCTAAAAAACACGTATTCAATTTTCCTCGCAAGCGCCGTTGCTGCAATTAGTCTGCTAATAATTACAGGGATGACCCACATTAGCCCAAAGTAACCCTGCGCACATGCTAAAACTAAATCCAACACGCATTAATAATTAAAAACATAGAATAAGTACCAGAGCTGGATTATTTACCGCAGCATAAAAGAGCAAAACAAAGCAAAAATATGAAAAAATGTAGAAATGATACAATTCACATCCCAAAACTTGAAACTTCTTAGCATAGCTTAGCGCTTTGAAATAAAATGTATTATTATTATTATTATTATTATTATATCTACGGTACTTTACAAAATTGGATCCTTCCATTTTTGACTATGGACAACCATGGTCTACTCTGTAAACAAATACAGTGCAACTCAATAGTGATAGCAATAGTGCCAAGGAGCCACAGCTTGAAAACCCTCTCCTGTTTGGGAACAGCCGGCCCTCCCGGTGAAATATGTAGACAGAAAGGAAGTGGATAAGATCAATAAGTTTCATTCATTCATTCATTTTCTACCGCTTTTCCTCACGAGGGTCGCGGGGGTGCTGGAGCCTATCCCAGCTGTCTTCAGGCGAGAGGCGGGGGTACACTCTGGACTGGTTGCCAGCCAATCACAGGGCACATAAAGACAAACAACCATTCACACTCACATTCATACCTATGGACAATTTGGAGATGGCTAATTAGCCTAGCATGTTTTTGGAATGTGGGAGAAAACCCACGCATGCACGGGGAGAACATGCAAACTCCATACAGAGATGGCCGAGGGTGGAATTGAACCCTGGTCTCCTAGCTGTGAGGCCTGCGCGCCTACCACTTGAACACCGTGCCGCTCCCAATAAGTTTAATTTACAAAAAAAATAAAATAAAGTTATCACTTCCTGTTGCACTTCCTGTTGAAAAATCCTGAAAGCTAAGCAGTTATATGGTTTGTTTTGTGTTCCCTTACTGTACTGAAAATGAACCAAACCACAATTACGGCGTACTGTTGCACATCGAGAAACGTTGAAGGGCATCAACACTGGAGGTTCCGTTATTTGAGTAATTTCTGCGAGGGCGAGGAAAAGAAGGTGACGCCATACACAAAAGAGGGCTTGTCAGCCAGCGGCGAGCCTCTCAGCAGGTCAGCGTTTCCTTCCCGGGGCTTATTATGTGACAGCTCTCCATTGCACACATGACAAATGCCGATATCGATATGTGTAAATTACCGCGTGTAAACCCGAACCGGGGACACACAGTTACAAAGACATGTTGGAGTGTTTGTTAATAATGCATCTACACTGGCGCCTCCTCAGCCTAGCTCGGGGCCTCACAGAGCTCCAGGCCCTGACAGGGCAAAAGCCGGCATTTCCGAGGAGATTTCTGCCAGAGTCCTGAACAATCGGCACTGCTAGTCACAGCGGACCGGGGGCTGCCGGTAGCAAAGATGCTAGTTGGGTCGGCTCCGGCTACCTTAACTGATCCCCTCGCCGCTCTTTCCGCCTGAACTGTCCCTACAGAGGCAGGAGAGCGGGGGCCCGATAATGAGGCGCTGTGGCTTCCTCCCCTGGACGTGCGCACACAGCCCAGATCTCACCACGGGCAGGCTGCCTCCAACCATCACAGGGCCCTGTCTTATTGGTCAGCGCAGGAGTTATTAACTATGCTAGCCTTCATAATACAGCTGTGGCACACTGGCACATCACTCTTGTCTCTTGGCTGTCTGACTTTATCCAAAGGCACAGTCCAACTGATACAGCACAGCACTCCTGTCATATAGAGGATCTTTGATCAGGATTATTGCAGTACTATAGCCCTCGTCTAGATCGACAAAATTGCCAGTCAAAGATCCTTTATATGACCAAGAGTGTTCTGCCGTTTTTAAGGCGTATAGTACTGCAATAATCCTGATCAAAGATCCTCTATATGACAGGAGTCCTCCGCTGTTATAAAAATGTGGCCCCAAGAATAAATTTAGTTGATTAGCCCTCGTCTAGATCTACAAAATTGCCAGTCAAAGATCCTTTATACGACCAAGAGTGTTCTGCTGTTTTTAAGGCGTATAGTACTGTAATAATTCTGATCAAAGATCCTCTATATGACAGGAGTCCTCTGCTGTTACAAAAATGTGGCCCCAAGAATAATTTAGTTGATTAGCCCTCGTCTAGATCTACAAAACTGCCAGTCAAAGATCCTTTATATGACCAAGAGTGTTCTGCTGTCTTTTTTGTAACAGCAGAGGACTCCTGTCATATAGAGCATCTTTGACAAGCTTTAATTTTAAAGTTTTAATTTCAGATTTTGGGACATTTTCCACCATTTTGGACCATTACCTCACATGCCGGATTGTGATCTACCTCACCAGCCGCCCCCAGTACATGAGGACCCCGGGAATGTGTATCAGAGTCTGTTCTCTGCAGTGTAGGGGCCCCTCCGGGGAACAGTGCTGGCACCGTTCCTCTTCACTCGCCACATTTTTCCCCCACACCTGTCACCCTGGTGCCACCTTCAGAAGTTCTCGGACGAACTATGCCAACGTTGGAGAGAAGTACAGAGAAGTTTGTGGACTGGAGCCCCCCAGACAATTGTGGCCCCCAGAAGCATTGAGTTGATTGATGCCGTTAATAACAATACACTTATTATTACTTGGATTAGTTGGCTTTTCCTGAGTTAACCGCCAGCCTGTAACAATCCAGAATTAATGCTGGATTAATAATAAATAAAACAATGATTAATTATGAGATTAATAATAGACATTTATAGAAATATCTGCAGGTTTATGTGAATGTGTACAAGGTCAGCAACGGCCACCATTGTTTGTTTCCTGGTTTGTTGTTGTCCGCTTCCAGTAGCAACATGATGCATTTCTACCAGGTTGTGATCCAGGTGCGTTGCGAATCCCCACAGATCGTATTGTTACGGCTTTGTTGTGGGGTCCAACCCGGAGCCCGTGTCTTTGCTTTGATACAAGCGAGGGTGCGCAAGCGTTACCTGCAGGAGGCAGCGCTCCTTGAAGACGTAGCCGATGAGCTTGTCCAGGTGCATGAGGCACTGGTGGTAGCGGACGTGATGGGTGAGGACAGGCAGCATCATGGCGTGCTGTGGGGAGCACAAAGAGAATGTTGAAAGAAGGCGGGCACGGAGGCGGGGGAAAAAAAAAAAAAAACCTGAGTGGGGCTCATGTCTAATATGAGAGACGAGTGACGGGAGCATGTTGGAGGCGAGCGTGTGATGAAGAGATTGTCAGAAGCAAAGGGTGAGGGGTTGATGGGAGGAGGAGGGGGCGGAGAGAGAAATCAATCAGCCAGTCATTATTTATTAAGAGGTGCTAGGCAACAGATAGATGAAATAATCACAAAAGCAATGGCGGCAACGTGAGCCAGCATGATGGACAGGAGGGAAATTCACTTTTGGGGCAGGACGGCGGAATCGAAGCCCATTTCGCACATGTTGACACACTTACTCTCACACAAACACCGACAGCTGAGCCCGACTGTGTTAAATAAAAAGAAGCTGGTGCAGAGAGAAAGTGAGAACGACGGCGGGCTGAGAGCAGCCGGCGGTCGGCGAAAGAGCCTCTGTCATTAGCGGCGGTTCACACGGTGGCGGCCGCGAGCCACAACCGTGGCAAAGGCGGTTTGGAGCGCATTAACCTCCGAGCCAACACATGAGAGAGGGGAGCCGAGCGTCCGCTTTTTAATTAGCGCTACAGGGCAGGGCGAGACCGGAGGCTTCCAGAGGTGTTGACAAGGAGCCCGGGGGTCCGTCAGGAGGGGCCCCTGCGATGACACACTCCTCTGGAATTGTTAAACAGCCAATTAGCAAAGCCAGAATGGTCTCCTGCTCCTCATCCGTGCTGCTGATTGCAGACTGACTGGGACTGTTTGTCGGCTAAGGCGGCTAAGTCCGGTTCTGGTCCGGTTGATCCGGGCCTTCTTCCGGCATCATCTCCGTGACGCAAACAGAAGATCTGTGCGGACTTAAACAGGCTTTTATAAGTGTCACTTTTTGGGGAACCATTTATTCCTCCGTACTGTACACAAAATAACAATGTCACACTTATACATTAAAGCAGCAGTCTCAAACATGCGGCCCGCGGGCCAAATGTGGCCCGCAGGACACTACATTGAGGCCCCCGCCTTGATATGAAAGTTTAATGTAAGTTTGATATGGATGCTGTATGGTATCATGTACCCAGAAAAAAATTATTACGTTTGATTAATGTTCATGTTAAAGGTTAAATAACTGTTAATAGTTATCCTCCCTATCCGTGTGGAAGTGGTAAGTTTTTGGCTATTTAAGTTGAAAGGAAATAACTTGGAGGCTACCGTTTAGGTCGCTAGCTCTCTAGTTTTGCGAGTTAGTATGTGTCTCAAGACCCTGCAGTTGCGCAATATGTTGTAAAAAAAAAAAAAAAAAAAAAAGAGTACAAATGTGACTATAGTTGTGTTTTGTCATGTCTACAGGGCTCTAATAATGCTTTGTTAATTTTAATCTGAAAAAAATAATTTGTTTACCCACCAACTATATGTGGTTTTTAGTTAAGTTTTTATTATTTACCGTTTTATTATTATTATTATTATATTTATTTATTTATTACTGATTGATTGATTTTCTTTATTCTTGATTTTTCATCTTATTTTGTGTAGAAAAATATTAGTATAATATAATATAAGTAAAAATATAAGTAAGATATTTGAGAACAGTGGAATGTTTTATCAGAGCTTTTCTTGTAGAAAATCGAAACCAAAGCAAAGTTTATTCATTTTTCTGTTTTTAATAAATGCGTTTTTTGGTTGTTTTTTTTTTTTTGGAAAAACTGATGCGGCCCAGTCTCGCCCAGACCCTAGCTCCAGTAGCCCCCCAAGTAAATTGAGTTTTGAGACCCCTGCCTTAGACTGTGTTCATACTTGTGGTTGTTGTAGTCTGGCGTGGAGCAAAAAAAAATACAGAAAAAATACTTTTCATGCGGTTGGCTTCGCGTTCAAACTCCGATTTTTGTCACGCGACCAAAGGCCGTGCAGTCAACATATGCACAAAGTCCGGACTTAATAAGGCGGCCTCGGTTCCAAACCAAAATGCCACCTGCTGGGTTGAATATGTTGGTGACTGTTTATATTCTGCTACATTTACTAGCTTATATTTCACAGAATGCAACTAAAACACTAACACACAGGAAAGCGAGCCGAGTAGAGACTAAACATGTAGCTTTCACGTTCGACCGAGCAGAGCTAACGCTCAAAATGACAAGGGCGAGCACCCGACGCTAGGTACATGTGCACAATGGAATCCGACTCACTTTTCATCAACAACATGTTTATTATTGTGGACGCCCTCGCCGCAATATTGATGAATGTAAAATTACCGAACGGAAACTGCGAGCTAAACCCCGCAGCGAGCCTCACGAGGACTATCGGCGGCGGCTGTCAGCAGAGGCGCAGCACACCTTCCCATCCATTTGAGAGAAATAAACAAGCCTCCTTTGCTTCACATTTCTGTGAATGCTTGATAGCCTTCACATGCACTGATGAAGGACAGCGGAGGACAACGGCGGTGAATTCTCCCCATCTCTGCCTCCGAAGTGAAGGCCGGATCTCGGCTCATGCCTTTCAAGTGAAAAAACCTTGCGGCTGTCAAGCTATGTCAATCACGGGAGGCCCATTTTATTCTGAATTGCTTTTCTGAATGGAAAAAAAAATACTTTCGGGGGCACATATCGGGCGCCATCTCTTGACGCCCGTAACACGTGGTGCCGAGCGGTAGCGCCGCACTTTCGGCCTGAAATTATTCATGAACCAATTAGTCGCAGCAGTCCAGCTTGAAGCAAATATAATTGGGTGGCAATTATGGACCGGATCCTCTTTGCTAGACCTTGCTGCAAGAGAGGTCTGGCTTATGAGAGTAGAACTTTCTGTCATGCCTCTCCAAATGTGAGCATCAGCTGCAGGCGATGGGCGCTGCATGCACGCTCGCAAAAAGAGGACCACACGCGACCGGGGTGCCAATTATTTCATTAGAGCTGACGGGCAGAACAATTGCAAAACAAAACAGCGGAAGAGCGAATCCGCAAAAATAAAAGCGGACAAATCCGTGCTATTCCGCGCACGCGGCCCAATTCAGCAATTTTTGTTTGTGTGCCGCGTGGAATCTGATCAAGCTAACTATGCTAGCAACAGGGTTAAGTTGTGGCATCTCTCCATGTCGGGAGCCAATGGAAGACATTTATTTCAAGCCAAGCTAGCAAGTGAATGGAGTGAGGTTCCCCAGGCTGGTAATGATGGCACCTTGTGACTGCGTACATTGAATTGGGCGAGGTTTTCCAGGCTGTGAAGTTAGCACTTTGCTACTGCATGAAGTCGATGGAGTGTGGTTCCCCAGGTTGGCGAAGCTAGCACATTGTGACTGGTGAAGCTAGCACATTGTGACTGTTTAAAATGAATGGAGTGTGGTTCCCCAGGTTGGTGAAACTAGCACATTGGGACTGGTGAAGCTAGCACATTGGAACTGTTTACGGTGAATGGAGTGTGGTTCCCCAGGCTGTTGAAGCTAGCATATTGGGACTGTTTAAAGTGAATGGAGTGTGGTTCCCCAGGCTAGCACATTGGCAATGTTTACAGTGGATGGAGTGTGGTTCCCCAGGATGGTGAAGCTAGCACATTGTGACTGTTTAAAGTGAATGGAGTGTGGTTCCCCAGGCTGTTGAAGCTAGCATATTGGGACTGTTTAAAGTGAATGGAGTGTGGTTCCCGGGTTGGTGAAGCTAACACATTGTGACTGTTTAAAGTGAATGGAGTGTGGTTCCCGGGTTGGTGACGCTAGCATATTGGGACTGTTTAAAGTGAATGGAGTGTGGTTCCCGGGTTGGTGAAGCTAACACATTGTGACTGTTTAAAGTGAATGGAGTGTGGTTCCCCAGGCTGGTGAAGCTAGCACATTGTGACTAGTGAAGCTAGCATATTGTGACTGATGAAGCTAGCACATTGTGATTGTTTAAAGTGAATGGAGTGTGGTTCCCGGGTTGGTGAAGCTAGCACTTTGTGATCCTGTCACATGCATTTCGGCTAACTGGAGACTCTATATCATACGTCCCTGTGACTACTGGTGACCAGTACAGGTTGCCCCCCCCCAACCCCAAACTGAGGCCTAACCCTAATGTGAACAAGTGGCATAGAAAATGAATGCATGTGCAGTATTTTGTTAACATAGTAAAGATGAATAATCCATACAATATAATCAATGCAATTTCCTCCCAACTCCTAGTTAGGTCCCAGCAGAGGTCCCAGCAGAGGTTCCAGCGCTAAACTGTTTGGCTTGAAGCTAACATAAAGACCACATGGAGATAAAGAGTCGATCGGGTCTACTTTGCTGCCAGCGTGTGCATGAAGGACTTAAACGCTGTGGCCAAATGGAGTCAAATGGTGTATATAAACAAAAGTGTCGGGTGTGAGACATGGCTCGGCCTTAATGAAGGGCGAGGTTTGCGGAAGGCTCAGCGGGGGAGTCCACTTTAGCGATGCACAAACTGAGTGGGGGATGACGCAACATGTGGCAACACCAGAGGTGGCTGTGGCAGTGAAGCCCGGCTTGGGTCTCGTCTCGGTGCCACCGAGCTTGCGCCGCTTGGATGAATATTACACATGAATATGCGATAGTATAAATACAGGGGTGTCCAAAGAGTGGAGTGGGGGCCATTTTTAGTCCACAGCGTGCACATTCGAATGTATTCAAAATGAATTAATGATGAGATATTAGATGTTAACACTATGTTGATATGTCTGATAATGCCCCCCCCCCCCCAGTTGTTTTATTATTTATTGGGCGTGTATCAGTGTTACCTGACAGACGTCGGAGCGGATGCCAGTCTTCCAGAATCCCTGGCTGCTGAGCTCCACCGTCACCTCGCGGCGCATCGTGTTCTTCTGACGGATCTTCTGTAGGGCTTCCTGCAAAAACAAGCAGGCGGTCAATTATTGATCAATGGCAGCAAAGCCGTCGGGGACAGCGCCCATCCCATTCCCATCCCATGACCCCCTTCCATTGCTGCTAAACTTCCAGATACCACATGCCGGATAGGCAAGTTTCAGATAATTGAGGCGCCACCGTGGGTCAGCTTGGACCCAGGGCACGAAGGCATCTCCACCCGACGCACACAAGTCATTACATACACACACCCATGCCAGTGTAAGTGTGTGCGCGCGTGTGTGTGTGTGTATTACATTCACAGTCAACTCTCCCGGTGAGTTGCAATCCGCCTCAAATGGAACGCCAGGAATTTTTGCCTCACAGAGGAAATAAGAACAACAAAGGCATGAATAAATAATGCCATCCTACTTTGAACTGCGCATCAAAGTGAACACGCTCACCCACACCGTCACCATGTACATGTGCACCCACACACACACACACACACACACACACACACACACACACACACACACACACAATCTGTTCACCGTGCGTGCATGGTTGTGTGAATGTAAGTACATTTATGTTGCATGGTCAAGGGGAAGACCATGACCACTAATGGATGATTATTAGAATTATTAGTAATAGTAGTAGTAATAATAGTACTAATAGTAGTAGATAGGAGTCATGCCGGTGTCTGATCACCATACAATGACCTCTTTCTCTATCTATCTATCTATCTATCTATCTATCGTCAGTCTGAGCCACGCTTAAGTCACGTATGAAGCATGTGTGTTTAAGGAAGTGCCTTGCAGACTATACGCTCAACATGTGACAAAATGGGGACGCCCCACGGTGTCGCGCTTCTAACTCCAGAAACGTCACACACAGCGGGGTGGGGGGGCGGGAAATTTGTCAAAACATGCACCCCCGACTGTGTTGCCTGTGCTGTTATTTTTCTGACAAGTACACAAGATAGTGGCGCTGTTGGTAAAAAACCAAATGCAGTGGTGACCAAAGTGCGGCCCACATCTTTTTTTTTTTTTTTTTTTTTTAAATTGGCCCACGGCAACTTCTAAAAATATAATTTAACAGTTGTAAGAGTTATTGTAACAGCAATGTTATGAGAATAAAGTAAAAATGTGATGGGAATAAAGTCAATTGCGAGAATAGAATTTATAATAAGAAAACAGATGGGTGGAAAATAAAACGGAAATAGCTGTAATTTTACAAAAAACTTGCACTATGAGGAAAAAAGTATTGATTTTAGTAGCATAGAGTTGAAATATTCAAAAAAAAATTACGTTTGGGAGGAAGTTATGATATGCAAATACGGGAACAACATTTACAAAGATTATTTAAAAAACAGTATAAATATTTGAACTTTTTTTTAAGCCAAAATATTAGCTTTTTCCACCTTTATCACAAAGCTGAGATGCAGTTATGAAACTTTTTAGCATATCTACATGTGTTGGAGTGTGGTTCCCCAGGCTGGTGAAGCTAGCACATTGGGACTGTTTACAGTGAAAGGAGTGTGGTTCCCCAGGTTGGTGAAGCTAGCACATTGGGAATGTTTAAAGTGAATGGAGTGTGGTTCCCCAGACTGGTGAAGCTAGCACATTGGGAATGTTTAAAGTGAATGGAGTGTGGTTCCCCAGGTTGGTGAAGCTAGCACACTGTGACTGTTTAAAGTGAATGGAGTGTGGTTCCCCAAGCTGGTGAAGCTAGCACATTGGGACTGTTTACAGTGAAAGGAGTGTGGTTCCCAGGTTGGTGAAGCTAGCACATTGGGACTGTTTACAGTGAAAGGAGTGTGGTTCCCAGGTTAGTGAAGCTAACACATTGTGACTGTTTACAGTGAATGGATTGAATGTGGTTCCCAGGTTGGTGAAGCTAGTACATTGGGACTGTTTAGTTGACATTTTCAAAAGAAAATTACTTTTGGGGGTAAGTTATGATATGCAAATATGGGAAGAACATTTACAAAGATTATTTAAGAAACAGTATAAATATTTGAATTTTTTTTTTTAAAGCCAAAATATTAGCTTTTTCCACCTTTATCACAAAGCTGAGATGCAGTTATGAAACTGTTTAACATATCTACATGTGTTGCACTACAAAATATCATTTCATTCATCCTTTCAGCCCTCGCTGGAAAAACTTAGCGTGGCCCGACTGAATCACAAACTTCCAAACAAAAAGAGCTAATCTGCGGAGAGAGAAACGGTAGAAAATCCCCGACATGCCAAGATGACGGAGACGCCTTATGAGCGCTGACCGCGGTTGGGATTCTTATTCAAATGAGAGATGACACAATAAAGAGAGAAAGATAAAACACAACAAGCTCATGTTTACAAAAGGAGCGCTTGAAGTTGCGCCCGTCATGTTGACGACTTCATGCTGCAGAAATAAAACACGATAGAACGAATCAAACACACCTGAAGGTGGTGACGTGTGCTCCAATAGAGAATGTTCCCGCTACTGTAATTGCGGCATTGCACGCTGACAGTCGGACAGGAAGGGCCTGTTGGCCGTAGAGAGCTGCCTGGGAAAGCGGCTAATTGAGTCCAACTTCTTGCTCCTTATTGGTGTTGAGTGTGTCAACCAGAGAGCGAGTCGTAGGTGTCCATACTGCGGGGTGCATGGAGTCCATGTACACCACTTTAACTTACACTACCACTAGTAAATAACTTTTTCGTCCCCATCGCCGCTAAAGACCTTCGCGCTCAAGGCTGACGTAAAAGACATGCAACGTGCACAAGCACTTAGCCCCCGTCGCACGCTGAATGAGAACGACGCGGGATTAAAAGAGAGCAACGACAATACGCTGAAAAGAGAACGAGATGCGCTCGAGTGCTGTAGGTTGTTTGCGTTTAAATGCAAGAGGAAATGGGAAATTGAAATGCCGGCATGCAGAAAAAGAAACAGAGCATCCTCGTGGCTGTAAATGATATGACATTATAAACCAAGGGGTCTCAAATGTAGGCCGCAGGACACTAGTTTGAGGCCCCCGCCTTGATATGAAAGTTTAATGTTAAAGTTTGATATGGATGCTGTATGGTATCATGTACCCAGAAAAAATTATTACGTTTGATTCATGTTCATGTTAAAGGTTAAATAACTGTTAATAGTTATCCTCCCTATCCGTGTGGAAGTGGTAAGTTTTTGGCTTTTTTAAGTTTAAAGGAAATAACTTGGAGGCTACCGTTTAGGTCGCTAGCTCTCTCGTTTGCGAGTTAGCATGTGTCTCCAGACCCTGCAGTTGCGCAATATGTTGTAAATAAAAAAAGAGTATAAATGTGACTATAGACGTGTTTTGTCATGTCTACAGGGCTCTAATAATGCTTTGTTCATTTTAATCTGAAAAAAATAATTTGTGGTTTCTTAAGTTTTTATTATTTGACGTTTTATTATTATTATTATTATATTTATTTATTACGGATTGATTTTCTTTATTCTTGATTTGTTTATTTATTTTTCATCTTATTTTGTGTAGAACAGTGCAATGTTTTATCAGAGCTTTTATTGTAGAAAATCGGAACCAAAACAAAGTTTTTTAAATTTTTTTGTTTTTAATAAATGCATTTTTTTGTTGTTTTTTTTGGAAAAAACCTAATGCGGCCCAGTCTCACCCAGACCCTAGCTCCAGTGGCCCCCAGGTAAATTGAGTTTGAGACCCCTGTTATAAACTATATCACAAAACCGGGTGCAAATTTTGATCGATATCGGACAATCCTCAAGGCTTCGATATCATAACAAATGTGGAAAAAGTTGTATCGCGACAGTTCGAATTCCAAGCTCACCTCTCTTTGCGTCAGCTTCTGCTTGTCCAGTTGCTTGACCTTGGGGCTGTTGGCCAGCAGGTGGCGCAGTTTCACATAGCTCTTCCATAGTTTCTGGTACCTGGAAAAAGGGATGGAAAAAGGAGGCAAAAACAGCGCATCAATATTTCATATTAAGCTGCCCACAGATACGGAATCGTTTGATGCTTTTGTTTCAGGGGGCAGCAGGCGACCGGGTTTGTGTGCGCGCAGTCGTTTGAACGGCGAGTTGCTCCGAGTTCACCTGCCTTTTTTTTTTTTTCTTTCTCCCTGACGCCTCCACATCTACCTCGCCGTGCTGCTCATTTTCATTTCCTACAAAGCCTCATTGTCTTTGTGCTCATTTGCATGTGAAAAGAGGCCCGGTGTTATCGGCAAGGTGACATGTAGCCACCCCGCCGACCATCATGAGGCCGTACCCCCACCCACCTAAACCACCCCCACCCACACTTTTCAATCAGGCCTTGTGATTGATGCACTGAGTGTGACCGTTCTGCTCCCATTCAGCAGACTTTCTCCTCATTTACCCAGAATTATTCAATTATGATTGGTGGGGTGGCGAGTTAAGGTGGTGCGGCTTGGACGATTGGACAGAGTGAAAGGGCGAGAGACTTCGAGATAGCGAGGGGGAGAGAAAAAGAGAGGGAGTAGGAAAGGAGGAGGAGGAGTCGCCGTGGAATAGAAGAATTATAGAGCTTTAATACCGGGGACTTCATTAGAGACCGAGGCGAGGGAATAAGACGGCTTTACGGCGGCGATTATCAGCGCGCCGCCGCCGCCGCCGCCACCTTCGCGCCGAAGCATCCTGAGCGGAAAGGAGACGGAGATGAGGAATACCCGGCCTGGGAGGCCGGCGTGTCTCCAGTCTGCGCCGATGACCTTTCCGAAAGATATGTGGCGAGCTCTCGGCGCCCCCCCCCCCACCCCGACCTTCATTAGCATATGCTCGCTGCACACCTCCACTAACACCCGTGTTATTAGTAGCATGTCTGAGTGGTTCTCAACCGGTGGGTTGCAAACCTGGAGCCGTTTTCAGTGCCTGGGGACAAAAAAAAAAAAAGAAAGGTGAACGTCCCAATGTCAGTGAATGCACCTGACATCCTTATCCTTGCTATAACGAATTAAAAATGCTAACATTCCAGCACACAGCTGCAGATGTCTGCTGGAGAAGGACGAGTGTTCATGTTCTGAATTCGGCCCCCCTCGTTATTTGTGGAAAAAAATCACTTTTTATACCGTATTGACCCGAATATAAGACAACCCTGACCGTAAGACGCTCGTTTCAAAACCTCCTGTCCGACTGTGTCCTTCCAGGGGGGGCACCATCTGCATACATTAGCACTCTTAGCTGCCTTTCCACTCGTTTAATGAGCTGCTTCGTTATCTGGAGAAAAGTTAGCATCACAACCTCTTCTGTTTGCCAACTAGATCACCTCAGAGGGAAAACTTTCCCATCGGGTCGCAGCGGCGTCTCTACGTTTCACTCGAAAGTGTGAGAAGAGGAGGAGAAGTTCTCACTCGTGCGCCACATGTTGATTTGTATGTACAGTAGCCGGTTGCGTAGCTAGTACCGATGTCTTCATATTTAGTGTTTTTCTTAGCACGAATACACGCATATTTCACTGTTTTTACTATTGTTTTAGCCAGGGGTGGGCAAACTTTTTGACTCGCGGGCCGCATTGATTTAACAAAATTGACAGGGGTCCAGACTATATATTTTACGCATATAATTCTAACAGTCCACCTGGAATGATTGTATCTGTAAGTGTCATGCAACCTGCTATGTATATGTGCTTGTGTCCTTTTTTCAGGAGCACTTTGTAAACAGCAGATCACATCAAATAAACAAATTGATTAAAAAAAAAAACTACCTAAACCATTAAAAGGTTGGCTAAAGCCATGATGTCAGGTTGTATGTTAAGTTTGGAAAGAACGTGCGGGCCATATTTAAACACTTGGCGGGTCGGATGTGGCCCTCGGGCCGTAGTTTGCCCACCCCTGGTTTTAGCTGTGTATTAACCAATTAATGTATCTTTTACTCTGTTTACTTGCTTTTATTCAACTCCATTCTTCTGTAGTGTGAGTATTTTGTGTCTGAGTATTTTGAAAAGCGCTATACAAATAAAATGTACTATTATTATTATTATTATTTATTTCTGTTGACTTCCATATACTGGTGTTTTTCATAGCCTGGGGTATATTCAGCATGTATATTGATATTCTGGATCTTGGAATTTTTTTTTTTTATGCCGATAATGTGCTGCTATTTTAATTTCCACATTACAGAAAAAACACAGGGTTATTTTACAGTGTGGGCCATAAATATTAATGCATAGGAAAAATCTATGACGTACATTTTTGCTGTTTTTTTTTTTTTTTTTTTAAGTTTCAGATACCCTTGGGTACTAAGCATGGCAGGGTATGGTGTATAAGGTGACGATACAAGACATAAATCATGTTCTGATTATTATCTTGTCTTGGTTGAGTGGACCTGCCGTGGGTTTTTGTGTACTTCTACGATGAAACGTGTCGGTTATCATAAAGAACTTAACGAGTGGGGACGCTCAGAACTCTCACACTAGACGCGAGGTGTGAAATGGAACCCGAGCGCCGTACGATTGGCGTGGAGCGAGTGCGGCGAGTTAACACGTGTCGCCGCATTTCGACAGCATCGCGTGCCCTCTTGACACGTATCATTAGCAGCGTCGGAAAAAAGTCTTAACACCAATCTTTTCCGATGGCCTTCGTGCATCCACTAATGACGTCCCAGTTCATCCATAAATTTGTCGCCGGCGTCACTTCGAGGGGTTTGACATGGAGGCAGGAGATGAAAGATTCCGGGCGGGGAAGGCGTCCGACACGTAACGGCAAGGGATGAGGACATGAGGGAAGATTGAAGAGCAGGTTTTAGTCCTGTTAATAGTCCTCGTCCTGTTTGCATCTTCAAGAAGAATCCAACTCCTTTTTCGCACGTTGCATCCCGACTCCTCCGGGGACGCCGGCTCTGATGATCTGATACGTCGTTTTTGTTAATTATGCAGGAGCACAGTACACTGTACCCTCTTGCGGCCCGGTGCTGTGCACACACCATTACCTTGTACGGGAAATAAACTGGGCGGCGCTGGTTCCCCACAGCTGACGGAAAATCCCGGGCACCCGTGACGACGCATGCGAAAATGTCACGCATGCACGTCTATTCCCTTTTCCAATCTATCGAGTCTGTTTCGCAAACGCCGCCCTCAACCTCCTCACGGTACAGCACGTTCAGGGAGACCACCGGTCAAGGAGGAGGAGCAGGAACAAGGGTTGGGAGCTGAAACCAGGCTGGGTGACATTTATGTTGGGCTCTATGAAATACATTGGAATTCCTACCACATTCCTCAAGTCAATAAGAAGACGTTGACTCGTGAACTGAGCGTGTCATGACATCATCCCGACAGTAGACCTCATAAGTATCAATAAGATAAGACATAATACAGACCGAGAAGAAGCTACATTTGTTTAAATATGCATTTTTTTTTTTGCTAATAATGCTGGAGCCTATCAGTAGGAGGCGGGGTACACCATGGACTGGTCGCCAGCCAATCACAGGGCACATATAGACAAACAACCATTCACACTCATTCATTCCTATGGACAATTTGGAGTCGCTAATTAACCTAGCATGTTTTTGGAATGTGGGAGGAAACCGGAGTACCCGGAGAAAAAACCACGCATGCACGGGGAGAACATGCAAACTCCACACAGAGATGGCCGAGGGTGGAATTGAACCCTGGTCTCCTGTGCACTAACCACTCGACCACCGTGCCGCCCCACCACGAACATGCAATATTTATGAATATATTTTGATGATGATGGAGTGTTTTGTTTTTTTTCTGGGCTTTAAAAATTGCCCATTTGTGTATGGTAACACAGCTGGGATAGGCTCCAGCATCCCCCCGCCATCCTCGTGAGGATAAGCGCTACAAAATGAATGAATAAATCTTTAAAAAGTGGTTTGATGGCAATATCTGCAGAAATAAAAGACTGGTAATACAGCTATAAATCCAGCAGAGGGCGCTAATTCACAAGTTAATTCTGAGTGATTTTCCAGCAGAAGATGCTTTGACAAAACATGATGTGTACCTTTAAGTACAATACTGTATGCCTTTTGATGTATGTGTCTATTATTTGTGTAAATAAGTCAAATAGGGTATAACCCTATTTAACAGGAAGCGTATTCCCGAATGCAGACAACAACATTCCAGACCGACCTTGAATGCAACATTATTTTGGCATAAGAAGAAAAATCCCATCTTACTGAGGGTCTCCAGCGTAGCTGAGCTGAGCGGGCCGTATCCCAAAATGAACGATGACAGGGAAGGTGATGACGTCTGGGTTGAACTGTTCCCGGTCCAGCTGGTCGATGCGCACCGAACTGGGTTTCTAGGGAGCAGGAACACGGGGCTAGGTGAGCGTGTCAAGAATGTAAACAAGCTCGGCGACAATCATCTGTTGCAAGGGAAGCTAACCATCCGGGCGGGTGGCTTGCATGCTTCTACGTGAGGGGCGTCCCCGGGCGACTCCCGAAGCGCGGATAGCCGGGCCGGACCTTTGGTGGGATCAAACGAGGGGGGAAGCGGAACATACGGTGCGCTGAGTTCGGGTGGCAGATGGCTGGAGGCCGCCGCTCACCTTGACATTATCCGTGTTCTAACGCCACCGCCCCCCCCCCCCCCGAATACAGAGTGAGGACGCGGAACGTGAGCGGCCATCTTTGATTGTAGCCTTGAAAGTCGTCAGCTGGGGAGGTACGGGGCTGACACAAATAAGCTGCTAATTCCTGGAAGCGCACCGCTCCTTGAATGCGGCACAGCGACATTGGTGACCCGGCACGTCTTTGCTGCTAATGCTACTAATAATCACTACCCTTTGATTGGCAGCCCCCATGTGACCTTGAGCAACCGTAGCATGGACAATTTGTGCTTAATGAGTGTGCACGGACGGAATAGTCAATAATATGCTGTTGGTATTTACACATGGAGGGATGCATTAAAACATCCATGGGACGCAAATGTGCCGCACTTTGGACACCACTGCATTAAATAACACTGCTATTATTGTTATTCAATTAGCCACAAATCTTTCATGTAATAACTTATAAGAAATTATACATTTACTAACAATTCTTACAAGACAGCTCATAGGATACAACACACTATATGGACAAAAATATTGGGACAAGCCCTTTCACACTCCCTGTACTGTAAATGTCTAAATACTTTAGTTCACATATAAAAATACAGTAGCATCCGTAGTAATTTTTGGCATAAATCCTGCAAAAAATGGGACAGCGGAAGAAGCAAGCTTGCACATAGTAGGTTTAAATATCATATTAATAATAACTGTTGACACGTTCACAGTCGTGATGTCTTCATGGCGCCCGGGATAAGGAGTGTACTCGGCTGATTTTTATCTTGAGTAGAGTGCAAGGAGGGAGAAGGGGGGGGGCGCTAATAAAACCCCCCACCTATCTGACAACCCTGACAGCGACTATTCAGAGCTGCCATGGCGGCGGTTGTGGAAAGGGAAGGGGGGGGGGGGGGCTGAGTAAAAAGACCTCTCCAAAAGGTTGTTCGTATGCAGTGCTTTTAAGCTAGTGATGACAGCGCGTCACCTTCACCCGGACACAATTACTGTACATCCACCCCCCCACCCCCTCACCCCGCCACCCAAAGCCTGGCCCGACACGGAGGTGAGCCCACGTCGCGGTGACATTAAAGCAGGCGGGGCAGTGCATGGTGACGGTGACAGCAGCAAACGCCCTTGGGGATAATAGGTGAGCTCGGGCGGTGTCACAGGCTAACGGGACAAGCGGTGTTGTGGGTTTGGGGTGGGGGGGGGGGGCGATTGGCGGACGCCCTTGGACCTCCTGTCCTCACAGACAAAAAAAACAAAAGAGGGCTAAGGCCTCACTCACCGAGCCCGGGTTGGTCACGATCATGCCCTTGCACTCCTCTGCATATTTCTGCCACTCCAGCTCCTCCCACTGCAGCATGTCGGCAATCTCCTCCTCCGGGACCAGGGGCTTGCTGCTGCGTAGGAGGTACAGCAGCACCTGGTGCATGGACAGCACCTCTTTGCCCCCGTCTGCACAAAAAAAAACACACTTGAGCTTAATAAAAGTCTTTCCCAGTCACATAACACACAATAGTACTGGTGAGAATGGATGCACCAGTATCAGGGGGTGTAACGCAAACGTCATATTCCTGGCTTCAGTATTCCCATCCCTAAAATCAAATGATGTAGCAGGTCACTTTAATATTTATTATTATTATTTTTGTTAAAATATTTTTTGTATTTACAGCATCTAAATATAGTTTAACATTATTAGAGCCCTGTAGGCATGAAATAGCACCCCTATAGTCATCTTTACACTCATATTACCCAATATAATAGACATTCACGCTGATGTGTTGCTGTAAGTGTGTTCCTGTGGGAGTGTTGTGTTGGGTCGGGGATGGGGGGGTCGGGGGGGTACATTTTATAACGTACCACAGACGAGTAAATAACGAGCCAGGGGATGAAGACCGCTTTGGAAACCCCTCCTTCACGGTTGTGACATCAATTCAACTCCCATTGACTGTTTAGCTTGTTAGCGTCCTTTGTCGGCGGCGAATGATGGTAATTAAAGAGAGAAGAGGAGTGTTTTAGGCATTACTGACAGAGATGAGAGTACTACTGTCAGAAAAACATGCTTTGTTTTGGTTGTTGGTTTGACTAGCATACGTAACACAGTGTGTGAATGTACCATCTGAATGTCACACTGACTTGTTATGATTAACTGCTCAAGGCTACAAGCCTCTTGTCTCCAAAACACATCCTCCACATGCTCATCACCTGATTCAAATAGCCTTGAGTTTCTAAGCATGGGCATAAAAATACTATTTTTCGCTACAATAAGACTCTGTTCTACGGTTGCCATCACATTTATACTTTTGTTAGAAAAAATCTTTGGCTAGAATACCTCATTTCAATTTTGTACGAGTCAAAAAGTATATTTGAAAGGAACGGAAGGTTATGGAAGCTCATCACATTCACAGTTAATCGCAATCTGAGTTACATTGTTTGTTTTTTTAGCCGAAATCACATTTCCTTTCATTGCTCACAAAACGAGGATGCTCGTCATTATTGTAGCACTTGCCGCCGTCGCCGCCACGTGAAAACGTTACTGCACTTTGCCGCTGCGTTCCGGAGTGACCTACTCTACAGAAGCATGGACGCCTTCTTAAAGACTGATATTCAGTACAAGCAAAAAAAAGCGAGCTATGGGGTCAAGCAGAGTGGCTTTAATAAACACTCATGCAACATTGATTGACCCCCATTTACTGTGTTTGCACACCAAGCTCGCACTACTGGAAATGGATGCATGGCGGCACACTCAACCGCCGCCCCCCATTGCACACTGCACTGGACCGTATTTGTGTTTTTGTTAAAAAAATAATAATAATAAAAAACAACACGCATCTACGAGTGTGAGCGCCAGCAACTAAATGGGGGGAGGGGGTGGAAGGGGTGAAATTGTTTATTGATGGGAGGCTGGTAGGCGGCCATGCTGGGGAATCTATGGCAGTGCAGCAGCGCCATCTAGTGTTGCAAAGAATAGAGAGTACAGCAAAATGGGACGTCTAATAACAATTCCCATAATCTGGCACAGTGTGGACGCAAAATGGGTTTCAACCCGACGAAAAAAAAATCCCAGGAAGATCCCGGTGTGGAATTCCGGGGCCTAAATTTTCCAAATAGTTCCACTTTCTTAAATAATCTTTATAAACCTAATACGATGACTGTATTTCATAATATAATTATTGCCATAAGATTCTAATTCAATTTTCTCTGCCGTTTATCCTCACTAGGGTGGCGGGTATGCTGGAGCCTATCCCAGCTGTCATTGGCCGAAAGGCAGAGTACATCCTGGACTGGTCGGCAGCCAATCACAGGGCATATTATAACTCTTACATATTTATTTGTTTTTATAATATTTGGACAGTTAGAAAATAACATCTTTTAAAGATGACTAAATATTTTATTCACATAAAATTGTGAATTTTTCTTTATTGTCATAAAATGAAGAAAGCTTTTTCCATTACTGCTGTTTGTTATTTTATTTCCGAACTATTTAAATTTTCTTGTAATTTTTTTTTGTGTGGAAAAAAAAAGAAAAAAAAGCAGGGGTGACCACTAGAGGGAGACATGGAGCAACGCCAGTCCATTGCTGCTGTTTGTTATTTTATTTCCAAATTATTTAAATTTTCTTGTAATTTTTTTTGTGGGGGGGAAAAAAAAGAGAAAAAAAGCAGGGACTGACCACTAGAGGGAGACATGGGGCAACGCAAACTCACCTGGCAGGAAGCGAACAAAGCGAGGCATGAAGTGGAAACGCTGGCATGACCCGCTGCTTTCATTGTCCAGATCCGGGCCTGGAATGACGGCGAGAGGATAGAACAGATGTTCCAGCTGGGATTGGCATTTCGGAAAATACCGTGTTCAGTGATTCCACAACTTGTGGCCATTCTATCATTCTATGCGGAGCATCTTTGTGAAACTCGAGGCCTTGAATGCAAGGTACCTGTCAGGTTCCAGTCGTACAGCTCCAGAATGTCCTGGAAGAGGTAGGAGGCAAACAGCTCCAGGCCTTGGACGCAGTAGTTCTAGACGGGGGGGGAGGGAGGAGGAGCGTAGGAGCGTGAGCGAGCACTCGCTTGGTGGCAGACAATGAAGACAGCCTTTTATGTAAGTGAATCCGACTTTCCAACTTTATCGCATAAGCCACCTTATCGACGGCATCATCCCTCTTCCCTCCTCTAAAAGGATTAGCACCTCGGCTCAGGAGGCGCTGAGGTGTGAGGAGGGGAGAGGGTGTGGGGGGGGGGGACGCGTGGCTCGGCGGCTCAGACACTTGAGATAAAAACAAAAAGAAGTTGGAGGGGGGGGGGGCGAGATAAAACAGCTTTCACTGACCTCGGGCGTCATCTCCTCTATGAAGTGGATGGTGTAATCTATGTTGAAGCGGATCACCCGGCACAATGGAATCTGGGATGATGAAAGGAGGAGAGGGGAGGCCGTGAAGAAAGGACGCGCTGACTCATTAGCGCCGCGTTAGGCCGAGGTGACGGCTTTGCGAGGGAAGTCATTAAAAGCTCGTCTCGGGCAAAGCGGCGCCTGCGACCGCTGGCGGGGAGGGCGGGAGCCTCGCGTACGACCCCGTACGGGAAGCCGCCTCGACATTTAAGCAACTGGCATATCACTAAACAGATAAGCCTGCCTGCCCCCCCTCCCCCCTTCCCTGTCTTTAATCTCCCCTGTTACACCCTCCTTTCGTGTCCGAGCGGGACCACTTTAAGAGATTAACCTGCGAGACATTCAAGCCGCTAACTAGCGGTGGGCGGATATCGTGGCCTTCTAATCCCACCCTGGCTTTTAAGACATAATGCTTTAAATCAGGGGTCTCAAACACGCGGCCCGCGGGCCAAATGTGGCCCGCAGGACACTAGTTTGAGGCCCCCGCCTTGACATTAAAGTTTAATGTTAGTGCGGCCCGCGCAAGTTTGTAAAATATTACGTTTGATTAATGTTCATGTTAAAGGTTAAATAACTGTTAATAGTTATCCTCTCTATCCGTGTGGAAGTGGTAAGTTTTGGGGTTTTTAAGTTGAAAGGAAGTAACTTGGAGGCTACCGTTTAGGTCGCTAGCTGTCTAGTTTGCGAGTTAGCATGTGTCTCAAGACCCTGCAGTTGCGCAATATGTGGTAAATAAAAAGAGTATAAATGTGACTATAGTCGTGTTTTGTCATGTCTACAGGGCTCTAATAATGCTTTGTTCATTTTAATCTGAAAAAAATAATTTGTCTACCCACCAACTATATGTTGTTTCTTAAGTTTTTATTATATTTATTTATTTATTACTGATTGATTTTTTTTTTCCAAATTGGCGGTAAAAACATACCCAATGCCGTGCTCCGCCTACACCCGCTTGATGCACCGGAGCCGAAAACACAGCTGAAGTCATTGTCAAGATGTGACGCCTTCACCGAAAACTTTTACACAAGCAAATGTATTGGGGGGGGGGGACATTTTTGATTGACAGGTAATTAACTGTAACACAGCAACAAACGCAACAGTGCGTGACTATGAGGACGACGCATCGATGTCTCTGATATCTGTCCGTGTAGCCATCAAGATAATATATCATTAGCATCATGAAAAGTACACTTCCACTTTTAAAAAGATGTTGGTGCTATTTATAATGGAATGAATCAACAGCGCCCCTACTGGACGCACCAGGGTAGTACGCTCTGTTAGAAGTGTAGTTAAATCTATTAGACATGATTTAACTACCAAAAAAATGCACATTTTGTGGACATTTGCCATATGTGATACATGAAAACATACTTATTTCCCTTTTCTGTGTAGTAAAATGAGAGAATACAAGTTAATACAAGATACGCATCAAATAGAAGCAAGCGTCAGAAGTGCCACAATAGTGTTTTAGCTAATAGTGTGCTAGCCAAAATCTAGCCATTAAAAGTGTAAGGAAAGCGTCATTTGGCGTGAGCGTTAATGCTAATGAGCGGAAATATTTTGCACTTTATTCACTTTTTATATCATATATCATGTACAACAACGTAGCATTAAGGAATGGGACAAACGTTAGCAACACTAGCATAGCTATGTGATGCTAATGTGCTAACACCGTCACATTTTAACACAAGGCAGCTAACAATGCACGTGACAGGAAGCATTGTATTATTAGCTGCACTAGCTGCACCGTGCTAGCTCGTATATTAAAGAAAAAAACAAAGATGTGTATTCTTGTTTCACAAAAGGATTATGGATGACAGAGCTTTTTTTTTTTTTTTTTTTTTTTTTTTTAAGTGCTTTCCTTTAAGATGTGGAGCAAGGTGACTTCTGTCCGACATGAAATATTCGATTCCCGTGCAACTTTAAATAGAATTTTTCCGGCCAGTCTGGCATTTTCAGAACATTAAAGGGTACAAGTAGATTATAGATGAGCGCTTACGTTGGTGAGCGGCATGTGGGAGAAGAGAGAGAAGCCCTCAAAGAGATACTCGTGGTCGTCGTACTCGATAACGGTGGGCCGGTCCGTCTGGGGGGGGAAGAAAAAAAAAAAAACGCAATTCAAATTATAGTCTGGGACTTTTCATGTTTTTTTTTTTTGGAAGAAGCAATGTTTGGTACCAGGAAGTTGGTGGGCGGAGACACGGTGATCCTGTAGTGGAACAACTTGCCGGCGTTATTGTTCATCCCCCGACACTGTTTGGCAGGCTGGAAGGAAAGCAAGTGTGTGAAAATAGTTCCAGGTAATAATAATAGTAAAGTTGGCTCCAGCACAAAAGATCTGCGTCCTTGGCCTGGTGAACTTGAAGGTTAAGATGGAGTGATTTATAGGCAGCGTGTCGCACCTCCTCCCCGGGGTAGATGCTGTGGCGTATCCCGGTGCGTCTGGCCTTGGCGCTGCACTTGCACAGGGGACCATCATTCATCTGGACGCCAAGAAAATGATATGTAGATCAGACACTCGTGGCGGCCATGTAGAGCAGAACATTGCTTTTAAAGCCACTTTGAAATAAAACCATCCATCACGTCTAAATCTGATCATCTTTGTCACGTCCGTGTTACAACAAGGTTAAGAAAGTCGGGAGGAAGAAAAGAGCCCGACCTGTCCCGGATCGTTGTACCACAGCTCTTCGTGAAGTCTGTCCGGATGAGCTTTCTTTCTCTTGATTTCTGCGATGACGTCAAAGACATCGGAGTCCGAGCCGCTGGAGCAAGAACTTCCCTCGCCGTCGGACTCGCAGTCGGATTCGCTGCTGCTGTCACCTGACCAAAAAGACCAACAGCTTGTAGTTGTTTGTTGCTTTATACTTAAAGTCCAAACTCTTTTTTTTAATCTTTTTTTTTTTTTTTTACTCGGGGAGTGACAAAATATCCAATTTCTGAAGCTATTGCATTAACCCTAATATGGATTAATCATACGCTCTTGCCATGTACCTCAAACGATACACAACAATGAGCCAATTCAAGAAACAATACAAGCAGTTGATGTTTGCTAAATACAAGGATGAAGTACCAGCATATATATATATATATATATATATATATATATATATATATATATATATATATATATATATATATATATCACTATATTGACACTTACTATGGTACCCATTATGTCATTGTATGGTCATATCACCTTGTACTTTGGTACATGACAACAAAAATTAAATAAAACTAAAATAAATAATAATAAAAAAAACTTAAACTATATTAGGAAAGCAGGAAGTGAACAAATGTAACAGTTACTGATTGTAAAAGTACCACATGGAGGGGTAGTAGTATTTAATAAGCTGTGCTTCTTCCTACTCCTTTTGGACATGTGGAACTGGGAACTGATTATGTGATGCATTCAATTGTAATCTGATGCATGTTCAAATGAAATTAAACCATTACTATTATTAAAACCCAGTTTGTCATTTGTCAACACTGTCCTGCTTACTTGCTATAATAAATATTTATTTGAGTAACGCTTCTACTTAATAGATTTGATCTACTGGAGAGATATGAGATGTTTTGTTTTCTGAACGTGGTGACACTTGGTCCTGTTTTATGGTTATGATGCACCATAACAGTCTCGTTGTTTTTGCACCGTTGCTGGTTCAAATGTGGTACTAAATATCTGCCCATGTTCGATACCGCTTGTTTACATAAGCTGGAGCCTATCCCAGCTGAATTCTGCAAAATATAAACTGAATGAAATCATGAATTCTGAATATGAAATACATTTTTTGGGTGTTGTTTCACTCTATTGAGATAGTATAATGAGCCGTGCATCGCAAATCGTATGTGACATACGGTCCAGCTAGCAGCCAAATCCATGAGGAAGGAGGTTTTACTTTTGCGAAACCTTCAAAATGCTAATAATTAATATTTATAATATTAATAATTAACAATAATTAATAATTTGATGCTCATAAACAGACTCTAGGGACACATATTACTTTTAGAACAGCACTAAAAAGTCAATAAAGCATAACAAGACACTTTACTAGCGGTACCTGGATCCTCATCCAGTTTGGTCTTTGGCGGTTCCCACTTTGGTCGAGCATCCTTGGCTCGCTCCTGCCTTCTTCCCAGCTCCTCCTCGAAACGCTCGTAGAGGTCTCGAAGTTTACTTGTGCCGACCACGGTGGAATCTCCCTGAAAAATACGGAATGTATGATATGGAAAAATATTTACAGATAATAGCTCGTACCACTTGGTCCATGGGGTCATTGGAGTAGTAGTTCTCGGCGTGGGTGCAGCGGATCCAAGCGGGCTTCAGCAGGTCTTCCTCGTCTTTCTCCTCATCTACTTTCTCCTTCTCCCGCTCCGCTTCCCGCTCTCCTCGCTCGGAACATTCCTCAGAATCTCTGCTCCGGGACGAGGGGACGCCGCGGTCTCTGCTTAAACCCGATGAGGACTCGGACCTGCGATCCCTGTCATCCTCCCAGCGGCCTCGCTTCCTGTCCCTGCTTGTGGAGCGGCTGTAGATGACAAATATTAAAGATAAATATAGAAGTAATAAGCAAAGTCGAGCCCAAGAGAGATGATTTTACGCGGGTACCTGCGAGGCCTTTTTCTGTATCTTTCAGGCGACTGGGACCTTCGACACTCACGATGTCGATAACGCTCTCTATGTGTACGCATACACAAAAGTTACGCAACAATAATGATAACATAATAAAAACATTAAAACTAAATCGGCAAACTTATTATCATTGACTATTAATGACAGGAAAAGCCTTGGTGGAGGTCTACCTGCTACGATCCCGGCTCCAGTGTCTTCCAGGTGATCTTCCTCTATCGTAATCCGACCTGTACCTCCCGTGTCTGTCTGGACTCCTGCCGCGCTCCTTCCTCTCCTGCCTGTCGCCATGTGGGCCGTAGCCCCTCTGCCGGTGGCCGTCATGGCGATATCCTCTTTCGGGGGACCGCCTGCCGTCGCTGGGTTTCTCGTACTTGTACGGCCCCCTGTGGTGGAAGCCTTGGTCTGCTTTGAATGACGGGGGGCTCTGCGTGTAGCCGGGGCTGAAGCCAGGTGGAGGGAAAGGAGGGTGAGGAGGGTGGGGGTATCCCATAGTGTACGGAGGGGGGTAAGTCATGGGGGGAGGAGGCATGGGCGGAGGAGGTAATGGCGGTGGTGGAACAGAGGGCGTCATGTAAGGGTGGTAGGCGTTCTGCGTCATTTGCGAGCCGGCCGGGGGAGCGCCAGCAACTCCGGGCAAAGGGGGAGGCGGAAAGTTGGGTGGGGGTTCGGGGAAGCCTCTGACGGGCAGCTTGGGGAAGGGCGGACGAACGGAGCAGGGATGAAGAGAGCCGGGTGTTTGGGGAGGCGCAGGGGGAGGATACTGCATGAAGTCTGGGTGAGGAGGCATGTAGCTGCTGTTGCCATGGTAGCCTGGCGTAGGAGGAGCTTGCGGGTCGTAGGAATACGGGGGTACTGGAGGATGGGGGGGCCTCAGGTTGGCAGGTCGGTAGTTCTGGCCCGGGGGCATCCCTCCTCCTCGAGGAGTATCACGATCTTGATGGAAAGACATGACTGAGAGAAGACAAGGGATGGATGCAAAGTTCAGAACACATAAAACAAAATCTCACATGAATGACAAATTGTGCACATGGTTGTTAAATGCAAAGATTAATTAATTATGATAAATTAATTTGTAACACTGGCACCATAGTTCGTTCACAGCTTGCCAGGATAAAGTACTGCAACATAAACATTTGACATCCTTGACGCTCCTGCAGTTTCAAACACTACCGCCACCGAGAGAACAATTCAATGCAACGCATTATTAAAAACTAAAAATAATAAACGCATGGCTACTTTGACAACATGCAAGCTACATCACATGCTACACGCTAGCGTGCTAGCCGCTACACCTTGCACGCATGCTACCAAAACATTACCTTAAATGGGAACACCGCGATCAGTCACACATTCTCTGGACTCGCCATCGTGGGTTTAAGTCAAAATTGCAAATGCTGCGTTATAGCGTGTTAAAACGCTGGATGTTAGAACGCAAAGAAATGATTGCAGAATGAATAGTAAAATGAAATGCAGCTGTGGTTTCCGGTTGGAGGGGGTTACCGGAAAACACGTTGAGTTGAGCGGACCAATTACGTGTCACCATTTCGGTAGCTGGCCAATCAGAAGGCGGTTGGAGGCTTTTACTTCCTGTGGTCGTGTCTGATAAATGTATACATTTTTCTATTTACGTGGAAATAAACAAAAGTGTAAGTATGATAAATCGTCATAAGAATAGCGTTGTAAAGTATCAAATATTATCAGTATTACAAACTGATTTTTATGACATATTACCTTTTGCAACGCGATCACATTGTATTGATGTAGTTGCACACGGCAGCCAGTAGAGTGCAGCAAAGGAATACTATGACTTTACAGAGGCGACCTAACGTTGTCATGGAAACGCAATAAAAGCCCAGTGAACGACTCAGCGTTGTACAAATAGCAGAGTACATGTATTTCTTCAGGCAAAACTCGCTATCTGCATACTTAAAGAAGCTAGGGAGTGTTTCTGTGGCATTCCTGCATCATTCAGAGCCAAAAGTGATTATCCTTATTTTTAAAGTATTGATGGTCTACTTTGGGTGGCTATCGCAACATCAACTATGGAGGCATGGCACAACGTGCACCTCCAACATCATCCTGAACGCTATTGCAAGATGATTCATCGTGGGAAGGTTAAGATGCAGAACACAGTTTGCCCCCCCACAGCCCCCATGAGGCTACGCCTACGCTCTGTAGTAAACTCTTAGCAGCATGGAGCCCAGAAGGTTCTCTGTGTCAAAGCTAAACATTGGATGGGTTTTTTTTGTTTTTTTTTAATCATTCAGAGATTTATTTTTTTTTTTACTGAAACGTCTGGTTATTGTGTTGGATGAGTTTTCCGGTGCATTGCACATTGCGCCTTATGGATTGATTTAAATGTTCTGCATTTCTTTTGGTCACAAGAGAGGAACACCTTCCTTCCTGGAAGTGTTGCACGTGGCATCGCATGATTATTGCGGCCGCATGCCGAGATAGGAATTATTTTTCATCCGGTTGCAGATGATGCTCTTCACTTGAGTGCTGGCGGAGGAAATGAATTTCACCAAAAAGAAGAAGAAGAAAAAAAAAAAAAAAGAAAGCATGGGTCATGGAGTTTTTCCATGATGTGGGCCTACTTGACAAATTGCGTGGATGCATGAATGTGGCAGCCCGGCGTCAAACTGACAGCCTTCACCTGAAAAATATAGCCAATGTCTACGACAATGGCAGCTGACAATGAAGTGAATATCCGGATAACAGCGGGAGATTTTTCCATGTCTGACATTACGATTACCATGGAAACCAAAGTGTCTCCATGATGCATCCTTGTTGTGTGACTTAGAGGTGTATAATATAATATAATATAATATAATATAATATAATGTAATGTAATGTAATGTAATGTAATGTAATGTAATGTAATGTAATGTAATGTAATGTAATATAATATAATATAATATAATATAATATAATATAATATAATATAATATAATATAATATAATATAATATAATATAATATAATGCAATGCAATGCAATGCAATCCAATCCAATCCAATCCAATGCAATGCAATGCAAAATTAAATTAAATTAAATTAAATTAAATTAAATTAAATTAAATTAAATTAAATTAAATTAAATTTAATTAAATTTAATTAAATTTAATTAAATTTAATTAAATTTAATTAAATTTAATTTAATTTAATTTAATTTAATTTAATTTAATTTAATTTAATTTAATTTAATTTAATTTAATTAAATTTAATTTAATTTAATTTAATTAAATTTAATTAAGGTGCATATTCTGGGAAATCTAAAAAGTTTTCTATGCTGGTTATTGTGTGTAGCTGCTCTATAGGAGTCCACAACTCAATACTAAAGGTCGAAAAATGAGCGCAATAGGTCCCCTTTAAACTCCTCCACAAGGGGCAGGATCTCGATCTCGATCCCGATCCAGTCAAGCACCCACGCAGTGTCATGGTACAGCCCCCGGGCTGCACCTTAGACACCCCCAGGGTTAAGAGCTGTGCCTCAATACCTCAAATCTGCAATCTCGGTGTCTTGCGGAGGACCGCCAGTCATCAAGTTCTTCCAGTACAGCCATTTTACACAACTCGACAGTTAATAGAATTCCTCAAGTGGAAATTACCTCGCCTGCTTTACTCCGCATTGTCATTTCCATCTTCCAGAAGCTTCCAGATGGACGACGGAAAGATTGCAAGCACTCCAGGGATGAGCTGGTCGTGATGGCAAAGGCGCCTCTTCTGTCTTTTTTTTTTTTTTGTCTTCCATCTTTTCTACGACAGAAGAAAGAAATTGATGTTTTACGTTAAGCAGCTATGGTCTGAGGGTTTTGAGTAAAGTGTTAAATCTGCCAGAGTCATCATCATCAGGTATGCAAATGTTGAGCTTTCTAGGAAATGAGTGTTGACTTGGCTTTTCTTTGGATAAGCAATATTGTTATTTAAATATAATAATATAATATTGATATTTATAGTGCATTTAAATTAAAATCTGCACAAGCAATTTGTCATGTCTTTCCAGACCATGTTTAATATTCTTGAATCATATTTAATTAATATGCCCTACCTGTGCTTAAATTGCACAAGGGTATTGTTTAATACCCGAAATCAAGACATCCGGATAAGAAGTCTCAGGTGGGAAGAACAAGCATTCCGGTTCTCCCGTCACCCCCTCCAGGTTCCACAGAGGTGTTCCCAGTCTTTGCCTTGGGAGACGTTACCAGGGGCATAAATCCCCCAACATAGCTCCTGGGATCACTCAGGCACTCCAAGCCATCCGTCACAAGGTCGTGATTTGTGGAGTTATAAAAGATATATTACTTGAAATAGCTTTCTTCAAGTTAGCGAAATAGCATTTTGGAAGTATTTGGCTTCTTTGTCCTTCTTACCCACTCTATTTGAGACCCTTAAGTTTAGAATAAATAAATTGGAGGCTAACTTGTTAGCTCGGGAGCTGGATGTCTGACTATAGGGATGTTATTTCATGCCTGGAGAGCTCTAATCATATTTAGAAAGTCATAAACAAGTTTTCTGTGCTCTAACTACAAAAATATTCAATTTAATATAGAATCCTTCTTCACTCTGGAACCGGTTAACTGCGCTAAATGAGAGAGGACTGCAATGTAAACCCAATTAATCAATTCCAGTAAGCTAAAACAGTTTTACAATTACAGTTCTACGATATTTAACATCACTTTTACGTTGATTTAAGACGTGATTGACTGAATGAGGAGGGTTCACTCAGTCCATTCATTCTGCTATAGAACCAACACGCCCAAGTGCAAAGCCCAAACCCTGTTATCATCCAGCCTGTTTGATGAGAATATTGCATTTATTTGTCACGTGGACAATAAGTTCATGAATAAATGAAGGAAGATAAAATAAAAAGCTGTGGGTGTGCGGATGCCCTCCTCTCGCTAAATAAACCAGCCAGAGCCAATGTACGAGGAAGAGGTTGACGTCAGCTCGGGGAGTCAAACTTAATTAGCTGTGGCTGTGTTGTTCTTAACCTGCCTCAGACGCCCGTCTGGCTAATTAAGACGCAAAGATGATCCCAACAAACCAAGAATAATTAGTTCCCACGCTGACATTCAAGTGGCAAGTGGAATTCTGGCAAAAGAAAAAGAAGAGGGGGTGAAACATGGGGGTGCGTCCACTAAAAACAGAGTGATAGTGGACTGGTGTGGAATAACATGCTGGAACAAGATGTGCAGCACGTATAAATGCTACACCATTTTGAGTGAACAGAACATCAAAGAAGAACCAGCAGACCGAGGAGCACCCCAGGGCAGGAAGCCACTAGCTCGCGCTGAAGGAGTGATGCCAGTGACTCGATGTGAAACGCTTCAAAACATGAATCCGCATGAATGACAAAAGCTTATTTTGCTGTCATGTGGACGGTGTTATCGCCGCTCGCCATCGTATTGTTCGGGGCGCCGCGTCACCGAGCGAGGAAGGTTAATAAAAGCCCCGTGCCGCATTCACAATGAGTCATTTTGGCTGCTTTGCACTTATTTGCCAGGTGATTTAGGGAGTTTGCGCCGCGTTAGCTCCTATAAAGTCTCATGAGATTCGTGGGCATGAACCGCCACTTAAAAGCCGCCAAATGCTTGTTAAGGCCCACCGTTAGGACCGTGGAACCGAACATCTTATTTACAGGATAAACTGCTGACGTACTCTTTCAGACAAACGGGACCTTGTGCTAAGATGTGGGTGCCTCATAGCACACTAAACAACTTATTGTTATTGATTTAAAGCAGACCTATTATACTCATTTTAGGGCCTCTGTATTGATTTATGGACTCCTGTAGAGCAGCGACACACAATAAACTTTCTAGATCTTCCAGTGTTTCCTGCCTCAGTCTGTGGAATGGCCCACTCCAGGTACACCTCCTTCAGAGGTGACTCTGCTGTGATTGGTACACTCCCGAGCGTTCCCGAGGACCTCAGGACAGCTGCTGAACCCCACTCTAATTGTGCCGGATTAATTACTCTAATTATGCTGGAGCCTATCCCAGCTGTCTTGGGGCGAGAGGCGGGGTACACCCTGGACTGGTGGCCAGCCAATCACAGGGCACATATAGACAAACAACCATTTTTGTTATTGATTTAAAGCAGACCTATTATACTCATTTTAGGGCCTCTGTTTTGAGTTATGGACTTCTATAGAGCAGCGACACACAATAAGCTTTCTAGATCTTCCAGTGTTTCCTGCCTCACGCCCAAACAGTCTGTAGAATGGCTCTCCTCCAGGTACACCTCCCGCCGAGGTGACTCTGCTGTGATTGGTACACTCCCGAGCGCTCCCGAGGACCTCAGGACAGCTGCTGAAACCCACTCTAATTGTGTCGATTAGTAATGTTGGAATAATATTATTATTATTCATTCATGACGAGGGTTGTGGAGGATGCTGGAGCCTATCCCAGCTGTCTTGGGGCGAGAGGCGGGGTACACCCTGGACTGGTGGCCAGCCAATCACAGGGCACATATAGACAAACAACCATTTTTGTTTTGTTAGTCTAATTGTCTTTTTCTAAATGGACCAGTATCCCTACAACAACCCCCAATCCTGGTCAAGACGAGACGGTTTTTCCAGGTGCTTTCACCGTAACCGTGACAACCGGTACCGAGAGAACAGGACTAACAGCCTCATTCACAGTTCCAGAGCTTCCCTTTGCCTAGGTTATCGACACGTGTTACGGCACAGCTGGAGTGCCCGGCGACGCGGATTTGTGATTCATTTGGTGGCTCGGATGTCAGATTGATTCCCGCCTGACGGAGACGTCTCTGGGAAATGTCAAAAGAAAGAACGCTGCCAGTGTGAGTGTTGAATAAATAAGATAAATAACATTGCAGAAAAGAGTTTACACACACACACACACACACACCTCATGGTGTGTATGACTGCTGGGCTTTGTTTACTACTACTAATAATCATAATACTACTAATAATAATACTAATAATAATAATAATATTATCATAATAATAATAATATCCCAGCTGTCTTCAGGCGAGAGGCGGGGTACACTCTGGACTGGTGGCCAGCCAATCACAGGGCACATATAGACAAACAACCATTCACACTCACATTCATACCTATGGACAATTTGGAGTCGCTAATTAACCTAGCATGTTTTTGGAATGTGGTCGGAAACCGGAGCAGGAATGCTTGGTGTAACAGTCCTGCAAGGCACTGATGTATGTGTGAGAGACAGGAAGAAAAGCTCTGAGGGTCTCAGGGAGAAGTGGTCTTGCACCACCTGCTTGTTTTGCATATAAAAATTTTATTTTTCCGACTTTTTTCTTGGTCTTATCTATGAGTTACATAATAGTTTGATAGTTTTATGTATATTATTTATTTATTAAAAAAATGCTTATTGTTTTGCACGTTTACTCCCACTAACAGCCACATCCTAAGTGCTATTTTCGCTTTCACGACATTTAAAAGCGTAAAAATAATGGTGGCATTTTGTGAAATGCAATAAAATGGCGTTACGCGGAGAAGAAACAAACGCACGCCATGGCGGTGGAAGTGCGTAGGTGAAGTAATAACAACAATACCCTTTTAAGTGCGCTTTGGCAGTTCTCGCACATACGTATGTCGTGATTCGTGTTGCGAGGCTAATTCAGATGCCGAGTGGAAATAAATGCAAATAAATGCAAACACGCAGCGCCAAAAGGTACAGTACAGCATGTACACTTAAACATCATGTACTGTAAACACTGACCCTGAGCACTTAGTGGTAATATACTGTACTCACATACTGTATATGCTTGGACTGTATGTACATTCTGCTATTTCTTCTGATCAAAGTCACATGATGTCTACTAAATTCATATCGAAGCGACATTTTCCACATCAAATATGTACATTTCTGCATTCATTCCAGCACCAATTCAAAATAAAAGGGATCAGGATGCCGGTAACGTCCATCTCAGTGGGATACCGCGCGGCTTCCTGTCAGGTGGACGACAGAGTTGCAGCATCCCGACTCTCAGTGGCGGAATTATTCATTGGGTTTTTATTCTCTTTTTGCCAAAGAAACACAATAGAGGCTATGAGAGCAAAGTCAAAGCTATGAAGCTATGACTGATGTTTGCAGTGTGGTGCTGCATTAGCATTCTACCATGCGCGCCTTCACTGGTACAAGGTTTTTTTTTTTTAAACAAGTATGACAAATGCAGTACGCAAGTTGAAGATATTGTATAAACATTTCATTTTTTATACCTTATGTTTAAAACCTGAACGCATTTGTGCATCTTTTCCATTTTTGGGGCAATTGCACACAAATTGAAGTCACTGTTAGCATGCAGAAGGTTATGTTTTTACATTATGGTATATTTGTTTAAATATCTGAGCTGTCACAAACGCAACGCGAAAGTCATGCTTGAAATTATGGACGTCCGCAACGATAATTATCGGCTCGGTATCGCTATAAAAATGAAAAAAAAAAACGTTTGATATCAGTGTCGCATTTTTTTCCCATCATGAAAACTGAAAAAAATGGTGTATACAACACAGGCTGCACGGTGACCAAGTGGTTAGCGCACATGCCTCACAGCTAGGGGACCCGAGTTCAATTCCACACTCTGCCACCTCTGTGTAGAGGTGAGGATAAGCGGTAGAAAATGAATTAATGTATACAACACATGCGTTCATTCCACCACAGGAGATATGACACGATACATGTATCGATATCGGCCGATATCGGCATCAGAAAGTGAGAGTTGGACGATATCTGGATATCGATTTTCATAAAAAAAGAGTCAATATCGGTCATTCCTACTTCAAATGTATCTGTTCACAAAAAAAAAAACGTTTTCACTTTTTTGTGTGGAACTGATATTTTCCTGAAACTTACATATGTTGTACTGCTTTTTTTTAACGCTTTCCAATGTCTTAAAGGTCCGCACTTATGCAAATGTTGCTTTTTAACGATCTTCTAACAGTAATATTCATTTCATTCTTATATGCTACAAACGTAACCTTACAGAGCGGATACGTGTACACGCTGAATACTTGCTCACTGACACTTCAGCAACAGGTAGAATCAACCTTACACCCTGTTAAGTGTCCCTTCCGCCGTTCCCTCTGCCACTCGTGTTAACCAGGAACCTTCATACTGTACGTCAACCCCGTAGCAACAGATACGAGTGTTTCTCACCTTCTTTAATCAAAGCCATGCCACTTCAAACCTTTTTCCCCGAAGCAATAAAATGCACAGATTCGGAAATTACGCCACACTCTTGAACGCCCCACAAGATGATGAAGCTTCATTATGAATGCATGAAGAAGAAGATGTTGAACCGCAGTCTATTATTGACAGGCACCGATGCACGGATGCTTTGTTTGGGAACTCGATGTCTCCGTGCCATAACCAAGACGGTGTATGAAAACCAAGACGAATCCTTACCAACAAAAACCAGAGTGTACAAATAGTAAATTGAGCAATTTCGCCACATTGAGATACTGATATCATAGTGGGAGTTCGGTATCGTGCCCAAGGATTTTTGAATCCGAGGCCAGGTTGCCTCAATAACCAAGGTAGCGATGTATTACATGGCATTCAATACCTCGGACAAGGGATACAATATTTATGTAAAAAGTGGATAAAGTGTACGATAGCGCTTCTTGGATACACGCACAGACAAAATGAACTGATTTTATACGGTTTACATTACCCAATAGCAATATTCTCCCACGGGGCCTCGTGTAATACAGGACCTCTAATAAGAGTTTGAGCTCACCCTGCTTAGAAAAGGTTGCTAAGGTACATAATCAACACGCTTTGTTTCATTCATTTTGATCTTTTCATGCGTTTAAGTCGCCAGAGGTTGAGTTGTTACGCAATCAGAGCCATTTACACTTGATCATGTCGCCCACTTAACAATGTCATTCTCCCATAATGCACTGACATAACCGTGTTTACCTCTCGCTAATGATAGGGCCCACCTCCTTCACGGCCATTTTCTCACCACTCAACGCCGCATTATGTTAAATTTGTAGCGTTTTTTTTTTTTTTAGGGGTTGCGTCTCGCTGACTAAGGAGTCCATTTAGCAGTTGGGTCGCTTGTGTTGGCGAGGGAGCGCGCTTCAATTTCACACGGGTCAAATAGCGCTTGATCTGCGGTTTAAAACAATGCGGCAAACTTTAGCATTAACGCGCTACTTGCTTATAAACGATGTTAATGTTTGAACGTATCGAAACTTTTTTTGTGCTCGTGTGTTACTTCGCAAAGTCTGGAGAAGCCTCTCAAGGTTAACGCAAACGCCTTTGTTTATTTATTTAACGGTTTCAGGTTCAGTGGAGCTGTGGAGTGTTGTCATGGCAACCGCAGCACCTTCAGCATATCTTTCTCACACACAATGCGATGCAGGAAGACAATATAAAGGTGGCTTTCAAAAAAGTGACTCGGCCTTTGCAGTACAAGATGAATGGCGGTGATGATGCGTCACCGTGGCGACGGTGACTTTGTGTTGGTACCTTTTAATACACTTCTAAAAAGTGTGTGTGTGGTGGGATGAAACCCGTCCTAATTTCAGCATGCTAATTGGAGGACCTGACTGGAGAGCGAAATAAAGAATTACTTCCAGCAGCAATGGAATCAACACAAGTCTAATTGCGCAACCCCGGAGGCCGCCATGATACAAGGGTGCAGAGCCAATGAGATGAGAGAATGACAAATGTCTGATGATTAGAGGATGCGGTGACGCAAAATGTCACGCGGTCGGACCATCACACTCGCGGAAAGCAAATCAGCGCTTTGCTCAGTGGACATCTTTGTTTTTTTTTTTTTTTTTTTTTTTTTTTTTTAAAGCTGTGGTCGCCTCCAGCCATGCACCGTATCTCATTAAGGTGCATTAGAAGGCGCCCCACGTGCCAGCGCACCCTTCATCCATGAGACTGCGCTGCTACACAATGATGAGATGTTTATTCTCAACTACGACTATGTTCCATGAGGGATTCCTCCACATTTATAATTGGATCACTGACATTCCATGAAATGAAGGAAGGTCAGTGCAGTCATGTCAATCACTCATTCATGTAGTATTTATGATTTTGTTTGCTAGCATTTGGCTGAAAAGCATTATTTAAAGGCCCTACTTCATACTTAATAATGGAAGAGGGAAAAAAAGTACTGGACTATAAGTTCAAGTTCAAGATGTGTCAGGGCCTAAAAGGACAAAACATACAGGGGCAGAGGACAGAGCCAGGGGGAGGAGGTCGTGTTTACACCAACATGCAGAAGAACTAGCTTACTAGCGCTTACTAAACCATTTATCATGGTTGATTAGTGTACTTCCGCATAGAACATCTATTTACCACCTTCTAAATATGGTTGCTAACATTATGAGAGTCCTCTAGACACGTATAGCACCCCTATAGTCACATTTACACTCCTGTCATGTAATATAATAAATATAATAAGATAAAATAAGGCATTGAAGACATACTAAGTAACTCCTGTGTTACTCCGGGGTTACCCCGAACCCACAACATCACTTCCTGTCCACCGCCATAACAAAAAACATTATTTAGGATTTTTTTTTCTGAGGGAATATAGTTCCTGTTGTGAGATGATTCCGACCTGCGATAAAAGTCTGTTCATGCAGCGATCGAGTCTGGTGCTTGTGTGTCTCACCATATATTACAGTAACATACGTCCGCATAGAACGCATCTGTTTACCACCTTCTAAACATGGCTGTTAACATTATGAGAGTCCTCTAGACACGTATAGCACCCCTATAGTCACATTTACACTCTTGTCATGTAATATAATAAAGATAATAAGATAAAATAAGGCATTAAAGACATACTAAGTAACTCCTGTGTTACTCCGAACTACTTTTGCGGTAGTTACCCCGAACCCACAACATCACTTCCTGTCCACCGCCATAACAAAAAACATTATTTAGGATTTTTTTTTCTGAGGGAATATCGTTCCCTGTTGTGAGATGATTCAGACCTGAGATAAAAGTCTGTTCATGCAGCGATCGAGTCTGGTGCTTGTGTGTCTCACTAAATATTACAGTATATTTGAATGCGTCTTTGTGTGTTTTAGTACTTTTAGGCATTGTTATTTTGGAAAAGGTGTCATTTAGGCCAGGGGGGAGGGCTGTTATTGTTATTATGACTACAATAATATAATATGATGAAATGCAGTATAAAATATATCTTATATAGTACTATATATAATAATATCCTGATATTGAGCCCCCATAAGGGGGGGGGGGGGGGGGGTCATTCTCTTTTCACTCGGGACACGCTCACACATAAAATGTTTGAAAAGAAAACACAGCAAGAGGGAAGGTTCGGCCCCCGCGTAGCCTTGAATGCTTTCTGGCGAGCTGACGTTCTTTGTCGCCCCCCCCCCCGTCCCCCCTCCCTCGCAGCCATGGTGATGTTGACGATGATGATGTATCCGTTATTGTTTTCTATCATGAAGTTCTACTTCATTCATGGGCATCCACTTGCGGCCGACCCCGCCTCCGAGCTCAGCAGCCAGCCAATAGGAGCGCGGAGTGGGTTTGTGTGGAGTTGGGAAGGGTGGGGGGGGTATAACAACGTCGAGAAAGAGAGTGGGAGGATCACACTTGTCTTCTCGGGGTTCGTCCTCCCAGCACTCACTCGCCGAGATCACGCTGCCTCTCACTCGCTTTCTCTCCTCCTCCTCATCATTCCTATCAGGGAATCTTCAACCCAGACGGAGATTGTTGAAGGAGCAATGGGGCAATCAGTGTGGAGTTCTTAGGAGAGAAGATGGAAAAAGGAGGCATCATGAACGCCACCGAGTCAGAAGGACTAATCCCAGGTTACAACAACCGGAGTCAAACTTCCGGAGCCCTGCTCACCAAGGAAGAGCGAGCGGGCCGTCAGGATTCCTCGGCGGGATGCTACGAGCAGCTGCTCATCTCCACCGAGGTCTTCCTAACGCTGGGAATCATCAGCCTGCTGGAGAACATCCTGGTGGTGGTGGCCATCATCAAGAACAGGAACCTGCACTCGCCCATGTACTTCTTCATCTGCAGCCTGGCGGTGGCCGACATGTTGGTGAGCGCCTCCAACGCTTCGGAGACCATCGTGATCGCGCTCATCAATGACGGCAGCCTGAGCATCCCCGTGACGCTCATCAAGAGCATGGACAACGTCTTCGACTCCATGATCTGCAGCTCCCTGCTGGCGTCCATCTGCAGCCTGCTGGCCATCGCCATCGACCGCTACATCACCATCTTCTACGCGCTGCGCTACCACAACATCGTCACCTTGAGGAGAGCCACGCTGGTCATCAGCAGCATCTGGACCTGCTGCACCGTGTCGGGCGTGCTCTTCATCGTCTACTCGGAGAGCACCACCGTGCTCATCTGCCTCATCAGTATGTTCTTCACCATGCTGGTGCTCATGGCCTCGCTCTACGTGCACATGTTCCTGCTGGCGCGTCTTCACATGAAGCGCATCGCCGCGCTGCCGGGCCACGCCCCCGTCCAGCAGCGAGCCAACATGAAGGGCGCCATCACGCTCACCATTCTTCTGGGCGTCTTCGTGGTGTGCTGGGCGCCCTTCTTCCTGCACCTCATCCTCATGATCAGCTGCCCCCGAAACCCCTACTGCACCTGCTTCATGTCGCACTTCAACATGTACCTCATCCTCATCATGTGCAACTCCGTCATCGACCCCATCATCTACGCCTTCCGCAGCCAGGAGATGAGGAAGACCTTCAAGGAGATCTTCTGCTGCTCCCACGCCTTCCTGTGCGTGTGAGCGGCCGGCCTCAAATTTGCCGTTATCGATCAGAAGCGAAGGAAGGACGCGGACGCTGGAGTCATGTGACGTCACACGGCGACATGGCTGCATTTTTGCACGACACGGCCTTAAATGCAACATGATGACACAAAAGTATTGGGACACATGCAGGAAGCTTAAAAGTGAAGGGAATGTGGCGCTTTAGACTCTTTCGGGAAGACGATGTTGGACCCCGGCCCCCAGAGAGGGCCCTCATACTCGTTCCCGTGACCCCAGGCGGCAAAATTATTCTCACGGCACATCTGACTTGAAATATTATTGCGAATGTGGCGGTATTTATTCATGAATCTGTGTCAGGTCCAATACCTCGATGATTGGATTAGACGAATAAAAGCACAGCTGTGACTATTTAAAACAAAGTCACAATTTTTTTAATTTTTTTTTTTTTGGGGGGGGGGGGGGGTACTAAAAACACAATTGGATAAATGGAAGAGGGAAAGAACATACAAGATATAAAGTCGTACAGGACTATATGTCGCATTTGGCCTAAGAAGACAAAATATACAGGGGACGAGGACAGAGCCGGGGGGGGGGGGGGGGGTTGTGTTTACACCAACAAGCAGAAGAACTAGAAGAACTGAAGCAGTAATCCCCCATTTATCGTGGTTGATTTGAGTACTTCTGCATAGAACATCTGTTTACCACCTTCTAAATATGGTTGTTAACATTATGAGAGTCCTCTAGACACGTATAGCACCCCTATAGTCACATTTACACTCACTGTCACTTAATATAGTAGAGATAATAAGATACAATAAGGCACTGAAGACGTACTAAGTAACTCCTGTGTTACTCCGAACTACTTTTGCGGCAGTTACCCCGAACCCACAACGTTACTTCCTGTCCACCCCCCCATAGCAAGAAACATTATTTTGGATTATTTTTTTCTGAGGTAAAATCGTTCCCTGTTGTGAGATGATTCCGACCTGCGATAAAAGTCTGTTCATGCAGCGATCGAGTCTGGTGCTTGTGTGTCCAAAAACTAAAAATATTAGTAATATGCCGTGTCGCCCGGAACAAATAACTAATGAGGCTTTTTACAAGACCTGAAACATCAAAAAAAGCGCCCCCCAATCCTGGTTTTTCCATATGACGCCCCCCCGTGTGCAAAGTTTAAATCACCCCATGACGTCTTCAGAATCATGGCGGACATCGAGTTGATAGCTCAGGCTTTTTAGCTCGATGGTGGACACTGATGTGATGGGCTGGTTGGACCGTACAGGTTACACTTATAGCTGCGTTCCCGGGAAGGATATCCTCGGGATAGGGATGGGGTGCAACAGGAAGTAGACAAGGGGGATGGTGTCATCAGAGGACAACATGTCGGTTAGCTGATTAGCTTCTCATTTGTAAAACAAGCGTGTTGTGTGTTCCATAAGGGTCTTGAGGAGCATCAAGTATGAGAAAATATCTGGAACTCCTGGAAAAACGAGTCAGGAACCGCCTGATCCAAGTTGAAGAACATCTTCTCCAAAAAAATTGAAAGGCCAGAATAAAACGTGTCATCGCAAAAAAAAGCTTGCGTAAACGACTGCGTAATAAAAGCTAAATATAGTAGCGCTAAATATTAACATGTGGAGCCAGGAGGGAAAGACAAGCTACATTAATGACAAAGACCGCCACTGATATCCCGGTGGGACGCTGTTTCCCGCCCCCGGAGCTGCTCCCACTAAAAGGATGCCTCTCCTTCGGTCGGGGAAGTCATGAGACGACAGTGCACACAAACGGATCCTCACATCACAAAAAATGATTTGTGTTGGGATTAAAAAGGACACGACTTAACTTAACCGTACGGGCGTCTTCAAAAGAAGTATTGTGTTGATGTTGTGTCGTGTCAGTCAAGCTGCTTGGTCGCTATGGTTACAATCAGCATCAGCATCACTAACCAGCTTCTGTTATACTGTATTTTGTATTTCACGTGTCCTTGACTGGAGGTTAAGGTGGGTGACTTGCTGAGTTAATCCTCTTACACAGAGAACTTAAAAGACGGGGTTTTTTTTTCAATTCTGTGTGAAAGGCACCGACACGGAATGAAAGCATCCCTCGCAATGACCGTTGTTATCTTGATACGCTTGATAAATGCAGGAAAGTTTCTGTTTGAAAGTGTACACAGCTTGATACGTCCTGCCATATGTCATCATATTAACTGTTTCTGTGTAAAAGGCATCAATGGATAAATGAGGGACAGTACGCCGCAATACCGGAATTGTAGTATGACGTTTTACGTCACGCCGGATGCGTCACGCTGATGTCAGTGAATTATCCTACTGTGAAATATTCCTATGATACAAATGCATGTTGTACAGGACTGGTGCGGCTCTAATGCACCGATTTTGCGCGTCAACAAAGCATCGGATTTGGGATGGAGTTGGGAAAAGCAAGAGACGTCGAGACGATAGCTTCGTTCAAGCAAAGATCCCGCTAAATTGCCGCATCGGAGACTCCGCAGCCCTGTCCATTTCACACAGAACCCATCAAAACGGAATATTGACGATGATTGACTAACTGTGTGCACTACAAATGTATAAAATACCGCAGTGTTAAACATCACAACACCGTCCTGCCATTGCAAGATGCATTTTCAAGCAAAAACCTTAGGAATACTTCAGACTTGGGTCTTGCCAGAGACCTGGACCAAAGAAGACTTGGGACTTGTGGACACGAGAATTTGCTGAGTTCTGTCATTGTAGCTTTTGCCTTAAACGTGCGCACTCCAAAGAAGAAATGTGCAGTAAAATACATCTATATTTTCTGGTTTTATGGAATTTTGTTTGGAAAGTCAACGCTACTCTGCTCTCTCTGTGAGTCACGACTGAAAATTATTCGATTAAAAAAAAAAAAAAATCACCTAGCAGTGTCTTTTTTGGCTATTTTGAATGAAAAATGTCGGTTATGACTTTTGTGAGAGTTAATGCATTTTTTCATTCAATCATTCAATTTTAATTAAAAGTGTCATCCATGAGTGAAATGATCTAATACCGATGGCATAGACTAAAGTGTACATTTAAAAGGAGGCTGTATGCTGCAATGGTACGACCCGCATATGATCGGCATTGAAAGGTTTTTTTTACAGAAATCAGGCATTACTGATTGGAGCATCAAACCATGACAATATAAGATGATATAACAAAATAATGGTCATGATATCATAGTAAATGAATGATTTTCTGCAGAGGATAAACGTACTGCTTCATTGATTCTGATCCATTCATTCCGACTACTAATTAACTTCTCCTTCCGAACAAGAAGCAAAAAAAGAGGAGACTTCTTCCTTGCTCCTGAGTCATTACTGTTTCATAAAGATCCGCCGCTGGGAGAAAAAAGGAGAAAGAAGCAGAATAAACACATACAAAAAACATCTTGTTCGAGCGTCATGCTTTATGACTTGATTCCTTTATTCTCCAAACTCCATTTGGAGGATGGAAGAGATGTACTGGAGTGGTTATACTTCATGTACACCTCATCTTATCTCATCTCCATATGGTGTGAACGTCCATTTGGGATTTTTTTTTTAAGACTGGAAATGATTTTTTTTTTGTGTTTCCATTTTGTGGAGTGTTTTTTTGTTGTTTTTTTACTTAGTGTGTTGAAAATGTCACTCAATAAAAATGAATACAAATTTAGTTTGTCAAAATACTGTGTTCGGAAATTCAGTTAACGTCATTAAGCACCAGGCACAGTAAATTTGAAAAAAAATTAATAATTTAAAATTGTGTTTTTTTTGTTGTCAAAATTAAGCATTTGCAAGTACAAAAATGGCTAAATTCATTCATTCATTCATTTTCTACCGCTTTTTCCTCACAAGGGTCGCGGGGGTGCTGGAGCCTATCCCAGCTGTCTTCGGGCGAGAGGCGGGGTACACCCTGGACTGATCGCCAGCCAATCACAGGGCACATATAGACAAACAACCATTCACACTCACATTCATACCTATGGACAATTTAGAGTCACCAATTAACCTAGCATGTTTTTGGAATGTGGGAGGAAACCGGAGTACCCGGAGAAAACCCATGCGTGCACGGGGAGAACATGCAAACTCCACACAGAGATGCCCGAGGGTGGAATTGAACCCTGGTCTCCTAGCTGTGAGGTCTGCGCACTAACCACTAGACCGCCGTGCCGAAAAATGACTAAATAAACTAAAAAAAAAAAAAAAGACACATTCAAAGACGCTGTGAAATGTAGTATTTGACACTGCCCACTAGGTGTCAGCTTATGTTGGGTTAGACAACAAGCTACTGGGTCACGCCGCCCGCCCGCCCCCCCGCCCGGACAGCGCCCTGAAGACAAAGTCACTCAAACACACTTCAAAAGTCAGCGGATGCCACTCAACTCTGCTCGCGCGCCAAAAAAGCAGAAACAATCATGACCGTACCGTGGCGGCAAAGTGCTCATGACTCATTTGCATAAAAGCATCCAGACAGCGTGATGGCTGAAAAAAATAAGGAAAAAGAACTAATCTGTTGCTCTGGTAAAAATGCGGGCTTCTTTAAAAGCATTGAGCGTTCAACAACACTACAACCTTTCTACGGAGTTCTTAAAAACACAAGCTATATTCTACTGGTCCAAAGTTTGGGGGTACTTTTTCATACTTGACGAATAAAACGAATAAATGAACATTTAAGGTTGCTTACCTTCACTGAAGACGCAATGTGGCAGCAAGATCAACACGGGCACCACCTTCCTGTTTTGCCATGAGTTACTCCTTGAATTTAATCACCATTCATTTGCTTTTGACGGCTACAAAATCATGCTAAACTGACGTAAAAGGAAGTAGCAAGTGCCAGTATTTTGACTACAAAATGTGAGAAACGCGACTGATTTCAAGAAATAACTCATAGCAAAACAAGAAGGTGGTGTCTGTGCTGATCAGCTGATCGCCATCACATCTTTATCAGCATCACATCTTAACTGAAGGTAAAAGCGAGCTTAAATGTTCATTAATCACTTAAATTAATTAATTACAGGGATTAATTAATTAACTTACTTGTACGCGTGTTTTGTGCATGTAAAACCAGAATTGTAAACGTGTCATCTAGTAGCAAGGAACTACAGTCAAACGCTGATGACATCACAGATGGGCAACGGAGCTGACTCACGGTTCCTGTTGCCATGTATTAGCGAGAATTAATCGCCGGTTAATCGATGACCTAGTTTGGTACTCGATTAATCTTTTCTTGACTTAAATATCCCTTGATTTAAGGCTCTGAAATGTTTATATATATTTATAAACTTTCTTAGTCATCCATGGAAGCGGACCAGTATTTTGGTGCTTTAGCCAAAACAAGATTAGCTTTGACTTTGGGAAACAGGGATGAAAATAATCTGGGAAAACAGGGAATAACAGGGAAAAAATTAATGTACCAATGAATGAGTTATTAAAATCAATAAGGATGCAACTAATACTGTGATTAAAAAAGTACAGCTGTACTCAACCAGAGTACACCTTATGATATTGTAGACTTCTGGTGGAATATTCTGGTTCCACTGTACTTTGTCTGAAGTACTCGTCAAAAGTTTAAGGACACTTCCCCATGCTTTTAAATGACAATGTGTCTCAAGCACAGCACACTTGACTTCTGTATTGAAATTGAATAGAGCAGTTATCGTTTACATAACAGCGTGCCCCCCTGAGAATTATTATTATTATTATTATTTTTAAATGAGTCTAAAACCTTGCTATTTTTCATACCTCCATTCGTGCCCCTTGTTGCTACTCGACCCTGAATAAGAGAAAGAACTGAAGAGATGTTTCAATGGACTGGAGCCACGCAACAGAACAGTCGCCATCGTTTGCTACAAAGGTGTGAAGAAACAGGTGACACTGGGAATTCACCGAGCTGAAAGGGAATTTGGTGACGGACAGGCGACATTTTATGGAGACAAACCAGAAGGCTGTGTATTGACATCAACCGCCAATCAGAATGAGAGGCGGCCATATTTCCTGCCTACTTTTTCTGTTCTGTTATCGCCAAGGACGAGCCGTGCTGCTTTTGCTACGTGTGTTATAAAAAAAAACATAATCTTGCATAACATTGCCTATTTATGAGTACTTTCAGCTAAATATTACTTAGCTAAAATATTATTTTTCTTTTCGCGTATTTTTGTATGTCACAGGACCCACTGCTCGTTGAGAAGAGCAATGGAGCAACCTTATTACAGGTTTGAATTATCTCATAACACGATAATAACACAAGCTATTGTTGCAGCCGAAACTCAACTCTGAACCCCTGACATCACTTCCTGTCCCGACTTAATTTAATTATCTTATTTATGTCTTAAATGGCTACTATATGCGGTAATACGAGTGTAAAAGTGACTATAGGGGTGTTAGTTCATGTCTAGAGGGCTCTAATAATGTTCAAGAACATACACTACTATGCTGTACTATAGCCAAACATTTCCAATAAGACCCAGCATGCTTTGCGGTATGTGTGTGTATAGACTGTATGGGGCATAACATTGCATATTGCACACGCACACACAACCATTTGGTTGCGTGTCTTTGATTAACGGCATGGAGATGAAAGCAAACACGTCCGGGAGGACGACTGATGAGCAGCAGCAGACAAGCCGATGATCACTCAGGGACTAAATACAAGTTTAAAATATTCCAATATTCCGTCTTTCCACAGATGGGAGCGTTTAATTAACGTCTGTGGTTCGTGTTTGAAGAACATCTGGACGTCACATCGGCAATTAAAAAAAAAAAAAAAGCAATGTTTACTCTCACAAAAGTTAGCTGGAAAGTTCATTAACAGACGGCGTGTTGACAAAGTGAGCAAATGCAAGTTTAAAATGAACAAAGCATTATTAGAGCCCTGTAGACATGACAAAACACGACTATAGTCACATTTATACTCATATTTACAACTTATTGCGCAACTGCAGGGTCTTGAGACACATGCTAACTCGCAAACTAGAGAGCTAGCGACCTAAACGGTAGCCTTCAAGTTATTTCCTTTAAACTTAAATAGCCAAAAACTTACCACTTCCACACGGATAGGGAGGATAACTATTAACAGTTATTTAACCTTTAACATGAACATTAATCAAACGTAATAATTTTTTCTGGGTACATATAATACCATACAGCATCCATATCAAACTTTTATATCAAGGCGGGGACCTCAAACTAGTGTCCTGCGGGCCACATTTGGCCCGCGGGCCGGGTGTTTGAGACCCCTGTTGTAAGTTTTTTTTTTGGGAGGAATCACATTTCACACCAACACCTTTTAAAGCGCACACAGAGACACCTTTCCACACATGAAGACCAACAAACCGCCTGGCGACCGTTCGGGATTGTTGTCGGTATAAGCAGCCAAGATGGCGTCGGAGGCTGAGCTGACATGAAAAAAAAAAACCCCAAAGGTTCAACTCCGACTTGGCTTCCATGTTGTTGCCATGCACACACGGCGCTCCGCAACCCCACTCCGACGCTAATGCATGCGATCGAGGCCGTCTCATAAAAGCGGCGGCAATCGGCGCCGAGCGTCCAGCGCCGCTGCGGCTGGCTAATTGGCTTTGATGGGCAAAGGCCCGCACTGGATTCATTAGCGCGGGTCGAGCCGAGTCGAGCCCAGGCCGCCCCCCGCACCCCCCTTGCTCCAAAATAACAATCACATAATCGCGCAAATCACGCAGAAGACGACGAGAGCACAGCTGCGCTTCGGTTGGACTTCTTGACCTGGACGCTGCAGCGAAAACAGGATTTGACGCACTTAGGAGGAGGATGGACAACATGAGACTCGTACCGACCCCCCCCCCTGGGACGGGAGGGTGTGTCTCTAAGAAGCCATGTTGTGTACTTTGTACTCTTTCTATGGAGCTTACCTTCACAGGTCCTTGCAGTGAGGACAGGAAGTGGAGTAGAAGAGTAGAAGACGAGTGGCGCTCCACCTGGAAAGGAGTGCTAGTTTAAGTCACTGGTGTCCAAAATGTTAAAAAAAAATGTAAAAAATCAAGCAAAAGGGCACAATGTCAAGAGAACATACCATTCACACTCACACATATGGACAATTTGGAGTTAAAACTGTTATTTTTAAACATTTTACTGACAGCAAAAGTGTTAAAAAATGACTAACTCTGTTAGTTCTCCTGCTGGTACCAATATATGTGCAGGGATGCACATTAGACAATTATCGGACTCGGTCAAGACCGTGTTGATCCAAAGTGAAGAAGCGATATCATAAAGTATGTAATAATGCATCAGAAAATGGCCTCCATCTGTTAGCGTGTGTCAGTGAAAACATTGAAATGTAGATTTAGTCCATCAACGCTCGCCCCCCGTCTCCGCTGATTGGGTGCCCCTGTGCCCTTCGGGTTGCCATGGAGACGACGGTACAGCCGCTCCACGGGCTCAGTGTACAAAGACAACAATTTATCTTAGAAGAGGATTCGGGAAAAAATAGTAATAATTATGCTAATTAAGAGGGAGACGTGATGTTGGTGGATGTGATTCAGCTGAAAAACACCATAATAATAAATTCCACATATTGTTGCTCATAACTCAGCATTATCTTCTTTTTAAAGGCCGAATTTGACATACAGATATTGTATTGTTAACTTTAGAGTATATTCCAGCCTAATGTTCAAAAATATTGATAATAAATCACTTTATTGAGCGCTTTTGTAGCAGTCTGACTAACTTATAGAAGGCTAACGGAGATTGGGCAGAAAATTCAGAGTTGTCGTTTGGCGACCTCTGGTGGTCATACTTAGAACTGCAACTGCCTAGAGGTTCTGTGAGGGTTTAATGCAAATTAATGTATTTATTTGATGAAAAAGTAAGGCTTATTATAAGACAAGAGCGAGTTTTTGTGAATATATGATTAACTTTGAGTAATACAATAGAAAATATCTATAGATTTAGAATTCACCAAGAGAAAAAGGATAAAAAGAATGTACACTGGAATTTGTCTCTGCATTTAACCCCTGTAATAATAATAATAACCATCATCATCATAATAATAATAATATAGCTGTGAAAAGTTTATGCCTCGGGTATGATAGCAGATGTTTCCGCATGATGCTCAATTTATGGAAGAGCTAGAGGCAGGAGATGCCAGGTATTTTAATTTGACTCTGTTATCTTGCCAGAAGCTAATGCTAAAGCTATTTCACCATCTGACAGGCGAGGGAATGAACCCGGCAACTTCTCTTAATCCATCATGAATGCGCCAAAAACCGGCCTGACAGCGTGATGGTGTTGTTGTTGTGCCCCCCCACCTCGACTTCTGCATCGCCATGCATTTTTCAAAGCTAACATCTGTGGAGTCAAAGGTTATCCGCAAGTGGCAAGATGACAGGTTTTTTTTCTGTTGGTGTGGTCCCTCAAACGGCCACCAGGGGGCAGAAAAGGTCAACATAGAGTTTTACAGGCAGAAGTGAACTGAATAGTAGCACTGCATTTAACTAACATGGACTTGGGAGCTATGAGAAGGAGATGGAGGGTTTTTTTCGGGGTGGGTGGGGGATGTTTTTCCGTGTGAAGGTGACTCGGGATTACTACTTCCCCATTCCGCAATCTTTCCCTCCCGGTATCTGGACGCCATCATCGCCCGGCGGAATGAGCTCCCGCCATCCTCGTCCTCATTACACGCAGGCTCAACAAGGCTTTCCCGGTGTTGACAAGGCACAAGACAACCAAGATGGCCGACAAAGCTGAGGTCAAAGAGGACTCTCACATCAAGCCATCTTGACATTTCTTCTTCTTCTGCACTTTTCCCTCCCCCGTCTGCATCACTTTTGTTTTTCTTTCATTTGCTCTGGGAGGCAAACTTAACCAAAAGGAAAGCAGTGAAATGTCAGGAGGTGAGCACCTCAACCTTTCGACATTTGCCGGGATAATCAATCAGGCTGACGGCGTGCGCCCGAGGAGGCCACTCGGGCTCACGGTGTAGCTGGCGCGGCGGGCGCGGGGAAGCGGCCCCTTCTCGCTACAAGTAATTAATTTGCAATGGAGGCAAGGAGCAATTAAAGAGACGGCACGCGGGACGTCGTCCACGTTTGGCCTCGCTGCTTCTCTTTCTGTGTGCCGTGAGAACAGTAATGACGATAATGTCATTCCATTAGCTCGCTCGGCCATTAGGATGGACCTTCAGCGCTGCTGGACACCGGCGGAAGCATTAGTAGCCGAAAATACATCACACGGCCGTCTCCTTTCGTGCTCGCTTTGACTTACTGACCAAAATATGGAAATCAGGAGCGGCTGCTGGTTGCATTTTTATTATTAATGCATGTTCAACTATCAATCAAAAGTCACATCAGCTACTTTGAAAGCAATAACAACACGCTGCTTGATACATCACAGCATATCATAGCATAACTGGCTACTTGCAATGGTAGGGTATATCCGTATACTGTACATCAAGGGTGTCCAAAGTGTAAATTATGTTTGTTTTTTTTTAATTGGCTCTTGGTATATTCTAAAAATACAATTTGCAGCGGTGCTGGAGCCTATCACAGCTGTCTTAGGGCGAGAGGCAGGGTACACCCTGGACTGGTCGCCAGCCAATCACAGGGCACATATAGACAAACAACCATTCACACTCACATTCATACCTATGGACAATTTGGATTCGCTAATTAACCTAGCATGTTTTTGGAATGTGGGAGGGAGCCTATCCCGGCTGTCTTCGGGCGAGAGGCGGTGTACACCCTGGACTGGTGGCCAGCCAATCACAGGGCACATATAGACAAACAACCATTCACACTCACATTCATACTTATGGACAATTTGGAGTCGCTAATTAACCTAGCATGTTTTTGGAATGCATGGGGAGAACATGTAAACTCCACACAGAGATGGCCGAGGGTGGAATTGAACCCGGGTCTCCTAGCTGTGAGGCCTGTGTGCTAACCACTCATGCACCGTGCAGCCTGAAGACAAATTATTATTCATAATTACTCACACAGGAGTGATGATGCAACTCCACAATAGAAGAAAGAATGTCTGGTGAGGTTTTAAGCTGAAAATATAAAAACGTCCACAAGGTGGCAGAAGAGCTCAGCCTGCATCTCTCCCAAAGCAACCAGGAAGTAGAAAGGTATCAAGCTATATGTAAACATTTTTGTGTTGTTTAGACATTTTGCCTAAATACATATGGATAAATTTGTGTCAAGTTATGCTTAAAATGTATCTTTTTTCCTGAAACTTAGCTATGTTCTACTGCTGATTACTTAAGAACATTGATATTGGGATATTTGGGAATACGCCATGGCTATATAGATCTTGAACACAGTATTCCGTGTGCCTGGAAAATCAGTCAAAATCATGAAAAATATCCTAAGAGGGACGGCTTATGAAAAATGGCTGGGATTGAATGGCAACTCCAAATTTACGGGAGTTGGTTTTTGTCACCATAAACCGTACTGTACTTGATGGCGTTCGCGTGATGTTGTCGTTATCAAGTGTGACGAGCGTGATCGTGAATGAAACGTCCATTTGTTGGCCTCCTTAATTGCTGCTGATGGATTTGGGGCCCACCCGACTCCTCAACGCTTGTCATCTAAACGTGATTTATGATACCCGGGCAGCGCTTGTCGAGTTTCATAAACACACACACGCACATACGGACACACAAAAAGGAGCGTCCCGGTGATTTAGTGATTCACGGGAAGGAAAAAAAGTTTCAAGGCCGAAAAGATGAAAGAGGTCTGGTAAAGATGGATGACATCGGAGGGAATCTGGGCAGCACGTGGAGCCGAGCGGCAGCTGCTCGGTGGCGTCATTGAAGACCCCCCGCCCGGGCTTCCGGGTTGCATCGAGCGTGCTTTGTTGAGCAACTTGGCATCTCGAAATGGGAAAGGGTAAAAGAGGCAAAGAGGGAAATCTGTTCATGACCTCCTGGCAGCGCTCCATCGACATTTAAAGGAACAGTACGCATCCTCTTTAATATCATGTCTTATATCTCATAGGAAAATTGTTGAAAGTCCATTTTTTCCGTGATTTGGGTCATATTTCCATACAAAGTTTACCCTCAGGACCATATTGGTCCTGTTGAGTCCCATTCCACTCCCAAATGGAGGTGCTGCTGGGGTTCCATTGGACATGACTCCCATTGGTTTCAATGGAACTCAGCCTGACTGCTGATCTGATCTGATCCCAGGATGCAACACAGACACTACTTATATAAAAATGATTTCAGGGACCATTTGGGGACCTCGTGGTAAAAAGACAGGAATTCATTGCATGGGAATGTCTGTCATTTCATCATCAAAAATATCTTCAAGTTCAACGCACATCAGGTGAGGTCGTTTGTAGCCTGGAGTCAAAACTCACTTTTTCAGGGTGTTTTTTTTTTCCCACTTAGAGAAATCTAGAAAGATTTCTGATGTTTTTTTTTTTTTTTTTTTTTTTATAAAGTGCATCACTGCTATGAAGCACGGGCTCTGACAGGTACAAAACACACGGTTCACTCCCAGTCCAGTCCTACTGAGGTGTTGATTCATCTTTCGAAGAAATCAATAGCAAAAGTTAGACTTCTCTTAATAGGCTTTCAGCACCAGGAAGTGTCCCACCAAGGAACCAAAGGAACCATCAAGTGGTTGTCCCCACATCTGCAGCCATGCTCGACCCTCGTCCGTTCCATGGAATGATACCGTTAACGCTGCAACTGCACACCGGGACTCTCATTTCCTGTCAGATGATTTTCCGTGCCAAAAAAGATGTATTTTTTTTTTTCCCTTGTGTTTTTCCTTTCAGGCGGCTGATATTTAAAAATGTCTGCTGAGGGCATGAGCACCCAAAATAAACTAATTCATTTCACCTCCCAGGGGGGTGGGGATGAGCTGTTTTTCTTTCATTAAAGGAGGCAACGTGCATGTTGGGGTGGTGGGGGGTGTGGGGGGCTCTTCCCGCTTGTTGCTTTCCCTCCTCCGTCATCGTCAGGCATCAAAGTACTCCCGCAGACGCTTTTCCCGATTTTAACTCCCTTTCACTCGCAAGTACTTCAATTCATCGTTCTGCATGTGTCGGTTTCTGTACCTGGTCTTTGGGACCGCGTACTGGAGTCACTCGAGTAGCCGACTGAACCTGTGCCCAAAATGTGGCCTGGGGGTCATTTGCAGCACGTGGCTGTTTGTTTTATTGGCCTGCAGCATTTTTTTTAAAATATAACTTAAAAAGGGAACCTGTTTATCGCATTTACATTACAAGAAAAAAGCCATAATTATGAGAAAAAATTTTTTACAAGAAAAGTAAAAATATATTTAAAAAAAAGTATTTTTTTCCGGTACTAAACATGTAATATTATAATATTATATATAAAAGTAATAATTTAAATATTTAAAAGAAAAAGAAAAAATGCAGTTACAGTAATAATATTATAGATATAAAATCAAAATATGATGAGGATAAAGTCATGACATTATATAAGAAAAATTTACAAAAAAAATAAGAAGAAACTGGAAAATATTTGGAAATTTTTGCCCTCCAAAAAACACCAAAAAAAATCCATATTCTACGCTGGAGCCTATCCCAGCTGTCTTTGGGGGAGAGGCGGGGTACAAATATATATACACACAACATCTTAGCATATGCTCTACAAAATATCAAAGTGACCCTTGTATCTTGTGAATATGTATTATGTAATACATAGCGAGTATAAATTTACTAAAAGTACTTTAAAGTGTAAATTCCAGCATCTGTACTAGATTGTGTACAACCCACTTCCAATAGCTATCATGGCACCTCTGACACTTATCTAAAATTAATATAAAATACTCTTACATGACACCACATGTTGATGTCGGGACTATTTCCAGTTTCCGGAGTCATTAGCAAAGAGTGTTAATAAGTAGGCCGCCGCCATGCTTTGTTTCGCCTCCATTTCAACACGTGAAGAATATATTTTTAATGTTTGCTTTTAGGAGTCGCATGCACGCTCCTCTTAGCTCTCACGACCCCAACAATTTGGAAATGAACGGCACGGCAAGGCACCATTACAGACGGAAGCGTGCTTTGTGAACCGGGAAGACAATGCAGGGTCTTCCCTCCAAACCTGGAAGGTCCTGAATGTCCTGCTAAGATGACAAGGAATGATGTAGCACAGGCGGCCATGTTGGTGCATCCAAACCAATGCTTTGTTTTGTTTTTGGATGGAGTTTTTCCTTGCGTTGCTCCATATGGAAGATTAATTGAGCGAGAATCCTACTGGTTTTAATGGACACGGGATCGGTCTGAGGTGCTTTGAGGAACCCGGTTGATTCCGAGGCAGACAAACCGCCTTTGATCTTCTTCTTCATGCTTGTTTACAATAAACAATTTAGAGGAGATTTACGGCGCATCAATGAAATATTGAAATGCACTCCCGGGTTGAGGCCGCAGAGTCGAAGATTATGCATGAATGCGAGATTGCCGCCGCCATCGCTTCTCCTTCCTTGAGCGCGCCTTCCCCGCCTGATAATGCAAACAATAATTCACCGGGTAAACATTCCGGTCGACAGCCATTTCTGGAGCGTTTCATCCTCCCTTATCCCAACACGGAGGGGGTGGAATACGTTAGCGGCTTTTGTGGAGGCTCGCCGTGCGTTGAGAAAGCGCAATCGTTTCCATTATTTCCGCTGAATGCACCGTCAACCCGGTGAGCTGATTTGGCACCCGCCCCTGTCAAATGGCGGCCCCCCGAACACAAAAGGTGGTGGGGCGGGTGCCTCGCAGGGGCCTCTTTGTTGAGCTCCTGGGAGTTTGATTCGCTTTGGGGGGGGGGGGAGAAAGAGGAAGCGGAGTGCTGTTTGGATGCTCTTCTCGTGAAGCGGAAAGCTTGCACAACAGAGCCCACGGCGATGGAGGAGGTCACGCGACCGGTTCAATTTCTCACTAAACACGCCAAATGTATGCCAAGTCTGGCGGGGTGTTTCGCTTTTGACCTCCAAAGTGATGCGTTGGCTGTGGCCCTGCAAACGCGCCGTGCTCTCAGTCTCCAATTGGAAGAATTTGGAGGAGACCTAAGGTGAACATAGTGTTCCGTCGTGGACGTTATGATGCCTGGTCATACGCAAACACAAAATAACTGCAAGTGATGCCCATAAAAATGGCGATTTTTTAACCAAATCCCACAGAATGTATAGCGTAGCGCTACACTGGAGTCCATACAGTCAGAATGGAGTGCATGCGTCCACAGCAGGGTGCATACATGAAGGTATAATGGAGTGTGTACAAGCACACTCGGTGCATTCAGGTACAATGGAGTCCATACAGCTATCCTGGTAGTACTTGGAAGTTAGACCGGCATGCATACACCAGTGTTAGAGCGCATTCAGTTCCACAGTCCGTACAGGTACAATGCACTGGAGTGCATATACAGTAAACCTCGGATATACCGGACTCGGATATATCGGAAATTCGCTCACAACGGACAGATAAAAAAGAACTGATTTTTCTGTAATGCATTTCCAATAAAAATTCATTGCATATATCGGATTTTTTTATAACGGATTTCGCCTATTTCGGACAAAATCTCCGATTCGCCGAATCGTGACAGTCATTCGACGACGTCATTTGCAGCGTTTGCAGCGTTGCCTGCGCGTCCAGGTACATTGGAAACATAGTCAAGGAAGTGCCTTTTTATAACGGATAAAATCCGATTTACGCATATACCGGATATAAATCCGATATATGCGTAAAACTGACATTTTCCGGTATACGCATATAACGGATTTCGCTTATATCGGACAAAACCAGTGGGAACAATTGAATCCGATATATCCGAGGTTTACTGTAGTTAGACTCAAGTGCGTACAGCTACACTGGAGTCAATGCAGCTAATCCGGAGTGCATACAGATACAGTGGAGTCAATAGAGCCAAAACGGAGTGCATACAGATTTGCTGGAGTCAATACAGCTAAACCGGAGTCCATACAAATACAGTGGAGTCAATACAGCTAAACCGGAGTGCATACAGCTACACTGGAGTCAATACAGCCAAACTGGAGTGCATACAGATACACTGGAGTCAATACAGCCAAACTGGAGTGCATACAGATACACTGGAGTCAATACAGCCAAACTGGAGTGCATACAGATACACTGGAGTCAATACAACTAAACCGAAGTGCATACAGTGGAGTCAATGTGGCTAAACTGGAGTGCATACAGATACGGTGGAGTCAATACAGCTAAACCGGAGTGCATACAGATACACTGGAGTCAATACAGCTAAAGTGGGGTGCATACAGATACAGTGGAGTCAATACAGCTAATCCGGAGTGCATACAGATACACTGGAGTCAATACAGCTACTAAACCGGAGTGCATACAGATATGCTGGAGTCAATAGAGGTAAATGATAGTGGTTACAGCTACACTGGAGTTAATACAGTTAGACTAGATGTGGCCTATTGATGAACATGTTTGGTAATTGAATGCATCACCGTCCAGGCTCTTCAGCAGGTGTGTCATGTGACCTAAGGATATAAAGCAGTGTGCAGTCGTCCAACCATCCATGCCTGAAAATCAGCTTCATGCTAATGAATTGTGAAAGTAAGACTCCCAGGAGATGACTCCATTGCATCGTTGGAAAACAATCAACCTGTGGGAAACATGCGCGCTATCAGCGGATTTAAAAATAAAAGGCCTCCGGCTCTGGAGAGAGTGCTGCTCACTCCTCCTACCCTCCTCCTCCTCTCTTTGTTTTCTTCATCATTCATGATATTTTTAAAATGTACCTCGTGTTTTTTTAACGCTGCAGTGAAACTTTAACTTTAACATTGCTGGGGATCGGACCATCATGACGGCGGGGGTCACCTGTGTTTCCAAGCCAATGTTCCCTTTTTGGCAAGCACACGACTACTAAGACTCGGCGTTCTTATTAGTGACATGTTTACGCTTTGTGTGTCGTCATGGCAACACAGGGTCCCAGAGACACCCGCTGCGTGGAAACGACTTTTACCATCTTTTAATGCGGTTCTAATTTGCACCGCCGACTTGCGACCGATGGCCTCCTACGACTGATGTCTCACTCCAACTTATTATTTATTATTAAAAGTCACGGAAATTGACACATAAGCACGCTTGTGGGGGGGAGGGGGCACGGATTCACTGTGATTACAAAGTTTCGGGGCTCCGTCGCTTGGACGTTTCGAGCTAAACTTTGCTGGAAAGAACTTGTATGAAAAGCTAAAAGATTTTTGATATCATCGTTCCAGGTGAGAGATTGTGTCAGCAGGGGGTTGTCGCAAGGAATCGGATTAGCTAACGCTGCTATAAGTATGATAGACTCTAATCTTTCATGTTCATTAACACGACACGTGAAATTAGCGGCCCGAGATTCGTTTTCTTCCGTCATTTACATTTCAAATATCGCCATCCTTCGCGTGCCTGGTGGTGAGCGGCGATGCGGCGTGGGCAACGGGAGATGGGAGCAATTAGGCCGGGAATATTGAAAACATGTCAGAGGTGATGAAAATCCTCCGGCAAAAAATAAAAAAAAGTCACTTTTAACACGAGATGATAGCCAGGCTAAGTTCTTCCAAGGCTGATGAGATCTGACAGGGAAAGCCTTTCAATTTCAGGAGGTGTAACATCTTCTGCACTCGCTATCGGTTTGATTTTTGTCCTCAAGTCCCGTGGGGGGGGGGGGGGGGGGGTACGTTGGGTCACATGATCATAGAAGACGGACAGGCGTTGCAGGCTGAAAGACATGAAGAGGATTTTGAATGTTTGAATTACTGAGGAGAATCGGGGCTGCTCGAAAGCTGACGAGATATGATCTTTCACCCCGGCTCATTCGCACATCTTAGGGTTTAAAAATTGATATATCAAAAGGCTGAAGTGAAATAATATTGCAAGTTAAGCGGACTAAAATCCAGGGAGAATTGTGCGGCTCGAGTGCTGATGAGAAAATAAGCATAAACCTGACCTAAGATCTGTGATTTTCAGAAATAGACAGTATTCCCGAATAATGTAGATTTTAAACATGGTCAAGTTTGTCATGGAAGTGAAAACGGAAAATGGTGCTGCTCGAGTGCCGATGAGAAACAGGCGTCACCTTGACCTCCAACACCAGTTTCACAAAAAAACATCATGTTTAATATGATGTCTCATAAATACATAAGTTTCCGACTTCGTTTTGATAACTATGACGGTCAGAGTGCCGAATAGACACCACTCTGTGTCTCGTAAAAAATGGGTCACGGGTCAAAGTTAGCCCCTTTCACACAGAAATCCCAATCAACAAGACATTTCTGTCTTGGTTAAACTCGACTTGTAGATTTTAAACATGGTCAAGTTTGTCATGGAAGTGAAAACGGAAAATGGTGCTGCTCGAGTGCCGATGAGAAACAGGCGTCACCTTGACCTCCAACACCATTCATTCATTTTCTACCGCTTTTCCTCACGAGGGTCACGGGGGGTGCTGGAGCCTATCCCAGCTGTCTTCGGGCAAGAGGCGGGGTACACCCTGGACTGGTCACCAGCCAATCACAGGGCACATATAGACAAACAACCATTCACACTCACATTCATACCTATGGAATGTGGGAGGAAACCGGAGTACCCGGAGAAAACCCACGCATGCACGGGGAGAACATGCAAACTCCACACAGAGATGGCCGAGGGTGGATTTGAACCCTGGTCTCCTAGCTGTGGGGCCTGTGCGCTAACCACTAGACCACCGTGCCGCAGAGTGCCGAATAGACGCCACCCTGTGTCTCGTAAAAAATGGGTCACAGGGTCAAAGTTAGATCCCAACTAACTAAAACTAACTAAGTTAGTTAGTTAGATCCCAATCAACAAGACATTTCTGTCTTGGTTAAACTCGACTTTGGTGCCGCCACCCTTACGGCCACCGTGCTAATACACCGATGCCATAAAGGCTCGACATCGATTCGCCGTTTCCAGCAGCGACGGAAATCGGGAAAAATGTGTCTTGCGAAAGGTCTGCAATTAAAAACGGTCCAAGCTGTTCTGTGGTGATGTTTCTCACTGTGGGCGTTCACCTCTCCATGCATCAAACACCTATTCCGATGTCGCATGCGTGCTGAGACTCATTCGTCTCCACGTCTTCACACCTCAGATCAACACTGCAGGAATAGGAGGAGGGGGCTGGCTGGGTGGGGGGGTTTGGAATGATGCGTGGGAGGTGCCGTAGTGTACGGTGTCGGCGCCCCGCAGGAAACGAGCTCCATCGCACAGCCGACTGTAACGGCCCCGTAATTAGAGCGCTGATTAGTTTGGACTAATGAGGCAAAAAGAGTGATCCCACTCGCACGTCAGTGTCACCGGGGCGAGAGCTGCGGCGCATGATAGCCGCCATGATGGCGGCCGCTCGCTCGTTAACCTAATTAACACCAGGTGAACGGGCCGTGATGGAGAGGTTGCTGCGGCAGTCACTTTGGGAGGTTTGGGGGAGACAGCTGCTCGGCTGCCATTAACGTCGGCGTTTCTGACTTATGCTGCATTGCAGGGAAGTAGGAAATGTTGGAAATTTCAGATGTCTTATAAGCTAAGGTGCTCAACCCCCCCGCCATCGCCTTCCAGTGACAAGCAATAGTTCTCGGGTATCTTGCTGAAGAGGTGAGACGCACATTAACTGACGGCGCATTAAGTCCGAAATCAACGTCCTTCCATTGAACATGGCGCGTTACTTTTGGGGGTCTGCAACCCAGCAGTTGAGAATCATTGCAATAAAATGCCACTCAACGGCAGGCCCATAAATAAGGTAAATGTATTCATTAGTGGGGGTCTCATTTTAAGTGCATTTAGTAAGCTCTAGTGGGAAAACACCATTTTTATGTGTCTGTAGCTTTAATGCAAATGAGCCGAGTTGCCAAAAAGTGCTCTTCACATTAACAAATTCCAATCCTGACAACCTCCCAGACACTGGAGTTTATGTCGGATCATGATCCCGGATGATGTCGATTGTGTGTCCGCCTCGACGCCGGCGCAATCGTGCCCAAGATCAGCAGCAGAACTATTCAAAGAGATGTCAGCATTCAGAGGATTAGCTAGCTCTAGCTAGCTAGCATTGAGACGTCGCCGGATCAGGTGTCACGGTTCCAGAGCGGCGATACAAGATACATGAGATATCACGAGCAAGCGGCTTGAAAAACAAAAGCGTTCATCTGGTGGCTCCCGAGCCCTTCCTCACCTCGGGGGTGCGTGCGCCTCATTAGTGATGTCAGACGTGAGATAACGGGCCTTATTATGCTCGTCCGGCCAGACGGCTCTTTAGCGTGTCATATCTTAAATGAGTCTTGATTGCGGAGATTTATCCGGAAGGGAACTAAAAGCACATGGCCCGGCGAGTGTGTGTGGTGTCTATTATCACGACGGCGGCAAAGCAAAAAGCCCCCATGGCAGGAACACAAAGCGTATTTAACCACAAAATAGGAGAGCGAGGCAAATAAGGATGGAAAAGTCGGCCGGCGTGACAGACTTAAGTATCCTATTACACCATGGTGACGCTTTCATCTGTTACTTCAAGGCGGAAGAGTAGATAATAAGCGGTGTTATTGGGCCATCTGATGCGCCCTGAGCCCTCCATTAGCGCGTGGCCTGCAGCACTCTCGCAGAGCCCGGCTCTTCATCAACGAGAAGGCTACAAGAAAGATGCCACGATTGCGGCGTTCCATAAAAGTGAGAAACAGGGTAGGAAGTAGAAGTAGCGCTGTCTCAGTTGGACGCCGCAGAAAAAACATGGCCGACGACCGCTGCGACGACAGCAGGGACTATATAGATTTACTACCCGCTGACTGGCTGAGTGATTGGCAACGTGATTGTGTGGAGCATGGTGGGGGAAGCGTCGCTGTCTGGGAGTCCACGAGTGATGCCGGTACAATGGAGATGTGGTTCATTAAAACCCAATTTGGACTACACTGATGGGGAGCATGGCCTCGCAGTGATACATACAGGATGTCTACATTGTCTTCTTGGTGGGAGCCCCATTCTTAGCTAGCGCTGCCTTAATCCTTCATGATGACATCACTTCCTTCCTTCCTTAATCCTCTTGGAGCACCCCTTCATGATGACATCACTGGTTTCCTTCCTTACTTCCGTCCGTCATGGTGACATCACTTGTTTCCTTCCTTCCTTCCTTCCTTCCTTCCTTCCTTCCTTCCTTCCTTCCTTCCTTCCTTCAGCGTTACTGACTCATGCTGCATTGCAGGAAAGTAGGAACATTGGAAATTTCAGATGTCTTATAAGCTTCCTTGCTTCCTTCCTTCCTTCTTTCCTTCCTTCCTTCCTTCCTTCCTTCCTTGCATCCTTCCCACCTTCCTTCCTTCCTTCCTCATTTGACTCATGCTGCATTGCAGGGAAGTAGGAACGTTGGAAATTTCACATGTCTTCTCAGCTTCCTTCCATGCTTCCTTCCTTCCATCCTTCGTTCCTTCCTTCCTTCCTTCCTCGTTTGACTCATGTTGCATTGCAGGAAAGTTGGAAATTTCAGATCCTTATAAGCTTCCTTCCTTCCATCCTTCCTTCCATCCTTCCTTCCATCCTTCCTTCCTTCCTTCCTTCCTCGTTTGACTCATGTTGCATTGCAGGAAAGTTGGAAATTTCAGATCCTTATAAGCTTCCTTCCTTCCATCCTTCCATCCTTCCTTCCTTCCTTGTTTGACTCATGCTGAATTGCAGGGAAGTAGGAACGTTGGAAAAATTTCAGATGTCTTCTAAGCTTCCTTCCTGCCATCCTTCCTTCCTTCCTTCCTCGTTTGACTCATGCTGCATTGCAGGAAAGTAGGAAAGTTGGAAATTTCAGATCCTTATAACCTTCCTTCCTTCCATCCTTCCTTCAGCGTTTCTGACTCATGCTGCATTGCATGAAAGTAGGAAAGTTGGAAATTTCAGATCCTTATAAGCTTCCTTCCTTCCTTCCTTCCTCCCATCCTTCCGTCCTTCCTTCAACGTTTCTGACTCATGCTGCATTGCAGGAAAGTTGGAAATTTCAGATGTATTATGAGCTTCCTTCCTTCCTTCCTTCCTTCCTTCCTTCCTTCCTTCCTTCCTTGGCCACTCCATCACCTTCAGCCTCACAGCAAGGCACTTGATCATCTTGGGCTCCTCTTCATGTTGGAAAACGGCCATGAAGGAGGTCAAGCGCTGCTTCAGATTGTTGGAATCCACGTTTCTCCCAAATCAGGGGTGTCCAAAGTGCGGTGAGGTTATTGGCCTGCGGCACGTTCTAAAAATAAAATTTCACGAGAGAACTACAACAAAAAAATGTCCGACTGAGCAGTAATTTTACAAGAATAAAGTCAAAAAATGAAGTCACTCTTCCACCAGAGGACATCCAATCACTTTGGTGGGGGCCAGACAGTGTGATGCATGGATAACAAGGCGAGGAGGCGGGCGGAATGCAAGTTTCATTATTTCAATCCCCTCCAGCAAAGACTTCTTGGCCAAACGAGAGGATTAACACGTTGATTACATGCACGATTAAGTGGAACTGCACGCCAAGCGACGGCCTGGAGGGAAACATCGGAAAACACAGACACTTCCATTATTTCAGCATCTGACCTGCTGATTTGGCTCCCGGTTGGGCGACCATGTCCTAAGAGACGGGCGTTCGATTCCATGTTGTACCGCCACAATGCTTTGTAAGACCTGCTAGCATACGTGTAATACAAACAGCTCTTCAGCGGCGAATGGACACTGAAGGCTGCCATGTTTATCAATCAATGTTGCTCAAAGATTGGTCAAAAAACAGCAAAGTCAGTTCGACTTATGGGGTTTTATAGCAGCCTCACTGGCAACACAGTCGGGGGTGCATGTTTTGACACATTTTCACCCTTTTGTGTGCAGCGGTTTCAGGAGTTAGCATGAGTGTAGAAAAAGTAAACACATTTCACCAAAGTACAGAAACTATTCCATGTTTGTTGATTTCACCGTTTTTAAGGTTTTTTTCCTCGCTTCTGTCGCCAAAGTTCAATGATTTCAAGCTCAATCATGAGCAGACTTATTTTTTTTTTAAAGATTTTTGCAAAACCATCTGGCAAGCGAAAGGACATTTGGTGTGTTTTGACAATCCTAGCTTTTTAAGGTTGTTATTAAAGGTCCAAAGTCTCCTCTCAAATAGAAAAAAAATACACAATGTACTCTATTCAAAAAAATACACCGCATCTATGTGCTGTTATTATGTAGCATCCTATTATAAGAGAGTATTACTCACTACTTATTTAAGTGACAAGGAGCATTACGTACTCTCATTTGCCTTCAAATCAATTTCCAAGCAGCACGCAGTCTTTCAATAAAACAAGACAAGAGGTACAAAATGACTGCACTTTTTTTTATGCCGGAGTCGGGGGGGGGGGGAAATTGCTCTCACTTAGCGAAATGACTTTGTCACCCAATTTCATCCCGCTGGAGAGCAGCCAGGGAACGCCTCATGCTCTGTAACGACACTTTTCGGACCATTTGAAAGTTCTTGCTGGAGGATTGTGAGGAGACGCAGTCCTCGGTGAATACAGCGGCGCCTTTTTTTTTTCCCCACGCAGACCGACATCAAGTGGGAGTTCTTTTTTTTTTTTTGCAATACTTTCATCCTAGCAAGAGTTTCAATGACTTCATTTCAAATGTCTCCAAATCATCTTGAAGATGTCACAAGGACCCTTCTGTCCAATGGTAAACAAGAAAGGCTAAGAGTGTCTCCTTTGAGTACGGCATGTCTACTGATGTCCATGTTATTATAAATACCAAAGACCGAGGAGCCAATGAGATGCCAGCTGAGGGTCCTCTCCGTTTCATTAAAGAAAATGAAAATAGGCTAAAAATGTTCTGTATGAAAAGTCAACAAAAACTGACTCCGTTGGTCTTCTACCAGAGGAGGTCCACTGTGGTCCAAAGTTCATCATCAGGTTTTTTTTTTTTTGGTCCAAACCCGCAAAATACACAAGACCGTGATCAAGCGGAAAAACTGGTTACAACTTAAATATGACATTAGAGCCCTCCAGACATGAAATAGCACCCCTACAATCATAGTAAAAATAGTAGACATGGGAAAAATAAGCCATTTAAGTCATTGTTGTTGCTGTAAATGCGTTCCGTGGGTGTGGGGGGGGTTTAGAGTTCAGTTTTTTTTTGGAATGCGGGGGTGCCCACATGAAGGGACTTGAAGGTAAAAGATCTTGACAATCACGTTCCCTGGTGAAGTGGAGCGACGCTCTCTTTCACACAATTACCTCCTCCTTCAGCGTTGCCGCGACCTCACCTCGCCTTCCGTTAGCAGCAGCTTCTGTCGTTAGCTCTGCGCGCTCCCGAAGTGGGGAGGAGGGGGCACTTGAAGGTGGCATTACTCGAGGGGAAGAAACACTCAAGACGCCTTCTTGGGTTTTCAGTCGTCACACACGACGAGGGATAATTGCACAAGGTGAGCTAAAATGGAAGAGCCCATGCTAATGCTAGTGGCATCATTGAGGACTTTGACACCTACGCTTACGGGAACGACAAGTTTTGGGTGTGAGTGAGTAAGATGTTTTTTCTGCGAAAATAAAACTTAAATATGACATTAGAGCCCTCTAGGTATGAAATAGCACCCCTACAATCATAGTAAACATAGGAAAAATAAGTCATTTAAGTCATTGCTGTTGCTGTTAATGTGTTCCGGGGGGTGTGGGGGTCAGACAGGAAGTGGTATAGGCGGTTCAGAGTTCAGTTTTTTTTTTCTTGTATTGCAACCCAGTAGCCCCTAGTTAGGGATTATTGTGCATCACACGTCTTTGAAGGAGTGTGCCCGTTTTCGAAAATAAAACTTATATATGACATTAGAGCCCTCTAGGTATGAACTAGCACCCCTACAATCATAGTAAACATAGTAGACATAGGAAAAATAAGTCATTTAAGTCATTGCTGTTGCTGTAAATGTGTTCCGGGGGGGTGGGGGTCAGACAGGAAGTGGTTTAGTCGGTTCAGAGTTCATTTTTTTTTTTCTTGTATTGCGACCCAGTAGCCCCCAAATTAAGGATTATTGTGCATCACACGTCTTTGAAGGAGTGTGCCCATTTTCGAAAATAAAACTTAAATATGACATTAGAGCCCTCTAGGTATGAAATAGCACCCCTACAATCATAGTAAACATAGGAAAAATAAGTCATTTAAGTCATTGCTGTTGCTGTAAATGTGTTCCGGGGGGTGGGGGTCAGACAGGAAGTGGTTTAGTCGGTTCAGAGTTCTTTTTTTTTTTCTTGTATTGCGACCCAGTAGCCCCCAAATTAAGGATTATTGTGCATCACACGTCTTTGAAGGAGTGTGCCCATTTTCGAAAATAAAACTTAAATATGACATTAGAGCCCTCTAGGTATGAAATAGCACCCCTACAATCATAGTAAACATAGGAAAAATAAGTCATTTAAGTCATTGCTGTTGCTGTAAATGTGTTCCGGGGGGTGGGGGTCAGACAGGAAGTGGTTTAGTCGGTTCAGAGTTCTTTTTTTTTTTCTTGTATTGCGACCCAGTAGCCCCTAGTTAGAGATTATTGTGCATCACACGTCTTTGAAGGAGTGTGCCCATTTTCGAAAATAAAACTTAAATATGACATTAGAGCCCTGTAGGTATGAAATAGCACCCCTACAATCATAGTAAACATAGTAGATATAGGAAAAATAAGTCATTTAAGTCATTGCTGTTACTGTAAATGTGTTCTGGGGGGGTGGGGGTCAGACAGGAAGTGGTATAGGCGGTTCAGAGTTCAGTTTTTTTTTCTTGTATCGCGACCCAGTAGCCCCTAGTTAGAGATTATTGTGCATCACACGTCTTTGAAGTGAGTGTGCCCGTTTTCGGAAAAAAAAAAAAAAAAAAACATTTTCACAAATAAGCGAGGATCCGCTGTCATTTAGCACGCCGTTTCATATCGATGCTAATCGCGCAGGTGTCCTGCTCTTGAATTTCCACGTCCAGAGTGCGTGGCTGGTTGTTTTTCACGTAGGAACCATTCAAATGCTAAGTGCATCAAGATGAAGCACCGGCGCCGACACCAGCTGCCCGATTCTTCCGTGAGCTGATTACAGCACCGGGGCAAGAAGAGGGGGGCTTGGATGTCAGCTTGAAATACAGTGTAACCCCCCCCCCACACACACACACACACTCCCCAGGGAGGCTGTTTTAGGTCCGGTAAAAGAAAAAAAAAACGGTGGGATGGGGACTTTACCTGCCGTGTGATGGAGAGTGGCGGCGAGTGCATTTGCACGGCCAATAAATTGCGGAGTGTGTGAGTACGACGGCTCGCTGTATTTACTCTCTGCTCCTCTTGACAGCTCTGTGAATGTGCTGTTTTTCTTCCTCCTTTTTAAAGTCCCTTTCCTGCACAGGGACAATTAAAGAAGGTTCCAGAGAGAGACTTTCACCGCTCCATTGATTTAATCCACACAGCGTCTCACGCCACCCGCCCCCACGCCCGGGAAAAAAAAAAATAAACACTGCGATAGAGGTGAGAATATTGTGCATGGAAAAAAAAAAAACTTTCCATACTGTAGCGTCGTGGCGTCTAATGGCACACTCCTCGTCTCATCGACTTGCAAGCGGCACTGAGCTGATTACGCTTGACCCTAAAAGTAATTGAAAGGCGGCTCGCCAAAGCAGGGAATTAATCCCATACGTTGAACGGAGAGCTTCATCACAAGAGGCCAAACAAACACACGACAATGAGCGTCATTATCGGCGGCGGGCGTCGTCTTTGTTGTGTTGTTGCTTCGCCGCTAAACCTCGCCCAGGGACGACGCGTCTCCGCACCCATGAAGACTAGCAATTATTTGACTTGGTCCAACACGTTTGTAGATTACACTGTGGAACATGAGCTTGGAGGCTCCCATGTTCAACCATCTGGGAAATACGGGGACTCGAGCCTTTATTGTGCATCCTCCTTATAATTACTGGAGGACTACTTCTAATAAGCAAGGTTATTTTTAGCTCTTGTTTTTTACCCAAGTGTGGCCAAAACATAAAGCCATTCAATCGTCCAATCATTGCCGAGTCTCAAGCGACTTTTTGGATATAAGAGACTTTTAGAACTTGGCCTTGCAGCGACACAGAAGTCACCCAAAACCAAAACGCACACACACAAATGCAAAATACACAAGACCGTCAACAACCGGAAAACCTGGTTACAACTTAAATATGACATTAGAGCCCTCTAGGTATGAAATAGCACCCCTACAATCATAGTAAATATAGTAGACATGGGAAAATAAGTCATTTAAGTCATTGCTGTTGCTGTAAATGTGTTCAGGGGGTGGGGGGGCAGACAGGAAGTGGTATAGGCGGTTCAGAGTTCAGTTTTTTTTTCTTGTATTGCGACCCAGTAGCCCCTAGTTAAGGATTATTGTGCATCACACGTCTTTGAAGGAGTGTGCCCGTTTTCGAAAATAAAACTTAAATATGACATTAGAGCCCTCTAGGTATGAAATAGCACCCCTACAATCATAGTAAACATAGTAGACATAGGAAAAATAAGTCATTCAAGTCATTGCTGTTGCTGTAAATGTGTTCCCGGGGGGGTGGGGGTCAGACAGGAAGTGGTATAGGCGGTTCAGTTTTTTTTTTTTCTTGTATTGCGACCCAGTAGCCCCTAGTTAGGGATTATTGTGCATCACACGTCTTTGAAGGAGTGTGGCCATTTTCGAAAATAAAACTTAAATATGACATTAGAGACCTCTAGGTATGAAATAGCACCCCTACAATCATAGCAAACATAGTAGACATGGGAAAAATAAGTCATTTAAGTCATTGCTGTTGCTGTGAATGTGTTCCAGGGGGTCGGAAGGTATTTTAGGTCATGTATTAGCAAGTACTGTATATTATACAACACAATGTTGTAATACACGTTGGCAGCGCTAATACTCTACTTCTTAAAATAAGAACTTTTTGCCTCAGAAGTATTTTGCTCACATTTTTATTTATTTTTTTTAATTATTTTTACATCATATTTAGCTGTTTTTTGTTTGAAGAGTTAAGGATGTTACTTTAAAACGTTCCCTGTACTGCTCGGGAAGGTTTGGAATCTGCAATCAATTATCCCAGATATAATTGATCGCAATGGGACATTTGGGATGAACTTTATCATGAAGGGGAACCCAAGCCGCCAATAACCGTTTGGATGCACATTCATGGCAGGAAACCCTTAAAGATTCACGCTTTCCGTGCCCTAATTTTGGGGCGGGACTAAAGCAGATCCTCCGGCGCTGGAGTGGGCGAGAGCGGAGCAGGAAAAAGAAGAACGTGAAGATGCCAAGCGGAGCTTTCATGTCCTTCCAGTCCTCCCTCTCACATGCAGGGAAGGCATTACTGGGAGAAATGTGCCGCCTGTGCTTCTTCACGCTCTCTGCTGGGATTTGTTTACACAAAAGGGAGACATTTGGACTGGGATTATCTCGGGCCCAGACCTCCAAGCCTCAGCTGTGGTGCCGTGCCAGAGAGGCTCCTCCTACTACCGCTGCCAAGCTCCTGAGACCGTGGAGCAAAACAGCGCAAAGTCGCACCATGTCGGAAAAGTCCACTTTGAAGGAGGGTGGGGGGACGTCTTTTATTTAGGTTCAAAAACACGGCGCTCAAAGTGTAAGAAGAGCATGAACGAGTATTATAACTGCCAGCTTTCACAATAGAAATCAAGTCAAATGGATCTGTATTGAGGTGATGGCCATGCTAAGCTGTTCAGATCAGTGTGGGTGGGGTGGGGCCCCACTCACACAGGAAACATCTCACAGCAGAACGTCCGCCTCATTAAAAGACGCCAGCCACATCCAATCACGCCATAATAGAAATAATAAGCCCGGCGAGGAGATGAAACGGATCCGTGCACATTTGCGGCATCATTGTTTAAAAATGTTCCGTATCCCGGCTTAAATGGGACCAGGCGGTGGAAAAAGATGGGAGTTCCACTTGCAAGGGGGGGGGGGGGGGGAGCCATTAGAGGAGACAATGATGACGAGTTGAATCTGTATTGTGTCACAGCGGTAGCGTCGGGATGGAAGGTGAATCCATCCGCTAATTAATCAGAGGCATTCCGGTCAATTACACCAGATCGGAAAAGGGGTGGAAATGATATCGGGACAATCGTTTGCGTCCCTGCGTGGGATTGCATGTTAACTCACATAAGGGCGGCCATTGTTGGAAGGAATGTTAACAAGCTATGTTGTGTTATATTACCGTATGTTGTCATATTTTTCCCTACATCCAACAAAACATTCATTCATTCATTTTCTACCGCTTTTTCCTCACGAGGGTCGCGGGGGTGCTGGAGCCTATCCCAGCTGTCTTCGGGCGAGAGGCGGGGTACACCCTGGACTGGTCGCCAGCCAATCACAGGGCACATATAGACAAACAACAATTCACACTCACATTCATACCTAAGGACAATTTGGAGTCGCTAATTAACCTAGCATGTTTTTGGAATGTGGGAGGAAACCGGAGTACCCGGTGAAAACCCACGCATGCACGGGGAGAACATGCAAACTCCACACAGAGATGGCCGAGGGTGGGATTGAACCCTGGTCTCCTAGCTGTGAGGTCTGCGCGCTAACCACTCGACCGCCATGCCGCCCTCCAACAAAACAGTATCGGTTAAAAGCACTGTCGATCAGATAAGCGTTTCCTCCCGTGGTGGGGGGGGGGGTTACATTGGCCAGGCGGAGGAAACGGATGTGCACCGTCACCGCAAGGATCAACGCTAACTGTCATTTAAGAGACATTACACGGTAAACGGATTGTGTCGCTTCAATGGCGGATTTCTTCACAAACGTTCGCCATCGGCTTGACAAGCGGCAGGAAGTCGAACAGGCGGCGCTGACAGCAGCCAAAACGAACAAGGTTTTTGTCCCAACCCCGCTGATCTCCTCTGGGCTGGTTCTTTAGCCAGGAGCTTTAGAGGGACTAGCAAGGAAGAGGGGGGGCACAGCAGAAAACGGGGCTAAACCTTCATGGTTCCTTCAAGCATGACAAGTCATGGCGGCATGTCAACAACATCCTTGCAGGTTAATCACTTCCTTTTCCATTTCCAGCACAATTTGACTGCACTTCTTTCTGATTGTTCCGCACACAACATCCTCTACAATTTCTGCTCCATGCACCTCAAACAAGCACTCAAAGTCTGGTTTTTTGTTTTTTTTTTCTTCCAGGGAGGCGGTGAAGTCCAGGTCAATCAGCGTTACTCTCCGGCTGCTTAGCTTTTTCTTAGCAAGAAGCCCCAGAGAACCTGACAGAGCCAATCACCAAGCGAGAGAGTCCGCACGTTCCCTCCAGAACGTCTCCCCTCATGTCCTCGTCATTCCATATTAACGTCCCGCCATCGACCTCCCGGGGTCGTCTGGAGTCTGGTTTCATCAGAGGCCGGAATGGTTTCTACTCTTTCGGGGCTCTTATCTACGTGACAGCTCGGAGCTTCTGATTGGCTGATTTGGTCTTAAAAGACACATTGGCTAATTAGACAAAACTTTTATTCTCACAGTCCACCTTATGGACACACTCGGTCCAATATATGAAATATTATAATTCATAGACGATGACCTCATTCTCTCAGACATTCACGCTCTTGTTCTCATAATCACTTTTAATCATTATTCATATTTTCTATGAATTATTTTAAACTTAAATACTTTCATTCTCTCACTCATACAGCATGTCCTCATACTATATTATTTTCACAATGTATATTTATTCTCTTATATTGTACATTCATATTTTAATACCCTCATTTTCTCATGCGTACATACTTTTATGTCAGATATTTACATCTCATACATTCCCATATGCTTCTCTCATGATTTTATCTTCTCATACATTTCATTATCTCATACTGTTGTACTTGTATTGCATGTCCTCATACTTGTATCATACTCTCATACTCTCATACCCTCATGCTCTGCTTTAATAGTCTCATAACCATGCTCTCAGCTTCTCCGACTCTCACTGTGATTCAGTGTTCATAATCTCATATATCCTCATACGCCATGCCGTCGTTTACTTTTTCTGTACTCGTTTCCTCTCGTGCTTTCATATTCTCATGTTCTCATAAATGTCCTGTAGCGCTTCTATGCCATGTCCTCCATTACCATACCATCTGTCATGCTGGCAGTGGTGTGTGTTCTCATACTTATGATTCCTCCTTCTCATACCACTTTAAAAATGTCATATTTTCATCGCTCAGATTTTCCATATCTCATACTTTCGTGCTCTCATAGTTACATACGAGACATTCAGTTCATGATTCAATGCTAAAAATCTCATATGTTCTCTCATACACTTTGATACTACTTCTACATCTTCTCATGCTTTCATACGCTCATCATACGTTTCTCATACAGTACTATGGTATGTTCTCATACATGCATCATCATCATCAGAAAATGTATTTTCCATCCTTTAAAACTCATGACTCCTCTTTCTCATAACATCACATTGTCATACTTTAAAAATGTCATATTTTCATCTGTCAGATTGTCCATATCTCATACTTTCATGCTCTCATAGGTACATACAGGAGATTCATTTCATGATTCAACGCTAAAAATCTCATGTTCTCTCATACACTTTGATACGTACGTGTTACTTCTATATCCTCTCATGCTTTCATTCTCATACAGTCCTGTGGTATGTTCTCATACATGCATCATCATCATCAGAAAATGTATTTTCCATCCTTTCTCATAACATCACATTGTCATACTTTAAAAATGTCATATTTTCATCTCTGAGATTGTCCATATCTCATACTTTCATGCTCTCACAGTTAGAGATTCAGTTCATGATTCAACGCTAAAAATGTTCTCTCATACACTTGGATACGTACGTGCTACTTCTATATCCTCTCATGCTTTCATTCTCATACAGTCCTATGGTATCTTCTCATACATACATACATTATCATCAACATTTTTAAATGTTCTTCCACCACCGTACGCGCATCATTTCATCCAAGATATCAAACCGACTTGAAGCTTTGAGACCGTCATGACTCCACACTCTCATATTCTCATATTCTCATATTCTCATGTCCACAATAAATAGTGTTTTTGCAGTGCCGGTGGATTACGAGCGTGTCGGCAGAGAGGTCGCGCCTGTACTTGTAAATTTGCATGTGAACAAGTCCCGCTCTCCTTGTTATCTCTCGTATTCGTACAACAGTCCCGCGTGGCGCTGCGGGATGTCAAACGCTAACCGACTGATAGCAGGAAATGTCAGCCCCATCCCTGAGAAAAAAAAAAAAAAAGGATGTGATTATTCTTGCCTGCGAAAGGTCACCGACGACGCCAAAAATGGAAGATAAATTTGGTAATGCCGCTGAGGCCTGTACACAAAAAGTCATAATTGGCTGCAGACATGCTCAACTAGTTGTCAAGATACACGTGTCATGTGACCGGCGGTGGCGCCCGAGCTCTCATTTAGTTTTATTCCACAGGTGGGCGGCGTTGACAGAAAAGATGGAGGAAGATTGCGTTTTATGGATTGTCAGGCGACGAGGGCCGTGTGTTGTGTTCTCGGAAAGGTTCTCCTCTGATGACTGCAGCAATTTACGCTAGTAGATGGAGCGCCGCCATGATAATGGCGGGTGCAACTTTTGCATGATTTACTGCATATTGAAGGTAATGTGAAGCGCAATCTCGGACCAGGAGCTATAGCGGTGGCGGTGGCGGTGGCGGGGGAGCTTTTGATGCTAGGCGCGACTCCCCGCTGAGGCCGGAACACGTTCGAACTCGGCCGACGCCACCCCCCCCCGTCGGCGCCTAACAATGCAAATAATTCAAATGATTTCTCTCCATGCGCTTGCTTGCCTCCAGAGTTAATTGAGGGATCTTTTCATGTTTTCAATTAGCGGCTTCTTTTTGTTCTTCTTACACGTCTGACATTTGTTCTAATTGCACAAGAAGCGGGCGGCATCACAACAACGGCCTCTTTCTTGTTTTCCCCCCGTCAATCTTCTCCAACGGCAAGGAGGAGTGAGTTTACGAATAATTACAGCAGAAGAAAAAAAAAAAAAAAACATTTCTCTCGCCTTTCTGCCTCGGAAAAACGACATATTCCTCTCAGGATGTAATTACGGTGAATATCGACGCGGCGTTGTAGGCAGCACATCTCTTATTCTGCCTCGTTAAGCCTCTCTTTCATTAACTATGCACTAACTTTAAATCAAAGCGTGGCGTAGAATGTGACTTTCAAGGAGTCCAACGCCAACCACGACGGAAGCGTTGGGCTGCTTTCGTTTTTTTTTTTTTTTTTTTAAAGTCGACATTCAACATGTTGACCACCCAAACACAGGAATAAGTATTCAAATAAACAAACATTTTCATGGGGATTTAGACGTATGCATGCCTCCACGCTATCACAATCATTCCATAATTCACAATACCACCTTTTTTAGTCTTTGAGTATCTTTATAATTTAGTGTATTTTTTTAATTCAATGGAAACGTTCTAATGAATAATAAACAACTGTGCCCTCCTGGCTCCTGATGGAGGTGGAAAGAGGCTAAAGCCTGAGGTCCCCTTCCCCTGGGAGGAAGCGGCAGATGCATGCAACCGTACTTGCCCCCCCCCCCCAATATAGTACACAGGCAACAGTCGGTAAAAGCCAGAAGCTCTTCAGAGTTCTGTCTCAAGCCGAGCCAGAAAGCCGAGCTGGGTAATCCCAAAGGGGGAGCTCAACACAGCCGCTGACTCTACCCCCTCAAATCCTGCTGGGTCAGAAAATCCACAGAACAACTGCAGGAGTGGGGGGCGGGGGGGGTCATACGTACAGTCGTGTTTGTCCCGAAGGAGAGTAGAACACGGGGGCCACTCCTGCCCAGTGGTGTTCCGTGACCGTTGAGGTCTCAGCTGATTTGGGGCCGCTTGTTCTAACATGGACCCCCGGCTACGCCACCCCCCCCAACCTTATCTCAGGAGGTTAAACATCATCAAGCTTCTGGTTCAGCGCTCTGAACTCTGCCGGCACAACAATCAATTTGTCCACAACAGACAGCGATGTCATTTCCTGTGCTGAAAGTAAGTCCGAATGAGAATTACTAGCAATGTTGAGAAAATGAGAATCAGACAGAATTAGTATTCCGTTTTCATATTCGAAGATGTATGCGGACCCGCGGGAAAACAAAAGTGGAACAATGTCCTTTTGTTGTCCATTTTGTGATTCCTACAATCTTTCTAATCTGCAGTCGTCGCCTGATGCAATACCTTCAATAAAGCTTTAGATTGGATTCTAACCCCCCCACCACACACACACACACACACATTGGGTTTTTGTGCATGGTCTTGTTGTGCTGCGAGCACACTCCCACACAAAGCGCTGTGAAGACGAGCTAACCTGCAGCGCACTGACACGTCTTTGTTGGAGACAACTAAAGAGACAATCCACTTTACTGGCCTGCTGACTGACATGCAATTGCACATCAGGCTTTGGAGACAGATTAGCTGCACAAGCCCGTCAGGATCAAACCCGACGGGCCTTGGATCCCTCCTCGCGGTCTACTCCTGCATGCCGCACCTCCAAGCAGACGGCTCTCGGCCCAAATTATTCATCAAGCCACTACTGGAAGAAGCTGAGAGGACAAAGGGAACAGACGGAATACTTACTAATTGTAAAAAAAAAAAAAAACGATGTTGTGCTAGCCCAGGAAGAGCAAAAGCACATCTATTATTTATGCAGCATTGACATTTTTGACAGTGTCAACTTTTTTTTTTTGACAATTCACTAACTTTGTCAAACTTTCTGTGGTAGTTTTTTTTATTTTTAGGTACCAATTACAGCATGTCGCTTCCACATGGGGCTGAAAGCACCTGGGGAGCGCACGTTGTTTATACTTGGCGGGTATCCAACGTCTTAATTGCCCTGCGGTACATTTTAAATATATAATGTAAAAAAAAAAAAAAAAACAATCAGTGGCCATTTTACAAGAATAAAGTGAAAATATTGAGGGGAAAATAAGATGCAATTTAGCCAGAAAAATGTAGTAGATTTTAGTCTTTTTTTGTAGCATAATATTGAACATAAAGAAAAAATATATTTAACATAAAAAATTAGCATTACCATGGCATCCGGAATATAAAGGGCTCAAGCCAAAAATCAGTATGTGGATCAAAAAGATCCGCTGTGGCGACTCCTTAAAGGAAAAAGCAGAAAAAACGACAAGAAAAAGTTGTTAAAAAAATGTAAAAAAATTTAACAATTTTTTTTTAATTGAAAAATTAAAATTAAACCTATTTAGAATATAAAATATTGAGGAAAAATAATTTTAGTAGTATAGAGCTAAGACTACGCAAGAAAAAATTTGAACAATTTTCTTTAAAATGAGCAAAAATGTAAGAAAAAAAAGCAAAGACTAAAGTTCATTGTAATAAAAGTCCTTTTTAACCAATATCACAAACCTGACATGCAGTTTTTGTTGATTATATAACGTCTTAGCATACCTAGCATAAACTACTACTGAACCCACAGGTATCCATGTTGTCACACGGCATATTCAGACATCAAAACACACTATAAACCTTGCAATCTACCTACACTCTGTGTTCCCAGCATCACATGAGAAGCTGTAGTAATTCTACACTTGATCAAACTTACTTAAGATTTGTCCGATTGCTGCTCCACTTCACTACTTCCTGAATCTACGCTCAAAAAGCATCATGGGAATTGCAGTTCTTTCAGCCATGAATGAGCTCCATCATTGTTTAAAGCGTGTGAAAAAAGTAGTATTATGCCCCCCCCGGCCCGTTTTTCTTGCGTTGGCCTGTCACTGTATTCCACTGAAACTGCACAGAGATCCTCTGGTTATTGATTCGTCCATCAGTGACAAGCGACCGCACGGATATCAGGACGGAAGATAAAAAAAAATAGAGATATATTATTATTATTATTATTATTGAGGAGCAGAATAAGCTTTTTGCGCATCTGGACAGACTCCACAGATACAATAAACAATTTGGATCAGCAGCTGACAGTTTTTATTGCTTGGCTGCTTTTAAAACACGAATGCGAAGCCAACTGCAGAAAATGAAATCCATTTGCTGCACCGTTTTCTATTTCTAAAATGACATGAAACCACTAAAGGACAATCACGGCTAAAATGAGATGAAGAATAGAATTAATAGGCATCTTTTATGAATTCAGTCATTTCGAATAGCAATTAGCATCTCAATGAGATGAGCTGAAAAACTTAAGATGGAAAACAAGTTGGACTGTTAACTTCAATTTGAAGAACAATCTCGTCATCGCAGGAGCGTCATGCTCGTTTAGAATCTTTGCGGTCATGTTTCACCTCCGCTTCTGGGCGTTTTCTCCTCTAATTGTTTTCTCATCCCTCTCTCGGGGATGCGTAGGCATGGCCTTATTATAGCGGCTGATCGATGTGATTTATAGCTTTAGGAAGCGAGACATGCAAACTTTCATCATCTCCCGGGGCTCAAGCAGAGAAATCAATCACACGCACGGAGTGACTGCGTGGAAAGTACTCTCGGAGGGGAGGGAAAAAAAAACAAAAAAACATCATGGAGTCCGGCGAGTGTGGTTTGCGTCTGCAAATACACAGTAGTGATACATTTGGAAAATAAATTGGAGAAACTGTTTAACTTGTTTTGTGTCTGCGAGCATGCAGATGGCCGCCTTGTTAACATAATCCCGTTGTGGAGGATAGCAGCATGTCCTACAGCTGTGTTGATTGTTCCCGCCAAGATTTCAACATAATCATTTTTGCCGCGTGGCATATCGAGGGGAGGAAACCCGTCAAAAAAATGTGACGGGGGATTTATTTTCACCGGTTAATGACAACTGACAGAAATAAAAAGGAGCACTTGAAATGATATTAACATGTCATATTAACATGTCATATTAACATGATTGCTCCTCCCGCCAGTTATTAGTAACCACCACCACATCGCACAGTAGAAACAAACATTCATTCATTTTTTTACCGCTTATCCCCACGAGGGTCGCGGGGGGTGCGGGGTTGTCCCTTTGTGAGGGTGAGGCTGTTTCTTTGGTTCAGCTTGATGTTGATCTTCTCTGATTTCAGATCAACATTTGCAATAAATGTGACTTTTTCGTCGTTCTCTTTTCGATTTACCATTGTTCACTCGCAATCCTCACACACTTAGTTAACTAATTGAGAGGCCGGACTGACTGTTGAAGCAAGTGCAAACCAATTCCACAGCACACGACTATGGTGCGTTCAAGGACACCAAACAATGTCACATGAGGAAAAAACATAGCATAAACACATTCATTCATTTTCTACCGCTTATCCTCACGAGGGTGGCGGGAGGTGCTGGAGCCTATCCCAGCTGTCTTGAGGCGAGAGGTGGGGTACACCCTGGACAAACAACCATTCACACTCACATTGGACAATTTGGAGTCGCTAATTAACCTAGCATGTTTTTGGAACGTGGGAGGAAACCGGAGTACCCGGAGAAAACCCCACGCATGAACATGCAAACTCCACACAGAGATGAGGGTGGAATCGAACTCGGGTCTCCTAGCTGTGAGGTCTGCGCGCTAACCACGCAGCTCTAGAAACAAACAATACAACTTTCCACAAAGTTCCCATTGCATAAAGTATGTGAATATGCAACACAGCCGTGTCGTGCGATTGCTCAACCCGCCAGTTATTAACCATAACTGAAACCTGGCATGATATGATAGAAATATCTTGAAATAATCCACTACATTTGCATTGATATTGCACTGTATGCTACATATCAGTGCCGGACATCTCCATCCAATCGTTCCAATCCAGTCAGTTATGAATGATTACAGACGACTTACGTAATAAAAATATAATAAAAAGAAACTCACCCACCAAGTCTAAAATCCACGGTGCGCCGACTTGTGTCTTAACACTGGTAACAAAGCTGTGTTGTATAATTAATGCAATCGATCATTCTACCAGTTCTGACAGTATCTGGGACAGTACAAAAAAAATACACACTTGAAATAATCCAAAAGACCAAATCCAGTGTGCTCCGATTCACACACACACACACACACACACACACACGAGCCTTGCTGAATAATTAATACAATCATAGGATGTCCTGAAGGCAAGATTTTATAGTAAGCATATTTTTGTGTGCAGCGTTTGGGTTTGTTAAAAGGCAAACAACGAACGGGACTAAAAAAGAATCACTGGTAAGATTGACGGCGAGACTTGTTTTTCCTATTGATCGTTGTCATGCTCCGAGCTGATTGCTAACAGCTTTGGGACAATGAAAGCCTACTCAAGACCACATTGGATTTTTCTTAATTCCTTTTTATTCCTGATGCGTGGCATCGAGTTGCTGCCAGACAGGGGTATTAAAATCAACATAAGGTGAGCGGTTTTAGTCAGTGTCGATCGATGCGGCACATTTTAACATCCCACCTCGGGGTGTAGGGGGGGCTAAGGCGTACAATGGCGTGAGTGTCTTGCTGCATGTCCGAGAAATGGACACCATTAAAGTTTGTGTCGGATAAAAATAACATTTTACCATTTTTATTGGTCAAAATAATCTGTAGCGGAGAACTATCTTTGGTTTATCACAGGTATCGAAAGTTGACTAGTGGGCGGAGACTGGTCAAGACGACGCCCAATGCTGAATGCGTTTCTGTATTACTTTCTATTGAACTGGAAAAGTTAAAAGGTAGAACCTTTATTTACCCCGCCGTTGCCTTTTTGTTCCAACGCCGAGCCTGAAGTGAACTCCGCATCAGAGTCGCCCGGTGAGCCTCAAGGGAGCTTTCAGGAGAACAATGGAGACACTGCAGAGGAACACAAGACGTTGGGCGCTTGCCGTTAAGATCCTCGTCGCCTTTCTCGGAGGACAATGAGCTTTACCGGCCTCTGCCGCAGTATGGTGACGTCACGGATTTGGACTTGGGCGCTTTTCACCAGTTGTTTCAGTCTTCAGTAGGGGTCATGGCACCAACTGGTCATTGGGTTTGTGTGTTTCATAAACCGTTTGCCCCTTTCACATAAAAGTCAACTTTTTGCCAGATTTTAGCCACCGATTTAGGTATATTCCTATTCGGATTCGGAGTCGCTAATTAAGCTAACATGCATGTTTTTTGGGAAGGAAGGCAAAGACAGCTGGGATAGGCTCCAGCATGCCTCGAACCCTCGTGAGGACAAAAAAATGGATGGACGGTGAGAGGAACCTGAAGTACCCGGGAGAACATGCTAACTCCACGCAGATTGGAACCCGGGTCTTACGGATCACCCGACTGTGTAGCGCAGGGGTGGGCAAATGTTTTGACTGGCGGGCCGCGTTGCTTTAACAAAATTTATTTTAATTTTTCAGGAGCACTTTGTAAACAACAGACCACAATAAATAACAAAATTAATAAAACATCTACTGTAAAACAGCTAAAGCCATAATTGGTTGTATGTTAAGTTTAAATTAAATACTTTAGCAAGAACATGTGTGCCGGATGTGGCCCCCGGGCCGTAGTTTGCCCACCTCAAATGCACGACTGCTGCGACAACTTTGCGGGTATATGTTTAGCTGAAATCCGGGTTCTGTTGATTCCTAACGACTCAATTTGTTCAATTGGCTCGGACAATGAATGATTAATTAGCAAAGGGCCGCGGGTGGTAAATATTTACTTATTCATCAAACATATTCCTCTTTAATGCTCATGTTTGTTAATGACTTCATTTCCTCATGCGTACACGTATGGACGACCCGCAGTCCTGTGAAGCTCGCTCAAACCTCCCCCCCCCCCCGTCGTACCCCCGCGCCCACGCTACTTGTGTGGGATTGTGCCTCTGAACAAATAGAAAAGTAGGAGAAAGTGAAGGAGAAGCGAGCGTGTTTTTAAAATCCTGCAGGTTAATTTGGTGCCTTTGGGCTGCAATTGGCGTGTCTAAACATTCATGAGGCGTGCAGCGAGGGAGGAGGGAGGGAGGGAGGGGAGACGGGAAGGATGGAAGAAGGGAGGGATAGGGGAGGGGGAAGCAAGAGGATGGGGAGAGCCGGGAAGGCATTTAGAGCGAGCTGAGGCTAGGCGGCAAGAGGAGGTCTGTCTCATCACTTGAAGATTACTTGGAGTCAGAGTCGGCGAGCGAGGAGGAGCGAGGAGGAGAAGACGCTGGCTTCTTTTATTTGCCTTCCTTTCCTGAGAGGTGCCTGAAGAGGAGGGCGGCTACTTCTGGGACACCTTAAAAAGGTAACATACATAAACAAGCTGATGGTTTGTCCTCGCAAGGTAAGCTTCTTAGTTTGTTGGCGTGAGAAAGTTGAGGAACAAGTGACGAAGAGCTGATAAGGGGGTGTCTGGGGGGAGGAAGAGTGGCCGCCGGCTCCGCTCCCGTAACCACGGCAGCTGAGGCAAGGCAGCGCCAACAAGGCATGTGGGGGGGGGACAGTAGGATTTCTATTTTTTTCACCCCCCTCGCTGATACTACGCAACCCTGCCAAGTCCTGCAAGGATAAAGATGCCATTGTGTGCTCGTTCAACATCTAAATCATGCCCCCCACCCCACCACACACCCCCCCCATCTCCATGACGGCCTTAATAGTATTGCATCCACACTTCCACGTCCTAAAAGTGCCGTCTGAATATTAAACAGTTCATTAAGCAGCTTGGGGTGTGCAGCTCGGGGGCACGGGGGCCACGCTGGAGCCGACGCCTCCGAGGGTCCTCGTCGTGTCCCCACACTCATCATACAGATGTTAGCGATTTCCGGGCTGGCCGTCAATCTGAGAGTGGAGGTCATCACATATGCTACTTTGGAGTAAGCCAAGCTAAAAAAGGTTAGAAACCGGGCCGGTGCATCTGCTTGGCATTTACATGGACATGAATGCGGAATCAAAGTATGCGGCGGATGGAGTCCAACTTCAATATTATGGATCGTTGGCATCAAAGTTAGGCGGCAAATACATTGGTGCCCAACATGGACGTTTTCCTCCTACCAGTTATATTGACTCCACGACCTTCTGCAATACAAATAAATTAGTGACAACCGCCTTACATAATAGAATTAAAAACCAGCAGCCACTTTACATTGTAGAAATCAAACTATGTTGCGCGGAGTCAAACGTCATAACATAACCATAACCACCAGTTAATGATACTATGTGCCACTTTTCACAGTAGAAATTAGCAGAATTGTACGTGGACAGACAGACTTGCAGATGGCACAACAGTGTTGCGTAATTAATGACATACGTAGCTCCTCCCACCAGTTAAAGATAACCACCACCTCGCATAACAGAACCGGAACTCCAAAAAAAACACACACAGTCCACACATCCGTAACATAACCCTGTCGTATAAAATTAACGCCATTAATGATAACAGCCACCTTGCATAATAGAACCAGAACTCCAGAACAAAAAACACACAGATTCCACAGTGGGGTAACACGTCTGTAACATAACCCTGTCGTATAGAATGAACGCCGTTAATGATAACAGCCACCTTGCATAATAAAAACAAAGCAAACAACTCCTAAATAATCCACAAAGTCAAAAGTCCACTGGTGTATGAACACACATGACCTTTTATGGACTCGACCGTGTGCGCTAATGTAGCCACTTTTTCCGCCGCTTGTCAATAACCTCGTCGTAGCCGTCCCTCACGTTAAAGACCAAAGTCATCATCACCTCGTCCGATAAACGTCTCCTTGTTGTTTCCCAGACGCGAGACACTTGGCGCGTGGTAAAAAAAATCAATAGGCCCGTAAATCCTTAATTGAATGACTGCAGGCTCTGGAGCCTCGTGTTAGCTTTATGGGCCGACGCCACGGCGAGGATCTGTGAGAACATCAAGGACCTTGTCGGCATCGTGTGTCGACATTTGTATAACCGACAGCGGCCATGTTTACGACCTTCTTTGACGGTCTTCTGTTATCGGACACCGGGGGTGTGGCGTCACAGATGTCGTCATGGTGACCGGAAACTAAACAAAAGCTCCAGCTCTTGTTGGCAGGTGATGGAGCGTCATGTAGTTTTTGTGTCGTTTGAAGCCTCGCTGGCCGACAACGGATGGTCTTACCTGGGGGGCTCGTGTTGCAACTCGAGCTGAGGCAAAAATAAATCAATGTTTGGCAAGTGTGTCGGGATCCCCGGCAGCTTTGAAGCCTTGTGCTCAACAAGGTACAAGGCTTTTTTTTTTTTTTTTGTTCATAATGTCCTCTGATATTTGCAAGGTCCTTGTTTGGATCAAGTGGGAACAAATTCCTCAAAGCCCCGCGTTGCTCTGCAAGCGGTGGATGCATGCGGGCTTTCTTTTCATGAAGCAGCTGCTGCAACTGGCTGTAACCTCTGAATTATTCCGAGGGTTTCTTGGCTGGAAGAAAGCAATCTTTACCGACTCTCGGGCAAAAACAGGCTTTCGGAATGACTTCAATTAATAGACACAACCACCTCATCTATGAATGGGAATGGGATTGATTCTTACAAGTATTCCAAGACCTATTCTGCTTTCTCTACACTTGAAAAGATGCACACTTTCACCAAGTTTCACTTCTGCCAGGTTTAATGCGGAAGCTGCAACTTACACGCATGACAATGTAATCCTTTTGTACTTTTTCCTGCTTACACGTGTACTTCTGGAAAAAGTTCCCGGTCTACATTTTCTTCTTAGAGCCGCAGGTATGATATTAATAGGGGACAGGTGTCGGCTGCCTTGTGGTATGGGTACACCCGAGAAACACGAGACGCAACATGCACAAACACCCGGCCTCATCATCCACACCTAACAGGGTCTCACCATGATGGAAGTATCAGGTTTCCTAATAATAAATATTTTATGTATCAGCAAACGTCTTCCTAATGATGATATTTTTGAAACATTAAAAAAAAAACGTACTATTAGTAGTAGTATTGTGCTTGACAGCTCACCTATGGGGCGGCACGGCGGTCGAGTGGTTAGCGCGCCGACCTCACAGAAAAAAAAAAAAATCACACATACCATATTCTGTAGTTAGCGGTGTACCCCAAGGGTCAATACTGGGCCCAAAATTGTTTTGAGTCTTCTATGATTCCTCTGAAGGCATATATTTTTTTAACTTAAAATTTTTTTTTTAACATATTTAGACAGAACGTAGACCTCACAGCGAGGAGACCAGGGTTCAATTCCACCCTCTGCCATCTCTGTGTGGAGTTTGCATGTTCTCCCCGTGCAATGCGTGGGTTTCCTCCCACATTCCAAAAACATGCTAGGTTAATTAGCGACTCCAAATTGTCCATAGGTATGAATGTGAGTGTGAATGGTTGTTTGTCTATATGTGCTCTGTGATTGGCTGGCCACCAGTCCAGGCTGTACCCCGCCTAGAAAATGAATGAATGAATGAGCTCACCTATGCGTGTCTTTTCGATATAAAACGACAATGTGCCTGAAAATGACATGCAGACATATGCCAAGTTGAGGCTGCTTTTGCCTTAAGGCTTGTTTTTTTTTATTTTTAATTTTTATCCCGAATATATTTCATGAAAAAGATGAGTCTTCTATTTGGAGTCAGAAAATTCATGCATAGTATTAGTTTAAATTTTCATATTGGTGGTCATTTGTATGTTTGCTGTAGTTCTAGTCCGCAGAGCCGAGTGCTTGAAGGCAGTTGCGCTCTTTAGAAGTATATTTTAGAAGCTTTTTGTGAAACTTTATGTAAAAGATCTAAAAAAAATACTAGTGTGAATGCTAATCAAACCCAAACTGTGTACCGAGGGTGTCGTTTTATATTTGAGTCGGTACAGCAATATGCTTGTGTCTTATGTCCCGTGTGGGTGCACATGTGAGGTGTCGCACACGTGTAAACAAAGCAAGCGATTGGAAAAAGCTAAGCCCCCCCCCACACACACACACCCCCCAGAGTGTGGGATTGTGGATTTGTCTCCTCGTCTCCTGGCAAAGTTGTCATCTGTTTGGGGCGCTTGAATCAACATCTGGCGGAAGAGACATAAACAACGCAATCTGAGCCGTAAGTGCTTGGCAGCGGGGGGGGGGTGGATAAGATTATACACTTAAGTGTTGTACGACATGACGCAAGGAGTCAGAAGTCTGTAGTTAGCGCTCGCTTTGCTACGAGACAAAACCGAGCGTTGTGAAAAGATTTTTGATTTTTGAGGCGACGCTCGTGTTGCATTCAAAACGCAGTCAGTTGGAGATAAATGGCTGCGCGAGTCGCGCCACGTAATGCAACACAGGACTAAATTTACCTCAAACAAAATTCCCCCGTTATCTCGTAAATGGAGTGGGGACAGCATCGCTTGCAGACATCGCGGGTCGTGCGGCGACACATTGTCGTATTTGGGTCTCGAGGGACACGGAGATGTCCTACATGGACTTTTTTTATGGGAGACCTCATCCACTCGCAGTTGGAGTCAATTGTCAACATGATTTATGGAGATGTGGGCCATTGCGCGCTGCCTCCTCAATCTCCCCCCTGACAAATGGCTCCCATCAGCCCATTGTTTGTTTCCCTCAGCCAGACAGACAAGTTTAATCTGCCATGTTTTTTTGGGAAGCAATTTTAGCCCTGCATTGGAAATTTTTTTTTTTTCCCGTATATCACCCACTTGACAGTTTGCGTGCGATTGACAGGAACGGAGGAGTTCTTGCCGAGCGGTGTGAGTCACACTTGTAATGGAGCTATAGTGTCCAAACACTTAATGGCTGTTTGGATGACACGCATCTCTCGGGGACACGCACCACTTATTGTCCCAATCATCCGCTACCGCTCAGCACCACTTGATTAATGCGACTGTCTGGATAAAAGGCTGTGCATATTAGTGAGGTGATTACACACCGCCCGGGAAACTCTTCGGAAAAACAGGAATGCCTGTGCAATCAACACCGTAACTTTTTCAAAGTTTGCCTATTTAAGTTTTCTAATTGACCCTAAAAAAAGGAAATGAGGGTCTCTGGTGAGCAATCAGCTTCGTCTTCATCAAGTACTTGGGCTGCTTCGCCCTGCAGATTAACGACGGGTAGCGGGATAGCAGGATAGCGGGACCCCTTCGATGCCCGGACAGGAGCACCAATAATAAAGTAACACAGGAGAGCTTCAAGCCAGGTTAAGAAAGATAACAATGGAGGTCTATTGTAAGGAGACTTAATGAGAGTCCCCCGCTCAGAGGACCAAGGGGGTGCAACCTGTCGTCTCCAATGCTTTCACTGCGGAGACACCGCTGCAGGAAAAAAAAAAAAAAACACGGACTAGAGGAATGCTAATGAGGTTGCCTGAATCAACAACACCTCCGCTAACATTATGGTGATCGCAAGAAGATTCTAAAAGACTCTGCATCACCACAATGGAAAAGGTTTTACTGTGCTGGACTTGGGGCCCCTGCTGGCCTGCACTCCTATTCAGTATTTATGCGTTTTGTTGGAGTCAAATTATTTCTACTATGCAAGATGGCGACATCGTTTACTTGCAAAACGAGCCTCAAATTAGATGACATGTAGGATTCATTCATTCATTTTCTACCACTTATCCTCATGAGGGTGGCGGGGGTGCTGGAGCCTATCCCAGCTGTCTTCGGGTGAGAGGCGGGGTACAAAATCACAGGGCACATATAGACAAACAACCATTCACACTCACATTCATACCTATGGACAATTTGGAGTCGCTAATTAACCTAGCATGTTTTTGGAATGTGGGAGGGAACCGGAGTACCCGGAGAAAACCCACGCATGCACGGGGAGAACATGCAAACTCCACACAGAGATGGCCGAGGGTGGAATTGAACCCTGGTCTCCTAGCTGTGAGGTCTGGGCTCTGTTTAGATATGTTAAAAAAAAAATTAAAGTTAAAAAAATATATGCCTTCAGAGGAATCATAGAAGCAATAGAAGGAATCATCAAAACAATTTTGGGCCCAGTATTGACCCTTGGGGTACACCGCTAACTACAGAATATGGTATGTGTGATTTTTTTTTCAGCTTCACAAACGACTTCCTGTCAATTCTGATTAATCATATATATATATATATATATATATATATATATATATATATATAATATATATATATATATATATATATATATGTTTTTGGAATGTGGGAGGAAACCGGACTACCCGGAGAAAACCCACGCATGCACGGGGAGAACATGAAAACTCCACACAGAGATGGCCGGGGGTGGAATTGAACCCGGGTCTCCTAGCTGTGAGGTCTGTGCTCTGTCTAGATGTGTTAAAAAAAAATTAAAGTTAAAAAAATATATGCCTTAAGAAGAATCATAGAAGAACTCAAAACAATTTTGGGCCCAGTATTGACCCTTGGGGTACACCGCTAACTACAGAATATGGTATGTGTGATTGACTTCCTGTCAATTCTGATGAATCATATATATATATATATATGTTTTTGGAATGTGGGAGGAAACCGGAGTACCCGGCGAAAACCCACGCATGCACGGGGAGAACATGCAAACTCCACACAGAGTGGAATTGAACCCTGGTCTCCTAGCTGTGAGGTCTGCGCGCTAACCACTCGACCACCGTGCCGCCCCATGTGGGATTATTTTGCATTTATTTATAAAATGTCAGTAATCCTTAAGAACCCGTGAGGAGCAAATGGCGTCACAGCAG